>NC_142011.1:19639360-19944360 GCF_049901735.1 Notechis scutatus | reverse complement strand
ACTATTTATGATCCCCACAGTGCTAATGTGCACTTAATGAGAAATTCTTGTCTTGCTTGTAAATCCTGTAGCCGGCATTCAATTTATTGACAGATGTTTGCTTGGGCCTCTTTAAAATTACTTCATAAATCTTCCAGGATAAAAGGCCTCAAGTTTGGTTATTAAGACAGGTCCTTGTTGACAGTTTCATATTTAACTGTTTAGAACTCAACTGTCAGAGCTTTTTTTCTTTTCCATTTTTTTAAAAAAGGAGTTGCATAGCAGATCGCTTGCATTTTAGGGGCCTGATTTACTCCATGAATTCTCTACCTTATTTTGAAGGGGCTGTGTACCCATTCATTAATTTTTCTGTGACCTCATTGTGCACAAGCAACACTCATTTAACATATCAATATGTCAGCTGTGACTAAGTGTTTATGCTGATATGAACTGAGGACTGAGCAACTATTACACACCCAGATCTACTGGACAGAACATTGATGCAACTTGAAAGCTGAGTTAGCACTTTGTGCCAGAAACCACCAGGCATTTCCTAAGGAATACAGAATCTGCTGCCATCTTAAAGACCAAGGAATTGATGGAAAGAACACATTTTATTAGATACATGTAACTGAGGAGACAGTTCAGGAAAACATCCAGTATCAACATCACTTTCCTAAGGTCCATGCTCCAGCACATCTCCCTATCATCTTCATATCATTCATTTACTCTCCAAAGCACCTGAAGGCAAGCAAAGAAGCAATGGATGGAAACTAATCAAGGAGAGAAGCAACTCTGAACTAAGAGGAATTTCCTGACAGTCAGAACAATTAATCAGTGGAACGACTTGTCTCCGGAAACTGTGGGTGCTCCAACGCTGGAGGTTTTTAAGAAGAGATTGGACAACCATTTGTCTGAAATGTTATAGGGTTTCCTGCTTGAGCAGGGGTTGTACTGGAAGGTCCCTTTCACCTCTATTATTCTGTTACCCTCTGAAGCCATTTCTCTGTCTGTCTTCTTGCTTTCCCTATCTCTTCTAGTGACCTGAAACAAGTCAATACTGGTGAGAGAATTCTGATGCATGACTCAAATAAATCCAGCCAATATCTCCTCTGATCCTTGACCATCCAATGCAACAGTAACAAATTAGCCCTATAGTGAAGCAAGTACTGCTCAACTGTTCTGATTCAAAAATTTGCTGTAACAATGTATTTTTTTTAAAAAAAAAAATCTGAGATGCTGAACAGAAAGATTAATCCTCTCATGCATCAGTACACAAAATGCAATCAGCAATAGGCTATCAGATTAGGTGATTAGATGGGTAATTGGAGGGCCATAGTTATAGATGAAAGAAAGGCAAAGGAGCCGTACACTTTCATTCTTTGTCATGTGCATGAATATGCATGCATGTAGCCGAGAGTCAAACAATACCTACTACTTATTCAGTGTCTATGGAATTGGGCAGCTGGCTAAAAGATGAAGAACTTCAGTTCTAATATTCTTAAGCTGCTTCCCCAAAGCAGTTCTGTATATCCATAGACAAAATAAGAGGAAGTATATTACCAAGATATATTTGAAATTGTGTATATGTCAGCTTTGGAAGCCATATTCCACTCTGTCACATAGCCTGGGAAAAGTGGGAGGGGGTGATTTCAATTAAGTAGCTCTAAGTAGACAAAATAAAATTCTTTTGTTAGTTCAAGGTCATTTAGTATGGCGCAAATGAAATAAAGATCTTACTTTTGGATGGATTGTGATTGGGCCATGTGATGGGCCAATGTGATGGACCAAGGAGGGATGGATTTGTAGTTTGGGAAATTGTGGAAACCTGAAAACTTTTAGATTTGGGATTCCACAGATGTGCCAGGTGCTTTTCTAATAAAGGTACTTTTGAGATATGTTTGTCTCGGAGTTACTGATTGGAATGGAGATTTTCTGGAATGCTGACATTATCCCGAATATAAAACTTTGCACCCAAGGGTTGCCACAGCTCTAAGCAATTTTCCTGGGATTGGATAATGATAATGATGATATCCTCCCAACTCCAGGTGATATACCTAATGTACCTGCCTTCTATTTTTCCCACAACTGTCCTGTGGGAAGGGGGGAAATAAACAGCCCAAACTCATAAAGTATGAAAGCCTAAGAAGGGGGCTAGAATTCATAATAGCAGTAGTACTTAGACTTATACAGTACACCACCCCGCAGGGCTGCACTCTCACAGCACTCTCTGGGTGGTTTACAATGTCAGAATATTGCCCCCAATATTCTGGGGCCTCATTTTGCCAACCTCAGAAGGATGGAAGGCTGAGTCAACCTTGAGCTGCTCAGGATTGAACTCCTGGCAGTGGGCAGAGTTTGCCTGCAATACTGCATTCTAACCACTGCACCACCAGAATTCCCCACAGTGTCAAGTTCAGCCACTTAACCACTACACCAAACTGGTTCTGGCATATTTATATATTTGTAACTCATATTTCTAAAGTCTCTCAACTTCTCAACAGTTCTGGGTAAAGAACCCCATTGAATTAAACTAAGAAGTCATACTGTATTTCAGTTAGGAACATAATAAATTTTCTTAAAGCAGGTAATCAATTGTTCTATGTTTTGTCACTTGTGATACTCTCCCAACATTATTAGGCACAGGACCGTCCTTCTCATTATCTACATTCTGATATTTTTTAATCTATATTTTTAAAAATGAGAGGGATTGAACATAGGACAACCTGCATTCAAAGCCTACCTTCTACCATTACGTTCTGGTAAATATGCTTTCACAAACAGAGGTAGTATTAAAAATGATTTTTTTAAAGCAAGAAAGAAAATTTGGTATGATTCTGAAAGCTTACAATTCTTTGAAGAGAAACTGCCTTGCAGATACTGTATCAATCAATCAGTCAATCAATCAGTTGTCTTTATGCCTATCTAAATACAGGACTTCCCCCCCCCTTTACTTTTTTTTATTCATAAGCATATTAATTTTGTCTTCATGTTGCACCTTTGCTGCTGCATATAATGTATTTTTAAACGTTCATTAGTTGGCAAAATAAAAAGAATAAAAATAGAGAACCCATCCTTTAGTCTAATCCTTCCTGAGGTCTGACATTAAAATAAAATAATAGACCCCCATCAATGTGTGATACTAATGCAATTCATGAGCAAGTTAACACACTGTGTTTTGTTTCAAGACAGATTTGTTATTTTTGCTCATTTATGTGTTATTATTTGTGATTACTTTCCAAATAATAATTGCAATTATTTACAAGTGGGAACTTGTTGGCGGTTTTTTAGAATCTTAATAGCCTTCTTAATGGTATTCAGGATTGTGATCCAAAAATATTGCCATTCTAACTGTTTAGGACAATGCTGCTGGGGTCTGTCATCTTTTTCAGAGACTGATTTGAAAGGACATGGGATTTGAGATGGCTGCCAGAAAATTGGCTGAATCCAGATCGTGATTAAACTCATGACATCAGCCAAATTGTAACAGCATTCACTCCACTTAAGTCCATCATAAAAGATTCAGATCAGACATTGGAAGATAATAAGCATCTCAGCTAAAAAATAATGTGGTTTTGTGTGTGTGCTTACTTGTAGTGTCACGTCATATTACATTGCTTGACTTATGTCACATCACATTTTGTTACTTATCTTGCGTCTTATGCTGACATAAGGGATTGTTTTGTTGTTCCTGTTGTTCTCCAAGATATTTGCTTGTGTTGTTTGAGATCTGGTTCATTTTGTCAAGTTGCTGATTGGAATAGATTTTATAGATGAAAAAAAGTGAACGGTTTAAGCAAATCTAACTCATGACTGACACAGATATAACCGAGGATAACAGGTTTCTGTATGCATTTCTTATTGAGTATTGATGCAAATAAAGTCCCTTAAAGCAACTCTGGATCATGATGCAGGCTGGGCTACCTATGTACATGTCAATACATATTACAGCTACTACATGAAATACATGAAATTCCTTCTAAAATGACCGACAATATCAACTAAGTCCATATAGCCATTGGGGAGGGGCATGTTCCCTTATAGCAGTGTTACCTTATCTAATGTTACCTTATAGCAGTGTTTCTTAACTGTGACAACTTTAAGATGTGTGGATTTCAACTCCCAGGATTCCCCCGAAAGGCATGCCGGCTGCAGAATCCTGACAACTGAAGTCTACATTTCTTAAAGTTGCTGAGGTTGAGAAACACTGCCATATAATGATAAAGATCATCATTTTAATTGGTCTTTCTCACTTTTGTGCATCCTATAAAAATGCTTCAATGCAACAACATAGAATTAAAATACCAAGTCATTGGTGTAAGTACATCTCCCCTTGTACATTTTTAAAGAAACCAGGAATGTGTCCATCCAGCTAGACATGCTTTCACTTGCTTTGTGAATTTGTGATGCTGTCTGTCCTTGCTTGGAAGAAAATGAAGCTGTGTGGATTTGTGATGGTGGATCTTTAGAATGTTGTGTTTGTTATTGTTCCTCAAGCCTGAGGCACATCTGGAGAAGAGGCATCAATGAAAAAGAGAGATCTTAAAATTGGTGACTTAATGCATTCCCTTTTTAAAAGAAAAATGACACTATACAAAAAAGGAGACAATTGCTTATGCTCTTTCATATGTGTACATATGTGTTATGATGGTTAGATCTGCAATTTGAAGATAAGAGGAAGGCATTCTGTTAGAACATCTGGACTATACAAAGGAGAAATACCTTAGAACTGTTGATCTATAATGGTTGTTTTTAAAATTATATACTGAATATGATTTACCTAAATGTACCAATAATATCTGTGCCTAGATGTCTTAGCAATCTTAAACACACTTGCAAGTCTTAGGATCTTAAAGGGAGGGTTTTTTCCTCATCTTTTCTTTCCTAGGACTGAATGTATTTAATGGTTCTTAATTGTTTTCTTCATTATTATCTCCATATTCCTCTATAACTGTATTCCTAAAATACAGAATTGATTGATTGGATTTGGAGGCCACCCAATTCCATAAAATAAATAAATAGATAGATAGATAGATAGATAGATAGATAGATAGATAGATAGATAAATAAATAAATAAATAAATAAATAAATAAATAAATAAATAAATAAACAAACAAACAAACAAACAAACAAACAAACAAACAAACATACATATTCATTATATGAATAACTTTGGCTTTACTGAGCCTGAAAATGTAAAATAGACAATCTCATGTAAATGGAACAAAATCTATCCTCCTGATAGGAAGAAATACATTCATGATATGAATCACTTATCTATTTATGAAAAGTCTTTATATTCTATAGATGAGAAGATGAAGCAATATGTTTTCATGTAGTCTCGATTCCATGATAAGCTTAAGGACTAAACAAATTCTGTATTGATAGAAAAATTTCCTTCCTTCCTTCCTTCCTTCCTTCCTTCCTTCCTTCCTTCCTTCCTTCCTTCCTTCCATCTTCTTTCTTTCTTTCTTTCTTTCTTTCTTTCTTTCTTTCTTTCTTTCTTTCTTTCTTTCTTTCTTTCTTTCTTTCTTTCTTTCTTTCTTTCTCTCTCTCTCTCTCTCTCTCTCTCTCTCTCTCTCTCTCTCTCTCTCTCTCTCTCTTTCTTTCTTTCTTTCTTTCTTTCTTTCTTTCTTACCACCAATGTATTTATATTTTTTTTTCTTGTATATAAATACTACTGGAGTTTTTCTTTCCAATTGAAGATGTTTTTTTTTTAAATGTTCATTTTTACAGATACACATCAGAAATGTATAATAATTTTATTTGGTTCATTTTGTGTTTCGAATTTATAAACATTTGCATATATACAGTATATGGTAGCACAGTGGTTAGAATGCAATATTGCAGGCTAATTCTGCCCACTGCCAGCAGTTTGATTCTCACTGGATCAATGTTGACTCAGTCTTCCATACTTCTGAGGTCGGTAAAATAAGGACCCAGATTTGGGGGGGGGCAATATACTGACTCTGTCAACCACTTAGAGAGGGCTATGAAGTGGTATATAAGTCTAAGTGCTATTGATGTGTGTGTGGTGTGTGTATACACATATATACATACATATTATATTTTATATTATTATATAAATATATATTCATTCACACACACATACAGTATATATAGAATATATCAAGTATGGCTCAAAATAAATAATAAAGTAAAAGAAAATAAAGTGAGACATTGGTTAAATTACTTTTGCCCCATTTTCTTGCCACATTTGTTAAATAAATCACTAGCATTATTAGCAACATAGTTTTTAAATGAATCTGACTTCCCCATTGATTTTGCTTGTAAGAAGGTTGCAAGTGTGAAAAACAGTCATGTCACTTTTTTCATTGTCATTGTAGCTCTGGACAGTCACTAAATGAGTGTTGTAAGTTGGGGACTTTCTGTACATTGCCAGTTATTTCATAGCAAATTAGCCATTTTCAGCAATTTATTCTTTTTCTTTTTCCCTCAAAACTCATGCAGCATTAAGGCTCTGTTAAGATTAATCTACCAAATTTGCCATAAATTACTTTTTTTAAAAAACCTACCCAAACCCAGCCAAACCTTTCAATCATACACACTTCAGTATGTTAGCATGAACTAAAAGAATAATTATCAAAAGAATGGAATGCCTCACCATTAAAAGATTGCCTACCCGATACAGGGGATAATTGTTTCTTTATGGCCTACTTTCAGAGTATTCATCTTTTTCCTGGCACAATGTTCTATTTCTATACCGCGCTTAATGGACATTAGGACTTTTCTCCTTTTCTGTGGAAAGCTAGCCATAAACTCCAGTTAAACGTTCAACCTTTGCATTTTTAATTTTTGGGGTTTTTTTTCTTTCCTTTTTCACAGGAACAGCATCTGTTTCAAACTGAACACTGATTGTGCATGCCAGAAAACCTGGGCTCAGCTGTATCCTCAGGAAACAGAATAAGAGAAGAGATTTTGCCCCAGGTGCTTCGGTTCATGCTGTGTTCCAAGTTTCACTCAGAGAGAAGTTTCCTTTTTTTCTTTTTCTTTTTCCTTTTCCCCATTCTGCTCATACAATTTATTAATGCATAGAGATCATTGGGGGGCAGCATCTGTATATAAACAAAACAGAGAAGGATCTGTGTGCAGAGATTTTTTTTGGCTCCAAATTCCGGTTTTGTAGTTTCTCAAAGCTGAATTAGGTTTCAGGCGAGCTCGCCTGGATGGGCAGGATGCCATCTTACCTAACTTGAATGCCAACAGGGCATGGCTGATGCTCAGGATCGTATGTGGCTCAAGTGAAGGACTGCCTAAATTTTGTCAGGCTCACATCAAACCTCTCCTCTGAGGGACACATCAGGAACTTCCATCCCAAAACTGTACATGCTCAAGACCAAAGTAGACTTAACCAAAATTATTTTCCAGATATGTATTTAATAATGTCTCCGTTGTTTCATTAAAAATTATAATTAAGTCAAAATTTCAAAGGACCCCTTGGGTAACATGAGGGACTTTGGGAAAGTAACATGTGAGACTCAGGTTGTACACTAACACAACAGAA
The DNA here is from genome assembly GCF_049901735.1 of Notechis scutatus. Taxonomy (NCBI): domain Eukaryota; kingdom Metazoa; phylum Chordata; class Lepidosauria; order Squamata; family Elapidae; genus Notechis; species Notechis scutatus. The sequence goes on along the minus strand of NC_142011.1, from coordinate 19,936,855 downwards.
AGTGAAGAAAATGAAGGGCTTGAATCAACAAATCCTTACAGTATGTCAATTACATGTTTGCTGGGGGCATATTAAAAGTTTCTCTTCTTTGGCATTTAGCCTAGCTAGCTGATAGCATCCAGATAAACTTGACATTCTCAAAAAAAAAAAAAAATCATACCTAGTTAGTACTTGGATAAGGGATTTCCTGGAAACCTTCAGGCTGTAAAATGGATTGAATAGTTGACAGAAGAAGGCTGTGGCAATTCAACTTCTGTAGCATTGCCAAGAAAATTGTGTGCACAAGGAGATGTTCCCTTTAGTTTTTCTTATTTGACAATGATGAGAAAGTGGTAATGATTATGTGATATCTTTGGTATTGTGGTGTACCCTGAAGTGTGGAGTTTAGGGAAGGAATGGCTTGGGTGTTTCAGAGTTAACTTCATCTTTCTGCTCATTTTTTTGAGGAGAGAAAACTATTCAGATCTGACTTCAAATGTCCATGAATATCATACATTTATTTTCAGATTCACTTTCCCAATAAATGAATGTATCTTGATAAACTTGCTGCTTATTATACAGAGGTAAAATAGCACTTAGCAATAGCACTTAGATTTATGTACTATTTCACAGTGCTTTACAGCCCTCTTTAAGTGGTTTACAGAGTCACCATATTGCCTACAACAATCTGGGTCCTCAGATTTTTACAGACCTTGGAAGGATGGAAGGCTGTGTCAATCATGAGCTGATGACAATTGAACTCCTAGCAGTGGGCAGAGTTTGCCTGCAATACTGCATTCTAACCACTGCACCACCAAGGCTCTTCCAAAAATTTATTTATTTATTTGAAAACATTTATATAGTTGCCCATCTTTTAACCAATTCTGGGCGACTCCCAACCAAAAGTTAAAACAAGACATAAAATTGTACTGAAAACTATAAAACTGAACAGATTAAAAACATTAAAAGCAACAAAGATTGGCACCAAGTCAACATCTAATGTGCGATTATTCAATTATATGAGTAATAGGATTGTTCCACAAGCAAATGCTGGAGCATACAATGAACTTTGTTACAGGATAGCAAAAAAAGAAAAAAAAAGTCAAGATAGAGTCCATCACAGTGTAATCAAAATGTTACCCACTTTGGGGTTGCACATGTGAAGCACACACAAAAAAAAAACCACAGAAAAAAATGTCATTGACTACTTTGCTTTCCTGCACCCCTGCCGACATCGGTCATAGTTTACAAGCCATGGTCATTGCATCCACACAACAAGCTAAGCCAAGCCAAGCAAGCCATGATGCAGCCTAACATGATATGTATGCATAATCACAGTGTCGACTGACATGAATTTGGGAGGCCTTCCAACCCGTGTGTCAATATTTCTCTGGTCTTTTTAGAGTTGCTATTGTGTGCTTCCCAGCAATCACATGTTTCCAAAAATGGCTGCTACCTTTGGAGTGCCTCTCTAATGTTCCTTTCCTTCTCTGAGCAAAGCTTCTGGAACAGGCTCATGACACTGTCCTGGTCAGCTTTTTCCACTTACGAGGGCGAGGGGTGGGTGGGGGAAACCACAACAAACCCAGACTTGATTTCCTGTTCAGTTGAACCATACATCATTGAGGTTCCCATCTGTGCCATTTGTCTGTGACAGAATGACAGGTGTCATTTATCACAGGCGCTTGTGGAAGCTGTGGGAAGAAGGATTGAAATTTTTTCTGGAAGCAGTCAGTGTCTAAAAGCTGCCAGATCATTAAAAAGGGGCTTTCCAAAGAAAGCTGTGTGTAATGTGATTGCACTTACCATCCACGACAGGCTGAGAGAAAGAAGAAACATTTTTAAAAGATCGAGTGAGCCAAAGTTTTTGCCAAGGGCATTTAAAAGAAAGAAAGAAAGAAAGAAATAAAAAGACTGTGCAGCAAATGCTGAAGTCTTGTTGTTTGTTGGTTCTCCCCCTTAAAAAAAAAAAAGAGGGTGGGATAATTCTCTTTCGATCTGTACATGACATATACACCTTTGAGACATTTCAACTGTATTACCAGCGAGGAAACCCAAACAGGAAGCTCTTTTAACAACATATTTTTTTCACATCGCATATTATTTAGGGCACTGTAACAGATTTTTTCTGGGCATGCATTTCTTTGGAGCATAATGACTTGAAAACTGCATAGTGAGAAGCTAACAGGAACAGGAAAACCTATTTGGTCTGCAGCTGAAACGCCTAATAAATCAAAGGACAGAAGGGAGACCTAGTACAAGGCCCCTTTTCAAAGAGTCATTTACAACATCCTGTTTGCATAAGGAGTTTTACCAACACGCCCACCCCCCTCCAACATCTTAATTTCACTACCTTCCGTTCTGCTTTTTTTGGGGGGGGGGAACAGAGGTAAAAACTTCTAAATTCAGGGCAGCAGATTTAAATAAAATAAAATTTTAAAAAAATAAGCCTACTTTTTAACTTGCGGAACAAGTTGACTGCTATTAAAAGGTCCATTTACCCTAAACATAATTTAATATGTTTCAGTTTTAATATTTTCAAAGTCGACGGAAAGGGCCACAAGCTTTGAGTGTTGCATCTTGCAAGAGACTGATGTGGTATCAAGCCTGCTGGAAAATCTTGCACAAAAAGAGCTCAGCAGAAGCCATGGTTTGCAGTTTGGAGCTAAAGCTGTTTTGGTTTGTTGCATTGGGATAATTTGCCCCGATTTATCCATCACTTTGAACCAGAGCAGAAATCCTTGTAAAATAATGACTGCAGCAGAAGGAAAGCCGAAATTTCAAACAGCCGTTTAAAAAAAAGCAATGAGAACGTAATGTACAATTCCCCAGATTTCATTTGGGGAAAAAAAAAATCACTCCAATTTTTGAAAATTTAAAGCACAGGAAAGAAGAGTTTTAAAAATCTATATGTCTGTACAGTTGCTAGAAAGCTTTTTAAAAGCCTGTTTGTGCTTACTGTACGAGGAGGAATCTCAACTAACTAAACCTTTTTTTGTAAAAATAGCCCCCAAACATCCACTTCTCTGCTGTATAACAGCTTTTGGAAAAATGTCAATTTGTCTTGACCTCATCAGATAAAAAAATATTTTGTAAATAATTCCTGGACACATGCAGCCCAACTGCCATCTGGTTGGTCTTTGAACTATCTTGACCTATTTTTTGGTGGTTTTGTGTACAGCCTCATTTATTTAGAGGAATTCCTTCTCTCCCCTTTCCACCCTCCACCTCCTTTCCTAAAGCTCATTCTCACTGATTGCAGGGAGCAATTACTTTACCTTTTGCAAAGTTATATTAGCAAATCTAAAGTAGTGGGCATTATTTCATCTTGGGGACAAAAAAAAGAACACCAATCAGATTTCGGATGGAGGATAGGAAACTTTGGGGCTCTAAAATAGACTAGGAAATTTAAAATCCATCCCAAAAGAAAGCAATGAAAAATATCTTTGTATTAGTACCATAGAGAAAGTGTTGAGTTCAGTAACTTGCATTTTTGGGTGTTGTAGTATCAGGATGTCTGGAGGGCACTACCTTGGTGAAGGCTGCAATAAATCCTTAAATCAATCAAGGACAGCAACTAACTAACTTACTTACTTATTTTTCTCTCACCTTTATTATTATTATTTTTAAAAAACTTACTCGTCTCTTCTCCTATTTTTACCACCACAACAACTCTGGGTTGGCCTGGGAGAAAGTAACTGGTCCAAGGTGTCACCCAGCTGGCTTTCATGTCTGAACTGGAACTAGAATTCAAAGTCTCCTGGTTTCTAGCCTGGTGCCTTAACTACTAGACAAACTGGCTCTCAATTGCAAAACACACACACACACACACAAAATACATGAAAGGTATAAACAAGAGAATTCCAGGGATCAGAATTACAGAACTTTAACACACATTAAATGTTGGCATAAAGCAAGACAGTTGTTTGATCCATGTACTTATGGAAGGGATTAGAGATACCAATTAATTGTAAAAGCGATGATGCTAGGTGATGTAATTATTGCACATTTTCTCATGGGCACTCATTTATGTGCAGATTTTTCTCCAAGTGTTGCAAGCCTGGGCATTGTTTTTCTTCGCCATCATAATTGAGTCTTTTATTGAAACACGAGTTTGATTCCTGGGATTTGAAGAAAAGAAGAAAAAGAAAAAGAGCAGGAATGAATTTAAAGCAAAAAGAATCACGTGTTGATGTTGTCTTTAAGCAGAAGATTGTCAAATGCGCTACACTAAAGTTAAGATAGCTGCTTTCCTCTGGCACTTTCTTTACAGACATCTGGAACCTTGGTCTCAATGTTTTCTTTTGTAAGTAGACAGGGTCAAGATAATGCTTTAAATGTCATTTCCCCAGTGCCAGGTAGACATTGCAGTTTCCAACCTTTTACACTGGAAGAAAGCAAAATGAAATGAAGCCTCAGTTCTTTAGAAATGATTTGATAACAGTTTTCGTGTGGTGGGGAGAGGGTGCTGTGGCATGAGCCACCTTGTTACTTGCAGTAAACTGCACCTGTACTACTGTTTGTCTTAGTTTGAAAGCTTACCTGTGATGTATTTCCCATGGGCCTCCAGGAGGGGGGAAATATATGGAAAACTGATGAATCCTTATAGGCTTGTAAATCTCAGGGGAAACAACAGATGACAAAATGCATTGAAGTCTAGCTTTCTGTCCAGTCCTGGGCATTGCAATTGGAAATGTATTTGTTTTTCAGTCAAATGATGTGAGATACAAACCGGCCTCTTTATTTCTGAAAGTCTTTCCATTTGATCACATATGGAATGTGGTTTCTGCAAAACTTTCACTGATATATAGCATTTTCTATCATAAATCTAAAGTGCCTTATGTTTCTCACTCCAAACTACAAAAATCTTTCCAGGCATCATAAGTCTGTTCTAAATGGCATGTGACTACATTTTCTTTTTCCTTTCCTTTCCTTTCCTTTCCTTTCCTTTCCTTTCCTTTTTTTGTTTTCTTTTTCATTTCCTGATAATTACCCCCTGCTGACTGCTTCAGACACTTTATTTCTCCAGATGTGTAAATAGAAAATTGCTTAGATTCATAATATCCAGGATTAATATGGTGTTTAAACATGAGAAAGTGTTAATTTCCGTAAATCCAGGGGAAGGATTTGATTTACTTAAATGAGAGAATTACTGAGGACTAGCAACCTGATTTGCTTGTTTGTGACAGAGAGCTCTATTTTTTTAGTCATCCAATGGGGAAGTTTCTTGAATTTCCAAATAAAAACTCAAGTTTACATAGGAGAAAGGTAATAGCTAAGATTCTTGGATGTTTGTAATGCATTTCTTACTTGAAACAAGCTTCTTTCAGTTTAAATATCTGCATGAAAAATGACTTGCCTCATCAGCATGTTGTGTAAATATTAAAGAAACCCATTTCCTCTATATATTTTATTTTACTTTCTACTAAGAGTGCCCAGAATATTTTATGTGTCAGTTTTGCAGGTTGTCCAAACCCACTTTTTCCTATATCCATATTGCTGGTTTTTTTTTTTTTTTAATTAAAACATCAGCCAAAAAAAAAATCAAATTTAAATACATATTTAAAGTTATATTTTCTTTCAAAATCTATCCTTCTAAATGGATTTTATCTAAACACATCTTTCAAAGTGAGAACTGAATCGCAAAGCTTAAGAGAGATGCAAATTCTGAAGAATAACGATACCCTAATTTGCATTTTATTCTGGGAAGTGTGGAAATGATGTTTCATTTCAAAGTGTGGACAGTATAAAAAAAATCTTGTGCTGCTCTATCTTGTTTCCCTCCAATGTACACAGATGCACTCACTCACATACACATTCACACATATGAACATACCGATTAACTACTAGTCGACCCGTCATTAGATTAATTTGTCTCTGCAGAAGCTAATCAGAAGTTTTAGATTGAGAATAAATCAGAGGTTTCTGAATCCAATACAGATAATCTTTCTTTGTTCTGATTTCACTAATACAACTAAACTTTGCTTGTTCTGATTTCACTTAACACAGTGATTATTTACTTGGGAGCTAATGTCTCTTTTTGCAGCCATGCAAATCTGTACACAGTTTTGTCAATAATAGCCTTTAAACATACCCTTTGTCCTCCTTTAATGTTACAGTTATTCTTTCAAAAGCCCTATCGGGTTTATGTGGCAAACTTAATAAATCTAGGATGTTTATCTACAATTATATAAATATTTTGCTTTTATTTCTGGAAGCAAAGACCATTCTTCTGAAGGGCAAAATGACATACAGGCAATTTTATACTAAGCTTGAAAGAGAATGGAATGTAAATATATCCTTGTACAACTTGGGGAAAAAATTAGGCTTAAAGCAATTGAAATCATTAACTATGAATACAGGCTGCAATTTGGAATGGTTGGCATTCCACGTTTTAGCATGATTCTGCTTAAAAATTTGTCCTACATCTGAGGAGATCCATATTTCCAACTGTAACCCTAACCCTCTTCATCATTGGGAGACTCCTGTCCAGAGGTGGTATTCAGCAGGTTCTGACCAGTTCTGGAGAACCAGTAGCAGAAATCCTGAGTAGTTCAGAGAACTGGCAAATACCACCTCTGACTGGCCCCGCCCCATCTATTCTCTGCCTCCCGAGTCCCAGCTGATTGGCTGGGTCTTCTTTTGTTGCCCTGCACAGGAGAACAGAGCTGGAAAGCGGGTTAGTGGGGTGGGGTGGGAATGGAAATTTTATAGTATACTTCCCCTGCCACACCCACCATGCCATGCCCACCAAGCCACGCCCACAGAACTGGTAGTAAAAATTTTTGAATCCCACCACTACTCCTGTCCAATGACAACTGAACACAGCAATCAATTTCACAGGGTTGTATAATAAGGAAAAAAAGAAATGCTGTATATGTTGCCTTGAGCTCTTGAAGGAAAATCAACTTAAACACACATTGAGACAGAGTAGACACTTAAGACTTGAGAAATAGGTGTGCAAGATTATAATATTATAATATCATAATAACTTGAGAGTGGGTGAGAATGGAATTTCACAGTGTTGTTTGGTTTTTTGGGGTAGGATGAAAGACACCTTCTGAGGAGTCTACATAACTATTTCGGTTTCAATTGTTGAATTTCTTTAAATAATGGGAATGGATTTTCCGTGATTTAGTTATATGCAGTCTGAGTTTCCAAATTAAAGCTCACATACAGTACTACATTTAGCACAGGGGAAAGGTAATAGCTAAGGTTACACAGTGCAGTTCTTACTCTGTTGCAAAGATGTGCTTCTTCACATGAAAAATGGCTTGTCTGATCAGCGTGTTGGGTAACCATCAGAGAAAGCCATTTCCTCTGTCTATTTAGCTACATAAAAGGGATGTTTGGTTGCATGTAGTGCTATATTAGGAAGAAGTTGATTTGGGTACAAATTGTGGGTGAAATATATAAAATGAAGGACAGGATATTGTTATTTATATACCCACCCCTTAAAAATCTCACAACTGCAGATCCCAAAATCTAGTCATGAGAATCTTACCAAACCAAACCAAACAGTTGTCGTCATCATCGTCATCATCATTGGAAGAGACCTTGGAGGTCTTCTAGTCCAACTCCCTGCTCAAGCAGGAGATCTTATATCATTTCAGACAAGGGGCTGTCCAATCTCTTCTTAAAAGCCTCCAAGGATGGAGCATCCACAACCTCTGAAGGCAAGTCATTCCACTGATTTATTGTTCTCACTGTCAGGAAATTTCTCCTTAGTTCTAGGTTGATTCTGCTCTTGTTTAGTTTCTGTCTATTGTTTCTTGTTTTACCATCTGATGCTTTGGAAAATAAGTTGACCCCATCTTCCCTGTGGCAGTCCCTCAAATATTGGAACACTGCACCCCTAGTTTCTTTACCAGTCTAGACATCCCCAATTCCTGCAACCTTTCCTATAAGTTTTAGCTTTCAGCCCCCTAATCAAGGGCAGCAAACATTTATGGAGAGATATGCAATATGTTTAGAAAACATTGTTGTAATTGGTTAACCTCTTAAAACCAAACCCAATTCATATTTATGCTGTTTTAAAGTATAATCTATTACTCACTCGTCAGAAGGCTGGAAGTCTGGGGTAAAGTTTCTGTTTACTTACGTGTGGCCAAGGGATCACTTTCACAGAGATATGAGTAACATGTCCCTTAGTAGAACTGGACTAATGGCAGTTTTGATCCATGCAATTTTCTTCACAACCATGTAGTGTTTGCTTTTTTCAGGATGTTTTTTTTTCAATTTTTCAACTAATCCCAAAGCCACAGAAGTTTTCAATGGGCTCCCATCAAAAAACCAAGTTTGGCCAAACTTGATTTATTTCTGATATCAACTAAATTAACCCATGCAAAGCACTTGTCTTCTCCTTCTGATAACTTATTCCCTCTTTTTTTATTCATATAATGCATATATGATCATGTTGGACTGTCACATTCATGGCTGAGATTTGTATCTCTACACATGAAGGAGCTAGGCACTTATTCTGGTATTTGTTTTTTTTTTTTTTTTCTTCCAAAGACTGCTAAAGAATGCAGGTTTTGGGGTATCCCTGAAAAAGTCATGAGTTATACTCTGATGCTTGAAGAAACTACAATGCCCAGAAGCTCTGTCCAGATAGCGAATGGTAAGGATTGCTGGAAGTTGTAGTAGCAGTGTTAAGTAGGGCCATACATTTCCCACTTACTCTGTGAGACATCTCATGTTTAAAGACAATATCTGTATCACACTTGATAGACACTTCCATGGCATCCTTCTCTAAATCTGTGGAATTTGAGCAACAACATTGGAAAAATTAAAATCTACTTCATTAAAATGGATTTAATCACTTTTAAAAAAATCAGCATATCTTTTGGAATAAAAAGTGCTATTCACAGGTAGCTGATTATTTGAAACATGTGGGTATGTGTGTGTACAGCATACACACATAATGTTGTATATGTCTATAGTCTATACATATGTAGATGTACACATATACATACATATGAGGTAGCCTTTTTTTCTAGGAAGAGGAATTTTATGATCTACTTTTTTTAAAAAAAGTTGGACGTTTCATGACTCTAAATTCATATGCATAATTTTTTCCTGGTCTTATTGTATATTTAGATTTTGATGAAGCTTAGATAGTTCAAATTCATTGTATGCATTTTATTTATTTCATATCTGACTTGAATTAGTTTTCTGTTATGTATTCACATTTGCTTTTCTATTCCAGTAAGAGAGGAAATATAGAGTGTTATTATGCCAAGCCTTTGTTATTTACAGTATATATAATGCTTCCTGTGTACACATGCTGTTCTCCAAGAAAAAAAACAACCTTTCATTTTAATTTTCAGTACTCTGGAAGATCATTAATAGTTACACAATAATATATAAAATTTGCATAGATTTTGTGTGTGTTTGTATGTGTGCATGGAACTCATATATGAATAAAACATAACTAATATGTAGGGAATAGGAAAATAACTTTTTTTTTTTTAAAAAAAGTGTTAATATCTCTTCTGACAATTGCTTTTGTCCCATGCAGTATTTTCATTTTAAAATCTTGCTTTTTGTACAAAAACATCCCATATCATTTCCCTCCCCCACCCCCCAACAACTCAAGTGTTGAAGACTGGAAGAAATACATCTATAGGCACACAAAATTATCCCGTTTATTCAGGAGATCTGAATTAACATCTTGGAACTTGCAATCTAAGCTTAAACTTTTCTACTTCTTTCAAGCTCACACACCTCGTGGGATTGTTGTGAAGCCACAAGAAGGAAAACCACCTACATACATCCCTAAATTAACTGGTGGGGGGAGAGTAACCAAAGCAATAAAATAAATAAACACAATCCAGCTTTAAAATACTTTACTACAACTTCCATTCCCCCATTAATATTTCAAAATAATCATGTAGAGATTAGGGTAGAATCTCCATTCTTGTCTGTGGATCAATTCATAGGATATACATAGCATAACACAGACTCTGTTAAGGCAAAGATAGAGGCAGGATGGAATAGATTAGATCATCCATTTCTTATAGATTGGCTTTTTAGAATATACTATTGCATTGGGCTACAGTATTTGCAAAATGGCAGAGAGATATATATAGTGTGTTACGCTCCGCTAAAGTGAAACTAACCTTTAGATGACTTTAGATGACTGTTAACTCCTACTCTTTTGGAGGGAAACTTAGAACATTCATATTTGGGGTGGCTTTTTCAAGTATTATGATTGGTTAAGGCCCTGTAGGCCCAGAGTATAAATTATAGGAATTTGCCCACTGTTCCTCAGTTCCAGTTTTGAGTCAGTTAATGCTGTTGTAGCTATGCTGGTCTGTTTCTTGCCTACTGAAGCCCACTACACAATAAATATCATTCATTTTCCCCAAAGAAATGAACCAAAATGAGGTTTGCCTTCACTATCACTACAATTTTGACCAAAAGCTGTATTTTTGACCAAAAGCTGTATTATAAGTTTAAAAAAAGCAGCAGAAACTTATAAGAGAGCTTTATAAGAGGGAAAAGATTCTAAATATTAAGTAGGCCATATATGTACCAATATGAATATAGCAATAGCACTTAGACTTATATACCGCTTCACAGTGCTTCACAGCCCTCTCTAAGCAGTTTACAGAGTCAGCATATTGCCCCCAACAATACGGGTCCTCATTTTACCCACCTTGGAAGGATGGAAGGCTGAGTCAACCTTGAGTCTGTAAGGATTGAACTCCTGGCAGTGGGCAGAGTCAACCTGCAATACAGCATTCTAACCACTGGGCCACCATGTTAAAACAAATGCACACAGGAGGAGTTACAAAGTTTTGGCAAAGCCTTCATTGTCAACCCCACATAGTCCCCACCAACCAGGTTAATCTCTTTGAAGTACTGTAGCAGTGCTTATAATAGTAAATGATCCTAAACATAGTAATTTTTTTAAAAAAAAGAGAGAGAGAAAGAAAACATTTTTTAAAAAATTGAAAGGAAAGAGTAATGAGGAACAATAGAAAGAATTCTAGGAATAAAAAAAGGAAAGGTTTTCTTTAATAAAGCCTCCTGGGATATATTTTTTAAAAAATGGTATCTAAAGCTTAGAAAGAAAAGTCAGGTTTTCCTCCCCCCTCTTCTGCTAGTTTTACTGCTAGTTTTTGCTCTGCCAAAATCTGATGCATTTCAAAATTCATGCACAGCTAGTCATTTTTGACAATTTGGAGCCCTTTCCCCCCACCCCCACCGTATAGTGCAGTATTTATAATGTTTCAGAAAGTGTCTCTTTGATTGCATTATTTCTTTGTCTGACCGATACTTTTAGATAAAAGTATTTTTTACACACAGGTACCCACATGTCAACCACTGGACGTAGGTGAGGAGAAAAAAAGGAATACTTTTCTTGTTGTAGATTAAAGATGAAGAACAATTTTTTGGTGGGGGGAGAAGCTAAATGCACACGTCAGAGTTCTATTAATGGTTCTGGCTCTCCAGGAAGAAGGCACAATAACTGGAGTCAGCATAATTCAGGGACGCTGGAAACATATGTCAAATGTTGTGATGGGACTGACTTGCTTGAGATGGGAACCGTAGCCACCCAAAATGAGTTTATTCTTGTCCCTTTGTGTCTTGACATATTATATCCAAGTCTTTGAGGTTTCAGTATCTCTAATTGCACCGATTTTGCTGCAATCACTTCCAGTTCTTTAACTAGAGTATTACTAAGATATCTTTGGTTAGTAATTTTAAAAAGAAAGACACTTACAAACTCTGTTTTAACTCCTCTTTAAGTTTCCAGTTGGAAGGAAGAAACGGAGGGATTGAGGAAGGGAGGGAGGGAGGGAGGGAGGGAGGGAGGGAGGGAGGGAGGGAAGGAAGGAAGGAAGGAAGGAAGGAAGGAAGGAAGGAAGGAAGGAAGGAAGGAAGGAAGGAAGGAAGGAAGGAAGGAAGGAAGGAAGGAAGGAAGGAAGGAAGGAAGGAAGGAAGGCTTTAGGCATTGAGTGGAATACCTGAAAACAATATTGAAAAACATAATTGAGAGGGGTATGATATTACTCTTCAAAAACCTGAAAGGATGTCATGAAGAAGAGTGCTCTGATTTGTTCCATACTATTCTAGAATGCAGGCATTCATTCATTCATTTATCCCTTCATTGTTTTACTCATTCACACACTCAGAAAATATAAATCATCTAATCCCTTAACAACTTGTTTAAAAAAATAACATTAATTTAAAAAAAAAACCCGCAAAAGAAACCTAACAGATAAAACTTTAGAATTAAAAAAAAAAGTATTCTCTTGAAAGGGGCTAGATTCAATGCTCATTGAAATTTATTCCATAATATAGTCTCCATTGTAGATAAAGTTGAATTGCTTATTGATGCTAAACTCATTTATAATATTATCCAAAACATGTACTCCATGAATAATTGAAGAATGCAGCACACACTTTACAGAGGGAAGCAGTCCTAAATTTTCACTTCTCTCCTTTGCTTTGGGAACAGGATTGAGTTAATACATTTCATGCTATCCTTTTAGCATACGATGTCACTACTATCTCCCCCACATTGGCTAAATAAACAGCCAGGAGTTGTTAAAATCAGTATTAAGTTCCCACCATTGCACTCTTTAAAGTGGTGGGGAATTCATGCACTAGAGAATCATGAAGAATCTTAGCATACTACAGAGTCCTGAGAGGCTGTTCTGAATCTTAAATTATGGGGAAGCAGATTTTGGCTGGGTGTTACGAGAAGTATCTTAACAATAAGAGCACTGTGGCAATGGAACTAATGACTAAGAGAGATGATGGATTCTCCATCATTAGGAGTATAAAGTAGAGCAGTGTTTCTCAACCTTAACAACTTTAAGATTTGTGGCCTGCTGGGTAATTCTGGGATTTGAAGTCTGCATATCTTAAAGTTGCTAAGCTTGAGAAACGCTGTGGAAGAAGCTGGGTACCTAACCGTCAAGGATGCTTTCATCTGGATTTCAGCAGTGAGGTAAGAGTTGAATTTGATGGGCTCAATCCTATCCTAGGTTCTATGATTAGTTGTCTTGAAAAATTAACCTTCATAATGCATAGTCCCATAATGAGTAAGGGAGAATATTTGTAGCTCAGGGTTGAAATGAGGAGTCCTTGGTGCTCTCTGAGCTTGTTTGTTCTCTTGCAGATGTTTCATTCAGCACTGATGATGTTACCTAGGTTGAGTAATGAAACATGTGCAAGAAAACAAGCAAGATCAGAGAGCATCAAGGATACCCCCCCACCCCAACAATGAATATTTCTGGCCACATGTAAAGAAATGAATGGAGATCTTGTCTGTACAGGAAGTTATGGGACAGTCCATGTTCCCAGTTTGTTTGGAGCATATATTCTGTCAATTTTACTAAATAGTATGAACCATAAACTTCTCATAGGGTTTGTCCTTGAGGTAGACCGTGCAGCATTACCTTTTATTACTCTGTTGGGCAAATAATTTATCCAAGCTTTTACCACCTAACCAATTCTACCCCCATTGGTGGAACTATTTTGATTTAAAAAAAAAAAAAGTCTGTGATGACAGTAACCAGCAAGCATTTTCAACCATTTTTTAAACAGGTTTTACCCTGATCTTCTCCCCCACACCCCAGAAATCCAGCAAATGAAATTAACGAGGTATGACAAAAGCAGCTAAAATTGTCTACTGCTGCTTTCTTGGTCACAATTGTGGAACACACCTCAGGGGTTAAAATAGTAATTCAGACATGCAGGTGTGAATGAATGAGCCATCTAATAAATAATTAAGAATTAATTTTCCACCACATTTTATCTTTCCTTTTATTTTTTTCTATACTCCTTCTCTCTCTTATGTTTCTGTTGCCTATTTGCTCAGCATCACTGAAATTAATCAAGCAACATAACCAAAGCACAACGCTACAAAACACAAAGGGCTTTTCCTGGTGGAATGCGATGTTCTGCCACTCCTGATATATTAGCTTGTCCCTCCATTAAAAAAAGACCCAGCAGCATATTTAATGGGTGGTAGCTATAGTTCAGCTAGCTTGCCTCTGAAATTACTAAAGCCGCTCAGACATAGATCCTTCCATTTCTGAACACCAAAATCTTTGTTTAATACATCTCCAATATAATATATTTGCAATTTTGTGTCATGTAAGATTGTCACAGGACAAGACATGAACCAGTGTAAGCCACTAATACATGGTGAGGTGCAATGCCTGTGTTTTACCTTGTCAAGTTTTAGATATACATTTTTTTTGTTATTTTTAAAAATTTAGCTAAAGAAAGGAAGGCGCTTTTTCCTCCCCACAGGCAGAGATCTACTTTTGAATGAAAGTCCATCTCTCTCTTGGAAACTGACAGGTGCCCCTATTTGCTGACAATCAAAATTAAATTTGAATGGAAGAGAATGTGGCAGTAGGCTACTCAGTGGCTACTGTGCTTTCCAGGGCTTCCTTATTTTTAATGCTTGAAGGAAGGAAGTAATGTGGTTAACTATTTGCCTGGGGCAAGAAAGATTCAGCTCCTGGCACACAATTAAAATTGTGTTTTGCCCAATTGGGCAAGTAATGGGATCAGCAAAAGTTAAGGAGTATCTTGTGCCTCAAATCTGTTCCACTGGAGGAATAAATCGGCAAGGGAGTTAATTTGCTTGACGATTGACTCAGAGATGCCGCATTGCTTCTGCAGATTGCACTCTCCGCTATTCAGGAAGGTTGGAAAGGGTTTGTCTAAGTTGGGCTTACCCTTTTACGAGGAGTCCTTGGTGCTTTCTGAGCTTGGTTGCTGTCTTGCAGGCTGTTCATAACCCAAACTAGGTAACATCACCCACTTACATCAAAGCAATAAGGACATGGAAAGCTTTTACCTGCTACCAGCCAAATAAGTTTGCAGATTGCCCAGATGGTTCAATGAAGTTGAATCAAGAAAGTTTGGTCCTATTAATCCCCTTAGATTTCCCAGCAGCTACCTTCTTCCTCAGAATTGAGCGACACGGCTGACAGGCTATAATTCCATCAGCTTTTCTGAGGTCATTAGCTAAAGACTTAGTCTGACCTTCAGTCTCGATATCTTTGCAAAAGGCCAGCCAGTTCCATGCAACAGTGTTGTTTTGGCTTCTTTGGAGATCAATAAAAATTGGGTATGGGAATTGATTGCTCAAATTGCAGAGAGGGTCTGATGTCATTCTCTTTCATCCAAATCCTTTAGCTTATTTCTTATTTCTTTTTCTTTTTTGTCTTTAGTGATGGGCAGTCATAGTTGTGTGATGTTCATTCCTTAAAATATAAGGAAGTGCAGGATTTTGGAAAATTAGAGGTATTCCTTTGCCCTTGTCCTGTTACATGTGTGCAGCTTTGTACTACTGCACTCAGGGGAATATCTGAGATCAAATATTTGGAACAACACTCAGGATTTTAGAGCATGAAGAAACAAGAGGAACCAGAATGTGTGGAATAAATGCAATCAGACATGTTGCATTCTATAGAGAGGAAAAGTCATTAATCCTAGATCTTAATTCCAGAATCTCAAATAACTTAAAAACTCTTATTAAGCAGGATTGCTGATTAAGGATTCCACAAGATCATAATGAATGAGTACTTTGCTTAACATCTTGCTCAAATGAGGCCCAACTCACATAGTGTGTGACGAGGATGAACAGAAAGAATGAACAGTTAAATTTTTTTGCAGGACAGAAATATGTCCCTCATACCAGCAGGCATATTCTTTCAAAATTCTTCCATATGTTATTTAGGACTTTGCAATCATGATTTGGCTGTCATTTTAAACAATAGTTTAAATGGAAGCCCCTCCTCCCCCATGGGCAAAACTGAGGTGGAAAAGAGCTGTGTGAGGATGCTAAGTATTATTTAATCATTGAGGTCCAACCTCCAAGTGATTTAAGGTTTAAACCAAATAGTTGAGGTTTAAACCTCCAAGTGGCCTCAACGACTCTCAGAGAGAATGCTAATGACCAGATGCCTGCAAAGAATATAAATCCTTCCACCCTCCATCATTCAGTCAGAACTGAAAAAGCTTCTTGGATGAGAAGCAAAACATCTTCAAGGAAAAACAGTCCAGCTGTTTTTTGGGGGGAAAGAAAAAGCACCTTTGGCATATACAGTATATTGGATTATATACCATATATGTTGTGTTACTCATTTACTATAGCAAGAGCTAGCAAAAAAAAGAGTGCATAGAGGAACTTCAATGTGTTCTAATCATTTTGAAACACCGTATCCATCTATTAAGATCAACAAGATGGTACACCAATATGTATTCCAGGATGAAGGTATACAGGTTGTAAGCCAACATGAAGGAAAAACATTGCATATAGAAAAATAACCCTTCCTGGAAAGTAAATATTAGCCAGATCTGGATCAGGCCCACCACCAGAAGTGGTGAACACTCTAATTCTCCAACCATCTCCTTTGTTCAGAAGAATTTCATACATTTCCTGCAGTCATCACACTGTTTACTCCTGAGTCTCCTTTAATATTATGTATTCCTTGGACTTCTAACACATATACACAAACACACGTGCACAATATTTGGATTTACAGTATGCAGACAAAAAAGTTTTCTAGGCACGAGTATGGACAGAAGTTATAACAAAATGTTGTGATGGAAAAGGGGTGTCAAACTCAAGGATCCGGCCCACAAGGTGCTTTGTTCTGGCCTGTGGGGCCACCTTGGAAACAGTAAAGGACTGGCCCACGGTGCCTCTGCCAGTGAAAACAGAGCTCGAGAGAGCTATGACGGTCCTCCCAAGCTCTGTTTTCACTGAGAGAGGGTTGCAGGAGGCGTCGCAGCCGAAAACGAAGCTCGGGAGCCCATTTTTGCTGGCAGAGCACTTGGGCCACCACAGGTGCCCTCAACATGAGTGACATTGAACTGGCCACGCCCAACCTGGCCATGCTCCCCCGTGCCCCCCACCCCAGATCAAACACAACCCTGATGCAGCCCTCAATGAAATTGAGTTTGACAGCCCTGACCTAGAAGAATTTTGATCACACTGTCATGGCCTCCATCATTTTGACCATAGTCTACAGATACTCCTCTGCCTAGATGTAGTACAATTATTACATAGCAGATTCTACAATATAATGATTTATAAGTAAAGCAGTGCACAAAGCCAACCACAGAACAAGTTGAAAAAGCAATATGTTTTCTGAAATTTAAAGTAAATGTGTGCGCATAAGTGTGCACTGTCCAAACACAGCCGTGATCTGTCATCATTTATGAAGCTAAAACAAAACTCCAGGTCATTAGTCTGGGAACATCTCTGAAATGATTCAATTACAATAGCCTTCCCCTCCCCCCTCCGCGAGTCTTTTAACACATTTATCAAATTGACTAAGAACTGTTAGGGGGGGGGGGGAATGCAAGAATATTTGTGTCTGGCATTAATACTCACAGGCTGGTAAAGAAGTGTGTGGCTCATCTTGATTGCTGAGTAAACTTAGCAATAGTCTTTTGCCCTTTGAAGCCAGCAATTTCTCTCTCCTCCCCACCTCCCACTTTGTTCATGTATCCTGATGAGGATCCCGCTGATAAATGAGGGTAACCTTTTCGTCTTTGTCCCTTTAGCTTCACACCTACATGCTTTAAAGGTAGTTGTAAATCTGAACATAGGTCTCTATAGAAGACTTTTAATCTTTCTTTCTTTCCCTCTTTCTTTCTCACTCTTCTTTTTCTCTATTTCTCACTCTTTCTTTCTCTTTCTGTTTCTTCTTGAATCTTCTTTCACTCTCTCTTCTCAGCCTCTTTCTCTTTCTCTCTCTTTCCTTTCTTCTTTCTTTCCTTCCTTTCTTCCTTCTTCCTTTCTTTTTTCTTTCTTCTTTCTTTCTTTCCCTCTTTCTTTCTCACTCTTCTTTTTCACTCTTTTTCACTCTGTTTCTTTCTCATTCTGTTTCTTCCTCTATCTTCTTTCACTCTCTCTTTCCCAGCCTCTTTCCCTTTCTTTCTCTCTTTTTCTTACTCCCTCTCTTTCACTCTATCCCTCTTTCCTTCCTTCCTTCCTTCCTCCCTCCCTCCCTCCCTTCCTTACCTTCCTTCTTTCTTTCTATTCTTCCTTTTTCTTTCTCTCATCTGCTGACCATGATGGGATAAAAGAGGCTGTGACTAAATGATGAGCATTTCATAGCAAGTAGATTGAAACCATTGGTATTTATGAAAAAGCAATGGCACAATACTGAGAAAAAGCAGATTGTCAATACTATAATTAGAGAATGGGGGTAGGGAGTTCAATAACTGGAAAGGTGATTAAGGAAAAAGTGGGGCACATATATAGCTGAATAAATATCTAGATTAAAAATACCTCTCTCGCACCTATCATTTTGCAGACCTTTGCAAAACCCAGAGCCTTTTAAAACTCTCTTACAAAAAGAGAGAATGGGGAAAAATTAAAGGGGCAGATGCTTAACTTAACAAACAATCCACACATATAGGCATCCACCCTGCTATAATTATGCAACTTGGATTTTAGACACTGAGGCTCATCTCTTACTTAAATGTATCTGTGTACTTTAATAGGGAACATTTAGCTATGTTTTTATTAATGCAGAAACATTAAAGCACCAAGCTGGAATGTGAAAGCCTTAAAGGCCTTTTCAAACAAAACCTGTCATAAAATGTGCTCTGAAGCGTGTCCCCTTTAAGAGATTCAAGAATTAAATGTTCCCGTATGTGAATTTTATTTTGTACAGCACATTTGCTTTATGGCTACAATTAAGTTAGATGTGCCGATAACAATGTCTGCTTTCCATTTTAGATCGTGCATTTCAGACAGTGTGCATTGTTTTATTATCTAATCCACATGCTTTTAATTGCAATTATGGTCCCTTATGAGTCCCCTGGGAGGGCATGATTGCAATTAAAAATGTAATTTAAATGTTAATTAATTACATTCATTTTCTAAACTGGGAAAATTTCATTTATTATTTTCATGTGTTGTGCACTTATCCTAAATGCATTACCTTCTAAATGTTCCCCCTCCCAAATTAAGTGCTATGTTTATAAAACAGAGTGTTTAATACCCTTTAAAATTTTGTTAGACTGTTTATACAAATGATTAATTTAAATTAATTGAATCTTAGCTCTGTGTGAAATCTATACATGCAACAAAGAACTGAAGGAAGATACACCTTTGTAGTTTCCCAATGTTCTTTGGCTATAAGGCACCAAATTGTTAGCCAGAATTGCTATTACTTAAGTATGTTCTGATGAGAGTGTCTCAAGAAAAGGGTGCTCCAAAATCTGTTTTGCAGCAAATCCATAAAGTTATTTAGACTACAAGCCTTCGTAATTCACATAAAAGAGGTCACAAAAGCAAAGCTAATCTTCTTAGGTATATCATTGCAATCAGTACCACAAATTTCAATCTCTTATTACATCCTATGGCACATTTTTCCCCCAGCCTTCACGTGAATTCACTTAGTCATATCAAAGGAGCCATGCTGACTCTGGATAAAAATCCAAACTCAAGTTCATATGAGCGAAGGCTTTTGGGGGCCAACTGAAAATTTATAACTGCAAGTTTAGGTATTTTTCTCAGAATTCTTCCTCCTGCAAAGTTTAATGCCCTAACCTTTGCTGTTTTGGATTCGTTATTTTGAATTTTTGATGTTTAATGATAAGTAATCATTTTGGAACAGAACAGATTTCCTTCAGTGCAGTGTTTCTCAACCTTAGCAACATTAACCTGTGTGAACTTCAACTTCTAGAATTCCTTAGCCAATATGCTGGAAAACTATTAGCCAGCATATGTTGGATGGGGAATTCTGGTAGTTGAAGTCCACACAAATGAAAGTTTCTGGGGAGTCACCACCACAAATATCAATCTATTATTGCACTTTATGACATATTTTTCCCCCAATTTTCTAATGAACTGAGTTAGTAACATGAATGGAGCCATGTTGAACTGTGGATAAAAAGCCAGTCACAGGTCTTTATATGTGATAGAAATATTAAAATAAATAAAATAAAAGCTGTGAGTCAGAGATTCCCTCTTTACAAATAGAAGGCACCAACATAGCTTTGCTTGTATTTGGCCCAGCTTTATTTTTTATTTTTTTGCTGTAGATAGACATATATGTCATTTGAGAAGGTAAAACTTCTCACCAAGTAACCATTATCCTAAATAAGTAAATTGATATCTTAGCTCTTCTAACTCTCATCTTAACATTTGAGAAGAGCACATTGGCCAGCCCATTCATTCAAGTCAAAATGCAAATAATCGATCAGAATGGAGCTTGAAAGGACCTTGGAGGTCATCTCATTCAACTCCTGCTGAAGCAGGAGACCTTCCTATATCTATACCATTTCAGATGACTCTCCAGTCTCTTCATAAAGACCTCAATGGTGAAGCACCCAGAACTTCAGAAGGCAAAGCTGTTCCACTGGTTAATTGTTCTCACGGTTTGGAAGTTTCTCTTTAACTCCAGGTTGCTTCTCTCCTTGATCAGTTTCCATCCATTGTTCCTCATCTTGCCTTCTGGTGCTTTGGAAAATAAGTTGACCCCTCTTCTTTAATATTATCAGAGGTTGTATTCAGCAGGTTCTGACCAGTTCTGGAGAACCGGTAGCGGAAATTTTGAGGAGTTCGAAGAACCGGCAAATGCCATCTCTGACTGGAGATTTTACAGTATCCTTCCCCTGCCACGCCCACCAAGCCACGCCCACAGAACCAGTAGTAAAAAAAAATGAATCCCACCACTGAATGTAATGTTCTCTTAATCTCAGAAGTGGACATAAAATAAATAATTGCCTGATACTCCAAATCTACTTCAGTTTATTCCCTCCTTCATTAAAATGACTTGGCTCACTTTAGATGAAAAGTACTTTACCTTCCATTTCTATTCCCTTATTTATAGGCCTACAAATACATTTAAATGTACATGCATACACCCAGCTAATTTTTTTTTTGCGGGGGGGGGATCTATTGCTGCTGTCTTGAATATAGTATCTAGTCTAAAGATCCAAGCAAGTCTTATTGTCAATGTTTATTTTCAGTAGTTGCCAGGAATCCTGAAATTTTTATAGTATATAATATTTATTCACAGGATCTGAATTTCCAGGGAAAAAATTATAAGCAGAACATGTAGATGTGTTTGAAATTACTTTTGCAAGGCATTCTATCAATTGTTTCTACCAAATTTTTAGAAATTGAGGACAAGATTGAGGGGACCATATGGGACAGAAACTTGGAATGATATTCATCTACTTATTGAAATTTATTGCAGTTCAACTATATATGTGGTGGCTTCTGAAAGTTCACATGGTACAAATGGTAACTGTTCTTTATATGTCTTAGCCTCACGTCCCCTAATCATCTTAGTTGCTCTTTTCTGCACTCTTTCTATTGTCTCAACATTTATTTTTTACATTGTGGCGACCAAAACTGTATTCCAAGTGTGGTTTTACTAAGGCATTGTAAGTGGTATCTCGCTAATTCAACCTTGGAATCTTATTAGATATAATCCAATTACATGGATCACAACTTAAATTTTTCCTGCCTAAAATTTGGATATTTTTAAATATTCAAATTCTGAGTTTGATGGGTTGATTCAGTGACAAATACTGTAGATTCCATTACTTTTGATTTTTTTAATGAAATTTCCATTGCTGAGACTAATATCTATACATTTTACAATGAATACATACTGTACCTTGGAAAAGTAGAACTTCTGTTGTAACTAATTTTTATCACAGAAGATATTTACAAGTCAATTCAATCAGATGTTGAATTAAAGTAATTTGTTCTTCGCACAGCAGCAGTATATAATGTTGAATTCACTTACCTGCAATATCCATCATTCTTATTCAAATACATGACCTGACTTCACAGAATACAAATTAGAAATGGCAAGTTCTTGTCCAATTTTTTTGGTTTTTAATGATGTCCAAATTTCAGGACATCATTTATGTAATCATATACAATCAAATGTTAAACATTAATGATGCAGACCAAAATTCACTGTTAAAATATGAAGGTTGGGTTTTTTTTAAAATAAAATTCCATACAAATCTCTCTTCAACAAATTTATAAAGATTTCCATAGTTAGAAAAGTGTGGTGTTAAAGAAGTAAAGAATAAACTTCACCAATAAATATTCTGCAATTCACCTGTTTTAGATCTATATAAGACCATGTAATAAAAACTACAGAGTCAGCAGATTTTCATCATAAAACTCATACTGGTAAACACATTTGCTTAAGAAACCACATGTTTCATCAGAATAAATTAATTGGGCATTTTCATAGCTGATGTGCAGTGACTGTCTATCATTGTTCCTATAGATTTCTTCTGCAAGACCTTAATTTCTAAAATTCCTTAAATTAAAATCAGATAATGTAATAATTAATCAAACAATACTTTCAACACCCTTGGTTTAAATGAATGCAGTTAATTCAAACCTAAAGACCTCCTTTGTGTAAAGTTTTCATATTCGGCTCAATGGTAAATCAAATAAATATAAACATAGTGGAATAAGGACTGCTGGCAAGTGAAAATTTGCAGTTGAAATCACAGGGATTTTTTTTAAAATGCCAGGTATACCAGAAATGGATTCTTCACCTTACAAATGAATCATGCTTATTTATTTATTCAATTTACTTTATTCAGGGTGATTAGAAGTATCACAATATTTTAGCTCAAACTTCTCTTATAGGCTTAAAGTAAGCAGTTAATGAGGAATACATGGCATTACCCTACTCTTTATTCTTTTGAGACTTCTGAATCATTAAGGTCTGCATGATATTGCAGGAGATAAGTCGAAGCCCTATACAGGGTCAAGAGATTGAAGAAAATGTAAGAAATGTAAAATCAATTCTGCTAAAGGAATTGGGAGAAGAGCTCTCTGTTTCCCATCTTCAGGTCTCATATAGCCCAGAGACAGGAATTATCACTGCAAAGCATTGGCTGAGGGTGGGTGGGGGGGCATTTTCTTGGAGGTATGTGGTTCTGTGGTTTTGTTGAGGGGGGAGAGAAGTTAAAGGGAGTCACTGCCAAACCTTAGAGCTCCAATTCTGCTCTTTCTTCTTATTCCCGTTACATTGCCCTTTGCTGGGTCTCTGAGTGTCTCACTCTCTTCAGTCATAAGCCTTAAGAAAGGAAGTAAATAAATCAGCAAGGAGAAATAGGGTCTCTCGGAAACAATTAGTTCAAAAAACCCCACCCACAAATCTGAAACTAAAGAATCTCTCCTGTGCAAAGAAGTGTTAGCCTAACATAGCCAGCTGTCAGGTAACCAGCTGTTGCAAGTTCTTATTTTGTCCTCCTTCCATTCAGATCACTGCATTTCAATTGCTGCTGGGATATCAAAACAATTATAACTACTGATAACTTGGATGGCTATTAAGGAGAAAACAATGATGGTGAATTAATTACTCCTTGGCTTTTAAGGATGGCATGACATGTTATACATTTTGTGTGACTTCATTATTTCTATAAATTAACCTTGTTCACCTTCCATTTCTTCTGCAACCTGGCATTGCAATTACCTGAGTCGCTCCATCGTTCAGTGCAATACTTGTCCCAGCAGATGAGCAAGAAAACGTGGCAGTTGTGAGTTCAGAATGTCTTCCAGACCTTGCCTATCTTACTATATGTATCCAGTTCCTTACACTTCGCACAGATACAGCCTGTCTATTATCCTGAATTATCAGTGAGTCATTGGCTAGTTTTTTTTATGACTATTAGTATTAGAATCAGAATAGAGCTGGAAGGGACCTTTGAGGTCTTCTAGTCCAACTCCCTGCTCAAGCAGGAGACCTTATACCATTTCAGACAAGTGACAGTCCAGTCTCTTCTTAAAAACATCCAATGATGGAGTACCCACAACTTCCGAAAGCAAGCTGTTGCACTGGTTAATTGTCCTCACTGTTCGGAAGTTTCTCCTCAATTACACGTTGCTTGTCTCCTTGTTTCTTGTCCTGCCCTTTGGTGCTTTGGAGAATAAATTGACACCCTTCTCTTTGTGTCAGCCTCTCAAATACTGGAAAAATATATATATATAAAAACCACTGTAAAAGTCTGACTCACAGATGGACACAATACAGAAGCCTGATGATGGCAGATGAGATTCTGCTGAAACGTTGCTACAACTTTAAAAGAACAACTACAATGACGTGGGAAAATACCCGAACCAAGCCGAACACCATACATGTAAGTACCCACGAAAACTTAAGAAAACATATATATATATATATATATATATATATATATATATATATATATATATATATATATATATATATATATATATTTCTGAGGTTCTCGCGGGTATTTGTATGTGGATCTTTGGTTATTCGGGTTTTCTCCCGCGTAAGATTGGAAGTATCTAGAGCAACGTTTCGATGAAGTCTCATTCATCATCTTCAGGCTTCTGTCTTCAGCTCTGTGCTTCTCAGAGTGAATTCTCTGAGAAGCACAGAGCTGAAGACAGAAGCCTGAAGATGATGAATGAGACTTCATCAAACGTTGCCTAGATACTTCCAATCTTACGCGGGAGAAAACCCGAATAACAAAGATCCATATATATATATATATATATATATATATATATATATATATATATATATATATGTGTGTGTGTGTGTGTGTGTGTGTGTGTGTGTGTGTGTGTTTACATACAGTGGTGGGATTCAAGTGGTGTAACAACTGGTTTGATAAGTGTGTGCGCACACATGCCAAATGCGCACTGCGCGGGTGGGGGATGCATTTGAAAACTGCTCTAAAACTTACCTTCTACTGCAGCCCCGGTGAGTAAAACAGCTGAGGTTCGCAATCTACTCTGCCACGCCTATTAGCTGGCCTTCAAACAAAGGAAATATAGGACAGACTAGCGGGGGGGTGGGGGCAACTCATCGCCGGAACTATCAGTTCACCTGAACTGGTACATATCGGCTGAATCCCACCCTTGTGTGTGTGTGTGTGTGTGTATATATACTGTATATCTTTTGTTGGTCAATTACAAACTTCGGTACCGAGTACTGGCAGAATTGTAGTCAGAATGAAGTTCAATGAAAAGCAAGAGGGAACTTGTATCTTTTATTTAGAAACTCAAGGTGACATATATAGAACTGGATTGTCCTATTCACGAACACCACAATACCCCTATTACCCCCTCACAAAGACTCTACAAAGAAAACTGGGCTGAGAGATAATGGCTGACCTAAAGTGATTTTCTTTTATTTGATGTTAGACCAGAACCTGGATCTCACTGCTCTTTATCTAATGACCTACTCACTATATCAAACCGGTTCTCTCTCAAAACATCCGTTCAAATGAATCATCTCATAGTTTCTAATTTTCATCAAAAGTACTATTATACATTCATAATCTATACAAAATGTTGGATTTCTGTCCAATAGGATCTGAATTATGGGATTTCCTTCTTAAAATGGTACCATTAAGTTCTTTAATATGTTATGAATGGGCAGTTAGATGTATCCAGATAGTCCTCAACTTACAACTGCAATGGAACCTGGAATTTTGGTGGTAAATTGTTGCATTTGTTAAGCTGATCACATGGTTTTTAAGTGAATTATGTGATTGTTAAGAAAATCCAGCATATCCAATGGGCTTTTTTTGCCAGAAACCTACAAAAACACCACAAATATGTAACCATATGACTACAGGATGGTGCAACTAGTCATAAATTCAACCCAGTTGTGAAGTGATCAAAAGATGTTTACATGAGTGCAGGGAGGGTGAGATAACCATAACTTCGAGGATGGGTGGTAGATAGTTTTTTTTTAAAGTCCATTATAACATTATAATTTTGTGAAGTGGCCAGTTGTAAATCAAGGACTACATCTATTCTAGAAATCTGGATTCTTTCAGTGAGTAGGACTTTAGAGTTAATAGTGTAAATTACAGTTTCCATTTCAATGATTCTATTGTTATGCTGGGCTTTTATTTTTAATTTTTAACATCGTGTTCTGATTTAATTATGATAAATGGTCCAGCTTTTATGTTTTCATTGCTATTCATCTCTAAATTTCATATGTAGTTTCAAGTGCCCAATAGTAGAGTTGTAAATATTCAGAATTCAAAAGAAGATGAAAGATCAATCTATTGATAGATAGATAGATAGATAGATAGATAGATAGATAGATAGATAGATAGATAGATAAGAGAGAGAGAGAGATATGATAGACAGACAGACAGACAGACAGACAGACAGACAGACAGACAGATAGACAGAGACAGATGATAAAGTACACTTAGGCAAGAAAAACCAAAAGTACACATATAGACTGGGTGAAACCAGGCTCAATAGCAGTAATTGTGAGCGGGATCTTGGAGTCTTAGTGGACAACCAGCTAAATATGAGCCAGCAGTGTGCAGCAGCAGCCAAAAAAGCTAATTCAATCCTAAATTGTATTAACAGAGGGATACAATCCAGATCAAGGGAAGTACTAATATCACTCTATAAAGCCTTAGTAAGACCACACCTAGAGTACTGCATCCAGTTTTGTACACCACATTATAAAAAAGATGTTGAGACTCTAGAAAAAGTACAGAGAAGAGCAACCAGGATGATTAGGGGACTGGAGGCTAAAACATACAATGTATGGTTGCAGGAACTGGGCATGGCTAGTCTAGTAAAGAGAAGGACCAGGGGAGACATGATAGCAATGTTCCAATATTTGAGGGGCTGCCACAGAGAGGAAGGGGTCAAGCTATTTTCTAAAGTGTCTGTAGGCCAGACAAGGAATAGTGGATGGAAACTGAACAAGGAGAGATTTAACCTGGAAATAAGGAGAAACTTTCTGACAATCAACCAATGGAACAGCTTGCCCTCGGAAGTTGTGGGTGCGCCCTCACTTGAGACTTTCAAGAAGAGATTGGACTGCCATCTGTCAGAAATGGTGTAGGGTCTCCCGCTTGGGCGGGGAGTTGGACTAGATGACCTACAAGACCCCTTCCAACTCCGATTATCTGTTATTTAGATTGATATCAGTACCAAACCTTTTCAACAAAAACTGAAGCAGTAGATTCTGTCTCCCACACAAACACCCTTTAACAGAATAACAGAGTTGAAAGGGACCTTGGAGGTCATCTAATCCAACCTTTTGCTCAAGGGAGAGACCCTACCCTATGTCAGACTAATGGCTATCCAGACTCTTTTTAAAAGCCTCCAGTGATGGAGCATCCACAATGTCTAAAGTCAAGCTGTTCCAGTGGCTTATTTTTCTTATTGTCAGGAAATTTCTGCTTAATTCTAGGTTGGTTCTCTCCTTGATTAGTTTCCATCCATTGCTTCTTCTCAACTTCTGATGCTTTAGATAGATGATTGATAAATGATTAATAGGTTGATAGATGATTGATAGATAGATAGATAGATAGATAGATAGATAGATAGATAGATAGATAGATAGATAGATTGATCAATGATAGATAAATTATAGATAGATATAGATTTGGATGCTATACATGAAACAGATCGGCAACTATATGCCATATATGAGTACGTATAAGTCTGTCCATGTTTGAATTCAATAAAGGTCAAAAAGAAAAAGAAAAGAAGAAGAAAAAGCATTATTAAAGAAAAACAAATTTTAGAAATATTACTTCTACTCTTGTTTTTGTCAAGTAATTACCTTGTCCATTTTTGGCTGAAATAATGTAATAACCCCCACAATTCATGTTTGTCTGATCGTACCTTTTTTTTAGGAAGCCATGTTCTGCTTAATTATTGAACCAATTGTTGTAACATCTCAAGTCTGAGAAAATAGAAGGTTGTTCTGCATTTTGAGATACCCGATCTGAAGCTCATGGATCTGTTTCACAGACTTTTTAACCTTTCAGATGAATGGGTAGTTTGTCATATAAACAAACCATCCCATAACTCTGTGATAACTTCTTCAGTGAATCAGCCTGTAGCCCTTCCGTTCTTAATGGTAGCTTAAACCACTGTCATGTCTTTCCAAGAAAGAAAAGAAAAAGAAAATGGACTACTTAGATTAACTTCAATTGTATGGTCACATAGAGCTTCAAAGAAGTAAATTATCTCATCTCGTAAATTATTATTACATAGCTAATATTAATTCACTCCCTCTAAGCCTTTTTAAACTACTTCCGTAATATAATAGTCCACCACCAACCTGTAATTCATAGCAATCTATCATCCGTTTCTCCCTTAAGCCTTCACCTCTTCTGCAGATGCTTCTTGCAGTGATTAAGCACTGATTTAACCCTGACTTGGTTCTTCCATATCTTCTCATCTCTTACCTTCACACAGGTATTATTATTTTTACAGGGCATTTGTTAGAGTTTTTTTTTAACAGATGTTTTATCATTGGGGTGGGAACTTTAAAAAAAAAAAACACCTGTCAAATACAGTGAGAATATCAGTGTTAGACTTGGCTAGCTCAGGAATTCTGGGTAATGAAGTCCACAGTCATAAATTTGCCATAGTTGCTCACCCACACTCTGGGTCATTGATTCCATTGTCCAAGTGCTCTTAAACTTAGGAATCGCAGGTAGTCTTCAACTTACATCAGTTCATTTAGTAGCCATTCAGAGTTACAACGGTACTGAAAAAGTGACTTATGGCCATTTTTCACAGTTACGACCTTTGCAGCATCCCCATGGTCATCCAATCAAAATTCAGAAGCTTGGCAATTGGTTTTTATTTATGATGGTTGCTGTGTCCCAAAATTGTATGATTCCTCCTTTTGCGACTTCCTGACAGCCAAAGTCAATGGGGAAGCCAGATTCACTTAACAACCGGGTTACTAACTTATCAACTGCAGTGATTCACTTAACAACTGAGGCAAGAAAGGTCGTAAAATGGGGCAAAACTCACTTAACAGATGTCTCACTTACCAGCAGAAATTTGGGGCTCCATTGTGGTTGCATGGCGATACACTGTATTTTCTTCGTAACATTTATATTCCATAGCTGAATGCATGAGTGTTAAAATTACACAGTAGTAGTGCCCAAGAAGTGTAAAGCAAAGCTGAAGTTTAGAGAATAGAATAGAATAGAATTCTTTATTGGCCAAATGTGATTGGACACACAAGGAATTTGTCTTGGTATAAATGCTGTCAGTATACATAAAAGAAAAGATACATTCGTCAAAAGTCGAGAATCATAAGGTCCAACACTTAATGATAGTCATAGGGTGCAATAAGCAATCAAATCATACTAGGAAACAATCAATATAAATCATAAGGATACAAGCAACAAAGTTACAGTCACAAGTGGGAGGGGATGGGCAATAAAGAGTGATGAGAAGATTAATAGTAATAGTAGTGCAGACTTTGTAATAGTTGAACAGTGTTGAGGGAATTATTTGTTTAGCAGAGTGATGGCGTTCGAGAAAAAGCTGTCCTTGTTTTTAGTTGTTCTGGTGTGCAGTGCTCTATAGCGTCGTTTTGAGGTTAGGAGTTGAAACAGTTTATGTCCGGGATGTGAGAAGCTGATTGAATCCCATAGATCTGTTTTTCAACACTGCAATAGGGGCATAACAGGGCTAGCTTATCATCAGACAGCACAAGGAACCTGCCTCAGTCAGGCAGCCAATTTGGGATACATTAAAAAAAAAAAAGGTTGTTGATTATTTAATTGATTCTTGCGGTATTTTTAGTTTCAAATGGGGGAGAAAAGTTTATGAGTTTTTCCCCCTCAACTGCTAACATAATGTGATTGGGTTCAGTACTCTACATGAATTTTGATTTAGGAAAAGGGAGAGCGGTACTATCTTCAGATCCACTTCAGGCAGCAAAGTATCTCCCAGGAGCAAAAGCAACCCAGGAAGGTCCAGTTTGAGAACACTTGCACCCCCAGTCATTAAAGAGATTACTACTACAGCAGTGACATTTTCAGGACCCTTCCACTCAGTGCTAAAAAGAAAGAGTCCAGGATCTTTTTTCAACGGTATCCTTATAAAGAGCTGTGTATTTAACTCCCTTTGTCTACAAACAGTGGCCCTACTTCCACTTGTCTCGATCGAGATTGACAAACTGGTTGCCCTCAACAGCTTCATCAATCCCAATTGCTATTGACTGCATTGAAGAGCGGCAGTGATTGCCTCCAAAAGAGGATCTGGCTTGAACGTTACTAGCCGCATTGGGCTGCAGCAGTGATTTATGTGAGGTCTCTTCTGAGATAAATACGGTTTAGATGGAAGAAAGGCATACTGGCTCTTCATTTGCAATGAGCCATAACCATATAAAGATGCCTTTTTCTGAGTATCTGACTTCACTATATTTTTATGCTTATGTTTTCACCTCCAGAGATTTTAAACCTTTCTTTTGAAGTCCCAAGAAGGAGGGTAGCGCCAATAGACCAGGGGTCTCCAAACTTGGCAACTTTAAGACTTGTGGACTTCAACTCCCAGAATTCTCCAGCCAGAATTCTCCCAGAATTGAAGTCCAGAAGTCTTAAAGTTGCCAAGTTTTGAGACCTCTGCAATAGATGATGTTACCTAGTTGGGTAATGACTTGGGCCTTCCTGCTTGTGTGTTTCAATCTTTATATTTCAACCATACCTACAAATATGCCTGGAATCAGTCCTCTCTTCTGCTTATCAAACCATAACATTTCCTTCCAGTGATGTAACTTTATTAAAACAGATGAGCCGTCCTGTTTGCTGAATGTTAGGAGCAGTGGTGGGATTCAATTTTTTTCTACTACCAGTTTTGTGGGCGTGGCTTGGTGGGTGTGGCAGGGGAAGGATACTGTAAAATCTCCAGTCAGAGATACTCAAAATTTCCTCTACCAGTTCTCCAGAACTGGTCAGAACCTGCTGAATACCATATCTGGTTAGGAGGATGTTCTACCTAATGATGCTTTTCTTTCCTTACATCTTTCCCCATAGATTATTCTGGTTTGAGATTAAATTCAGATGCTGCATTTAGCCAGTAAATGTACATTTACTGATTTTTTTTTTTTTTAAAAAAGATCCTGCCCCAAACAGGATTGGAGTAGGTAAACTTTGAAGTTCCTTCCAATTGTATGGCTTCTATGGAATCCTTGGTGCTCTCTGAGTTTGGCTGTTTGCCTGCAGATGTTTCATTACCCGACTAGGTAACATCATCAGTGCTCATTGAGTTACAGATATTGAGTTACGTAAGAGCCATAGTGGTACAGTGGTTAGAATGCAGTATTGCAGGACAACTCACTGCTCACTGCCAGGAGTCCACTCCTCACTGGTTCAAAGTTGACTCAGCCTTCCATGCTTCCAAGGTTGTTATAATGAGGAACTAGACTATTGGGGGCAATATGCTGACTCTGTAAATGGCTTAGAGAGGGCTGTAAAGCACTATGAAGCAATATATAAGTCTAAGTGCTCTTGCTATTGCCATTCTCTTCTATTGGCACTATGGTTCTATGCTAAGCCCAAAACAGGCAGGTTATACCATGCCTTAGCAGGTGTTTCCATTCAGCCATTGCCTGCTCAAAATCAAGACACAGTAACATTTTCCAGTTGTATTGCTGTGTAGACTACATCTTGAGATCATACCTTTTTTGTAATAAGATGTTCATGTCAAAGAGGCATGTACTTTCATTGTTTTGTTTTCCTATTGAGAACAAAAGCACACATTTTCTTTACATTTTCTTCTTTTAAAAAATCTTTTGGTTTCATGACATCTTTCAAATATTTCTTTCCCAGCTCATCTCACCCCTCCCTTTTTATCCCCTGAAAGCTTGCAATCCCCCCTCCCCCATGAAACAGGATTTAGAAATACTCCAAACCTACTCCCTACCTTTAGCTGATCTTACACATCTTTTTGTAAACAAAAGGCTGTTTTTTAGAGTGATGGCAGATATATCTGATCTCTGTTCTTTAGTTGGGCTGGTTCTCTATCTTATGGTTGACAAATTGTTAAATTTGATTGTATCTTGGTTTGAATCTAATTAATTGCAATAGAGTTCTGAGATATTTGAGTAAGTGAAGTAAACTGAGCTGGTTGCCTTCTGAACATCTTAAAATAAGTCTTCAATATTCAATGGTGTATCAGAACAATTAGGAAGAGAAATTGCTCTATTGTGTACAAAAAAAAGTGTGCAGGAAATCTTCATAGATAGGGTTTGTTTTCTGAAAACAGTTCCTTGATGTTACATACAAAAAGGGTCATTTCTGAACACATATGCTGAATCTTAACAGAAGGCTATAACATGATCCAAACTGTTTTACCCTTTGAGAAAGAGTCCTGATTTTTCAAGATATGGTAAGGCAGCTAAGAGAAGCAAATTGATTGGTTTTTTTAAGTCTCAAGTTTAAACAAGTTTAGAGTGAGGGCAAAGCTTCTTCTGAATAGGATATTGATGGTCTCATTTTATACTCCATGGTTTGATATTGTGGTATCAAAATGCTAGTTGCATGATCTTTGATTGGCTGTGAACATTTGACATTTTTTTTATGGTGCTACCATAGGAAAAATATGTCCTCAAACGAAAGGATGCTTTGATGTACACGTGGCTTATTCAAAATCACAATAACCAATCCTAGCAATTTTGTACCTAGGAAAACACAACTGAAGATATTTGAGATAACCTGTTTTGCTTCCTGACAACCAAGTTGAAATGGGGCAATGATAATTATAGTTTCACCAAACTTAAATATCATAAGATTTTTATCTGTTCCAAAGGAAAAAATAATCACAGACAAATTAATGTTGACAGTCTTCATATCAAACTAGTAGGAAAAGGTCTGCCTGTTTTATATATACCCTGGCTTTTTTTATCCATATTTTAAAGGCATGTCTTATTTCAGAGTAGGTATTGATCATATATAGGTTAGGCCTCTTGATTCCATTTCTCATTTGTGATATTGTAGCATGTTATCATTTAATGTTATAATAGGAGAGGTGACTGGGCTTTGGGCAAGCTGGTTGTCTGGAGGTTTGATTAAATAGCTTAATGGTCTTTAGTTCTGCAGCAGCGAACAGTTGGCTGCTATTTTCTTTACCTTTTATCCAAGAATAACTGTGTGATGAGTTCTGGAAGTGAACAGTTTCGTTTTGTCAGATGTGGTTCAGAACTAGCCGGGTGGCCCTAACAAAGCAGAGGAGAGATTTTATTATTATTTTTAACACCCTACAGAATCCTCTCAAAGAGCCTGTATAAATTTGAAAACGGCTCTGGTTTTCTGTGGTGCATTTTGCTTGAACAGTCTGTTTTGAGGCGAGAGGGCAGGAAATGGTGAAAGGTGTGGGTGAAAGAGGAGAGATAGGAAATGTCTCTTTGAACGCTAACCTATTCATCCTGGAGGTTTACAAAGGATATAAAGATGGATATAGGGAAGTGAAGCATGAATTTAGAGCCATGGTATGGTATCCCCCCGCCTTTTAATGTAAAACAGTCTCGCAGGCTGTGATTAAAAGCAGGAAGACAGCAAAGGGGAAGAACTATTATAACCTTTTCTCTTAACCATCATTCTTCCTGTTCTCAGTCATAACAACATTTAAAGATCTGAGAATCAGACCCAATTAAGTTTTTATTTAAAACACATCCCTAACCATTGAGAGCAGTATTTAAGATCATCTGTGAAAACTCATTGGTATTTTGTTTAAGAAGACTGCCATTATCCTTTGGGATAGCAATAGCAGTAGAACTTAGACTAATATACCACTTCACAGTGCTTTACAGCCCTCTTTAAGAGCCGTGGTGGTGCAGTGGTTAGAATGAACTTTTTCAGGCTACTTTTGCTGACTGCCGGCTGACTGCAATTTGGCAGTTCAAATCTCACCAGGCTCAAGGTTGAGTCAGCCTTCTGTCCTTCCGGGGTCGGTAAAATGACCCGGAATGTTGGGGGCAATCTACTGTCTCTGTAAAACGCTTAGAAGTACTGTGAAGCTGTACATAAGTCTAAGTGCTATTGCTATTACAGAGTCAGCATATTGCCCCCAACAATCTGGGTCTTCATTTTATTGACCTCGGAAGGACGGAAGGCTGAGTCAACCTTGAGCCGGTGAGGATTGAACTTCTGGCAGTCAGCAGAATTAGCCTGCAATACTGCATTCTAACCACTACGCCATAATGGCTATGTTTTTTTCTTCTGCAGCAACTCAATCCATTGTAGGCCAGCCATGCAAAATAACTCTTTCTTGATTGTCATATACCTATCTACAAAAAATACTTGGTCGCAACATCCACGAAAATCATTTGTGGCACACTGAAAACATGAAAGTACAAAACACAAAACAATCCAACAATTTTTTCCAACTTGGTTGCCTGACAATGTTTTTGACTTATCGCAGTTGATTAGAATTCTGATTGTGTACAGAAGTATGCTTTAAAAATAAAATAAAACTGTGGGTGTTCCAAAGCATTCAGATATTATGATAGTGGAAACCACCTGTTATTTTTTTTGGCTTTTCTAAGTAATTTTGCTCCCCTTTAATTATTGGAAGCTGGGGCATATACACCCCTGATAGTTTTTACAGAAAGATCTTGACACATGACTATTTGTTTAATAACTATTTGCATTTAAGACAGTGTTGAAAAATTACTTATGGCTGGTCCTTGCACTTGCTATCAGTACACCTGTGCTCATGTGATCAAAAATTGGGTGCTTGGCCACTAACATGTATTTATAATGATTACAGTATCCTGGGATCACATGAGTGTCATTTGCAACCTTCCCAGCTGGTTTCCAACAAGCAAAATCAATGGTGAATGCTGGATTCACTTAATGTCCATATTAATTCACTTAATGACCATAACAATTTGCTTAAAAAGGACATAAAATTAGGTGTAACAGAGATTCCTGTCACAATTGTAGTCATAAATCAAGGACTACCTGTATTTTATTTTGTGAAGGATTTCAGTTGTTCTAATTCTTGACTTGAGACCACACGTTTCAGAATCAATATGGAAATCTTAGAAAGTCTCATCATTGCTGAAGAAATCATAACGTATCAGCCAAAGAATTCTTTGTGCTGAAAAATTGGGTGCCTATTGAAGCAAAAAGACTATCAGAAGAGATCAACATCAGGGCATGTCCCCCAAAATAACTGGGAATCTTTAATGGGTGGAAAAGACATATTTCTTCTTTGTTTTCCAGCTATATTTAAACTCTTAGTTATGAAAGATTAATGCCTCTAACAGTAATGCAGTTGTATTCCCACAACAGATCTTACTTGGCTTCTGAATTCCCCCTTTTCTGAGTTTGGGGAGTGCATTGAATCACAGGAGAACTCAATCACCTGAGTTCACATGGCATTGTAAACAATAGAGAAACAAAACCTGGTTAAAACTAAACAAGATTACAATGTGGCAGCAAGATTGCTACTGAACTGGTTAAGTGTGTTGTGTAAACACAGCAACAGAAGTATCAAGTTACACAGAATAAAAGGGCAAAAGATAGTTTACTACAGAGCCTTCCTGACATAGGCAGCAAGTGTTTAACCCTGATTTCTTCAAAGATCTTCAGGTTTTGGCCCTGAAAGAAAAAGAGTATTTCTGCTCTCCTGCCAAAACTTTATGGAAGAATGCCAGCTGGTCTGCCCATCCTTAATGAGGATCCTAATTAATATGTGTAATTGAATATTCTCTCCAAAAACTCATGTGTTCTTATGTCTGGTCAGCAAGAGGAGGCTGAAATTTGAATGCTAAACAAACTGATAGAACCACTTCCCAATTTTATTTCTCCATTTATACATCAGATGCCTGATACCTTCATTCTTTCTTCTTGTCTACTTTTTAAAGATCTCCATTTTATCCTTTGCAATGCCAAGAGTTGAAAATGCACCCCCAAACATCTGTGTGGTGCTATCTCAATTTCCTCCCATTCTTCCTAAAAATCCATTGTTTCTTAAAAGAAAAAAAAAGCTTTTGATGGAATTCCTGGGAGACCATATAGAGTTTTTCCCTAAATGACTGTAGATTTGTACCTTTCCCTGCTGATCTCTGTTATGTTATCCTGCATTAATATGCCTTTTGAGTGAAGATTTACCCTTTTGTAGTCTCTGGGCTGGTTCACACATCATGCCAGATAATATATGATAAAGAATATATGATAAAGAATGATAAACCCAAAACAAACCAACTATTGAGTGCTTTGTGTTATGTATGATCCAAACCCATTCATTTTCTTGCATAATAAAGGTTGCAGGTAAATTAATGATAACCGCACTAACTTTCCTATATTCTGAATGAAAGAGATCGAGTGTTCAAGTTCCCTTCAGTGGTACAATCTTACCAAAGTTTTACAGCTCAGTACCACTGATTGTATAAACTGGTGTTCATGTACCAGATTTCATTACTGCTAGAGAAACTTTTCCTGAGCAAAGATACAGGCAGCCTTTCTCTCTCCTGGTGTAAACATCCAGGGAGTTTTTGGCAGAAATTTCTGCTTCTGATGTTTTTTAGCTACTGACTTTTGTACTTCAGCCAAGACTAGAAATAACCAGAGGAACACATGGAAAGAAGGGAGGGAGGGAGGGAGGAAGGAAGGAGTGTAAAGACTTAGTTCATTATCATTTCTTTAAATTAATAGTACTTACCCACAAAATCTAGAGCAGTTTTCATTTGTTTCTTGTTAGGCTTCTTCTATGCCATATTATTCTATGTCAGTCTGTTTCATCTGGTAGTATTTCAAGATTGATAACAAGAATATACCAAGCTAGGAGGAATAGTCAACACGTTAGTAGATGGGCTCAAGATCCAGAAGGATCTAAACCCTATCCTATCTAACAAAATGAAATACAGTGGTGAGAAAAGTAAGGTTCTACACTTAGGAAAGAAAAACCAAATACACAGGTACATAATAGGTGGTACCTGGCTTAACAGTAGTAACAATGAGTGGGATCTAGGAGTCCTAGTGGACAACTACTTAAATATGAACCAGCAGTGTGCCAAAACAGCCAATGCAATCCTAGGCTGCATCAACAAATAGTATCAAAATCATATTTAGTATTACTACTGCTATATACTTAGTATATATAAGTATACTGCTATATAGTTAGTAAGACCACATTGTTATACTGGATCCAATTTTGGTTGCTGTGATACAAAAATATATTGAGACTCTAGGAAGAATGCAGAAAAAGGCAATAAAAAGGGATGGAGGCTAAAACATATGATGAACCATTGCAGGAGCTGGGGATGCCTAGTCTAACAAAGAGAAAGACTAAGGGTGGCACGATTGCAATCTTCCAATATTTGAGGGGCTACAAAGAAGAGGGGGATAATCTATTCGCCAAAGAATCAGAGGGCAAGACAAAAAGTAATGGATGGAACATAATCAAAGAAAGATCCAACCTAAAACTAAGAAGAAATTTCCTGACAGTAAGAACAATTAATGGGCTGCCTTTGCAAATTGTGGGTGCACCAACACTAGCAGTTTTTAAGAAGAGATTGGACAGCCATTTGTCTGGAATGGTTTATGGTAGTTGGACTAGAAAACATCCAAGGTTACTCCAACTCTGATATTCTGTGATTCTGTTATCTTAATGATGACTACAAGGATTAGCACTTTGTATAGTTAAGGTTCTGATAGGAATTAGAACCATGCTTTGTTTCGTTGTGTTTTAGTTTTTCAAATTTCAGTTTATCAAACTAAGTTTGTATGACCATCTGAAAAAATAAGACTAAATACACAACAGAGGCAACAGGGATATGGAAAGAACTGATACAAACATGTGGTTTGAAGAATTTTGGCACAGAATCGATTTTCCGAATCAGATTGTTAATTTGGATTGATCAGCTGCCTTTGAATTGTTCCAATTATTCATTAGCCCAGACCTTCTTTCTGATATATTTTTTTGGAGTTGGCTCAGTTGGATTGAACTGGATTGTTTTAACAATTCCAACTGAAGCAAAGATTTGAATCTGATTCTGAGAAATTCAGCAGCAAATATTTGGCAACCTTTTTTAGCCTTTTTGCTCTACACAAAAGCAAATTAGGACTAGATTGCATAAATTGAAGCATTGGATGGATAAAGACACCAGCCATAAAGTGGTACCAAACAGACTGAATAGTAGAATGGGTGCCAGGAGCATCTCATCTTGAAGAGTGTTCCAAAATTGAGTGTACCTCCAAACCTGACATATTTAGATCTGCCGAATATTCTCATGATAAGTGAGGCACCTGGATAGCAGGTTGGTGGCCTAGAGGTGAAGATGCTTGCCTCACACTCGGGAGGCTGAAGAGTTCAATCCAAGGCAGTGACAGATGTTTCTCTATTAGGATATAAAGAGTAAATATCTGCTGTGAAATCTGCATAGGTGTCAGGAAGGGCATCCAGCCAGTAAACGCTCAGCTCCATTCAGTCACCTGCACTCTGATAAAAAAGAAAAAAGAAAAAAAAATAAGTAAGGTGGCTGGATTATGACCTTGACTGAGATTTTAAAATATGGTCTAGTCTAGATTAGGATTGGTAAACAGTTGCTCACATGGGATCACTAAGACACTGCATTTATGAACCTTCACCACTTTGCAATTGTGTGACTGAAATTTGATGATGAAATTATTGATGTACAATAGCATTAGTGTTCTTTATCTTTCTTTCTTTTTTTTTTTTCCAAAAAAAGAAATGCTGGGAGCCTGAGCAAACATACTTTGACTCCTTTTTATATTACTAATCCCCCAATAGTTCTCTAAGTGGCCTAAAATCACTCTACCTAAGTTATTTTGTAATGACAATTTTGAGCCACTTTTCAGATTTGAGGGGATGATGATGATTGGTTGGTTGATTTAATTTAGGTACTGAACTCCAATCGACTGAGGGCAGGTTACAAGTTATGAAAATGAGATAAAAGCGCAATGCAGAATAGATAAAATAGATAGATTCTGATCATTCAGTACAAAAACATATACAAAAGGACACCCAACAAGGAGAACCATCCTATCAGGTTAGATTTAAAGATGGAAACGATAATGGTTTATCTCCCAGACACTTTTATACAAATTCCTACCTTTTAAAAATGAAACACACACACACACACACACACACACACACACACACGATCAGAAAATACTTCTATAGCCCAGGTATCTCCTCCTCTTCGGCACTTGCATTACTTCTTTGAGTTGTTCTAAGCTCAGACTGGTGTCAAACTATGATGGTGTCCAACACCACATTCTTTGGTAGCCTGTTTTTCTCTGACTGCTAACTGTGAAAGATAGTTTGTGCTTTCAATGAGTACCACTACCTTGAGTACAGGCTTTGAAAAATCTGCAGGTATGTACTGTTTGTCCAACTGGAGTTAAGTTATAAATCACCAATCTTGAGTTATGTCAACTGAAGGTTAGTGAGTGCATGATATGATTAATGTTTTGGGTTCTTCCAGATCTGATGTGCAGAACCGGATAGTACAGCCTTATACATGTCTCCTCAGATCTGAACAATAATATGATTTTCTTCCCAATTGGTCCATACAGCATTGAAGCCTTCATCTATTAGTTCCAGTGCAGCGGTAGGCAAAACATATTTTCCTTGCCAAAAAGAATAACCCACTCCATCATTTCCATCTTTCAACACAGCACCCTCTTTCCAGGAAAAGCTCTGCTCTTGGCAATAATTTGTTCATTTCTTCCTAATTTTGTTTGGCATTTACACTGAAGAAAAAAAAAATAACCCTCTGCAATTGAAACTATTCTTTCGGTATCTGAATCCCATTAGACCTTTTTCCATCTGCAAACAAAATCTTGGAAGTGATACATCACCAGGAGATTTTGCAATTTGGTTTTCAGACTAGAGGGGTTCACATTATTTGGCAAAAATTTTTATCTCTTGGATGTCTACTCACGGTATACCTCCAAGCACATTGCTTTGCCATCCTTAATTGCTACCTCACAATGAGCCCTAGCATTGCTTTAGAAATGGATTGTTTCAGATTGCATCTACAGCCAATATTTGCAATCATGGAAAATGTTATACTTTTGCCAAGATAGGTGTAAGAGAAAAGGTTGTGTAAGCAAAAAGGGAAGGAAATAGCATTGATGGAGACAAGATGGGACCTAGAAAAACATTGGGTTTGGAAGCCAGGATATGAAGACTGGCCCAGAAATGCTGTCAAACTCAACCATTGTTCATAATTAGTTGCACTGGAAAACAAATGTTGAAGTTAGAGAAGTATAACAATTTCTTAACAATAGGTGAGACCACCATTTAATTGTATCTGTACTGATGAGAATTAAATGGAAAATATAGGATGATGGCCTATGCCGTGCCCAGTGCATTCCTCAAAGCCACCACCAAAATGCACATTTATTTTTGGCTTGCCTCCTGTAGTCCTCTCTTGGATTTTTATCAGCATCTGTGTCTTCACTATTCACTATTCAGTCTGAAAATCCTCATAAGCTGCCAGGTCTCCAAAGTGTCCACCCAAACTCCTATCTCCCTTTCAAAAGTATCTTCCCGGTTATCTGATTCCATTTTTAAATCTCTTAAAGTACTTTTCCCTTGGTTTATTTCATCATTCATCATTATCTTTATCATCTTCTCCTTCTCATCTTCTTGCTTTATTTGCTGGTTTGTCTGTTCTATCTTTTCCTCCATTCTTTCTGCTGTCTCCTCTCTTTCCTGGACTCTTTGATCTTCATTTATTATCAATTGTAGCATATTTCCTACTTCCCATTTATACCTTGCATTAAGTTCTTTATCTCTCTGTGATTCTTTATCCCCAATGTTTTGAAACATTTCTCTTGAAATCTCACTCATTTCCCCCTAAGGGAGCATCTTGTTTTATTTTAATAAGTCCCACTTTTACTCAAGTCCAAAAACAATATATTCAAGTCCAATATTGGTCCTCAGAAAGTTCAATAGTCGTAATTCTTTATATCTCAGGATTATTAATTAGTTCCATTTAAGTAGTTCAGGCAGCTTCCACAAATCAAAAGTCACTTTACTTTACCTAAGAGTCTTCCTTATTCTCACAATAGTCTCCAGAAACCATAAAGTAGATAGTTATAGAACAGTTATCAAATAATTTCCTAGACTTGTAGGGCATGATATATTTTCCACTCACCCAGTAGATGGCAACCTCAGCTTAGTTTTCAGCATTGTTTCAAGTCTGATAAATTTATTAATCCAAATTTAGTTCAATTTATAGAAGCAAAGTCGGCTATTCAAGTAGATTCAAGTAAGTAGTTCCAGCATTTTATAATGCCTTTCCAAAACACTGCCTATCAAGTTTAAAAATCTGATTTTCTATGTTTTAAAAAATCTTTAGCTTTCTCCCTAGCTTTAGTTCCTTTCTTTTGGGTCTAGGAATTTTCTCTGTATGGTTGTTCACTGCTTTTAGAAATAGTTCTAAGAGTCTCTTTTCCTGGATTTTTCTCTATTTTTTTCCCTTTAAGGTTAGGGTCTAAATAAAAAAGGAATCTTCTCACCTAGCTTCTATCACTGTTCATCTACACTGCTCCTGCACATTTCTTTGTTGCCTTGGCTGTCCCAGCTTCATGGCAGCCATGATGGCTGCCTCTTCTCCTCGTTGTGGATGAGAGGAAAGAAGCCCTGGCTTCAGCAGGAGAGTTGCTGCTCTCTGCAACCTGCAGGGCACCCCAATTTTTTTCACCTCCTCTACAGGGTGGCTTTAGCTCCTTTCAGAGCCCTCCAACAGGGAGAACTCAGCACGGGAGCGCGTAGACCCGCTCCTCATGTCTGATCTTGCCCCAATGTCAGCCAGAAGTCACAGTTACTACCATTGAGTGAGACATCACATATTGTGCTGACCCAGGGTGGGATACAAAACAAACACAGTCACAGAAAACAGGTGAAGCCCCTTTTATTCCTTCAGTTTGCTTCCAAGCTCCCACACAGTTACACGAAGAAGGAAAAAAGCAACACAAACCAGGCAAGATAAAGGCTGGAGGATGTCCACAGATAACACACACTGGGAAGGACACCAAACTCAGAGAGGAACTATAAACTAGAGGTATTTACATGATTTGTTTCCAGCGTTTGCTAGTACGCAGGTCCAAACTCTTATTCAGTTGTCACATCTGCAGCCCATGAAGAGGATCAAGGTCCTCTCCTCCCAAGGAGACCACATCTCTCCCTGATCCTCTCCTCCCTGCGTGCCCTAGGATGGATAAGGGATGGGCCTGGGTCCTCCTCTGACTGCTCAGCCAGCCTCTGCCCTTCCCCAGCCTCCTCCATAACCTCTGGAGCCACACTTCCACTTCCTGTCGGCTGTTCCTCTTCTCCCTCAGTCGGTCTCCACCAGGGGCATGACACATATATTGTACCTGTGCATTTTGTTTTTCTTGCCTAAATGTAGACTCCACAGTTAGCCTTTACCATGGCAAGTTTATAGAGCAATAGTAAACCAAGGAGAATTCTTGACAGCTACCTAATGATAAGGAAATACCATTTTCCTAGGGACGTTCTGAGGAATGTGATACCCATATGCAGAATTTAGAAGCATCAGAATTCTTGCATTGGTTTGGAAAAATTGAAGTAAAGGGGAGGGTGGAAAGGTCATAATTGCCAGTTTCTTGATGGCTGTTCAATGTTCTGCTGCACTTTAAGGCTAATGAATAATCATCATAAAATATAAGCTTTCATAGCAGACAACTTTCTTCATCAGACACATCACTGGGAATAAGGGAAGCAAATGTTTTCTATGGATTTGGTCCCAGATCCAATTCTTGGCATTGCTCATAAAGTTCTTAGATCATATTTTTGGGGAGCTACATGCATTATCCCACTTTAGAACTGGGCTATTTAGATCAGACACTATTAAGTAATTATCTAATGGCTCAATTTGCTATAATGCAGCTTTCTTATCACATAAAGGTTTGAATGCTTGCCAGAATAGAAAGAAGGAAATGAGCTAAATAAATAAAATGACTGGGAAATTGTGTGTTTTTAGTCCTTCAAATGGCAAAGAATGTTTTGCTTATATATCACCCTTCCAAGTTTTCAGAATAATGCAAGCAATGTATAAAAAGCATTGAAAGGGAAAATGTAAATAGAAACATAGGGGAAAATAAAACCCCAATTTTGCCTAAATAAATTGAAGGAGGAAAGGAGATCCTGCAAATAAATGTCCATAATATGGGTGGAATCGAAGTCATGTTAATGGAGGTGTCACTAATACTAAAAATAACCCAAACTATTTGTCATTTACACGCATGTACAATACAGAGACAAAGAACCATTCTTTGGAAATGCATTTTACAAAAACAAAATTGTACCGTTCCAAACTGTCTGACTCTCTCGAAACAAAAGAGATTGTGTGTTTAGCAAGCTCTTCAGTATTCATGAGGACTTGCCACTTGCAGTGGGCGAGAGGAAAACAATACTCAGAAGACTTTCATAAATGACATGCAATGGTAAGATTGATAGATGATGCAGAGTCTAATGCTTGCACAGCCCAACAGAAATATTACATTGGGTCGATTCACTAAACATTAGCCCAGTTTTAATCCTTTCAGTGCTACTTTCCTAAAGTGTAAACTTGGAAGACGGTATGAGGGAAAGCAAGGAAAACTATATAAAAGAGAGCAAAAAAGCCTGCCCTGCACCCTTTCCCCCAAAGGATTCTCCCCCTTATTCTCTTTGGTGACAAATGACAATATTGCTACGGAAAGTTTAACACAATCCTTCAAATCAAGTGCATTCAGCTCAAGTGAATGTGATTTGGTTATTCATATTAAATAGTGCTGTTGCAAATGTTCACAGCTATACACTTTATTTTCTTCTCTAGCTCAAAGCTTTTACTCTCCATGTTAAAGTTGGGGGAGTGGGGAAGGAAGCAGTAGCAGCAACAGAAGAGGGAGAGAGGCAATTCCACCTTCTTCTGCCCTTTTGGTAGCACCAACATCTCATTGCCCCTTTTGACAATAGGAAATAATTGTATGGAGGTGAGAATAGGAGTGTTTTCATAAAGAGTGAGCCAAATTGGTCTTCGGGCTCTTGTTTCCAAATTGTTTTACAAGCGCTTACAAGCTGTGTGTAGAGGATTTCCTTTTTACCCCCCATAACTTGGAGTTTTTTCCCCTGTTGAGTTCTTGGTTTATACATAAGAGCAGTATTTCTCAACCTTGGCAGTTTGAAAATGTGTGAACTTCAACTCCCAGGATTCCTATGCTGGCTGGGGAATTCTGGGAGTTAGAAGTCCACACACCCTAGATGTGAGAATCCTAGATACCTTGTGACTCTTCCTCTTCCAGTGGCGCTGGTAGCCCTTACTGAGAAAAGTTGGTCGGCAATGAAAAAAAAAATCTAACTTTTGTAATCCTATAATAGATTGAGATAGTGATTATATATGGCAGAGAACCACTGACGAGCACCCCTCCTAACCTCTGTACAGAATGCTTCAGAACTAGAGGTCAGAAAGTAGATGTTATCTTGCCAGCTTATCCTTTTCCAAACCTGTTCTCAGGATTGTACTGCTTTGAGATTCTTCAGTATTTCT
Organism: Notechis scutatus; assembly: GCF_049901735.1. Classification (NCBI taxonomy): domain Eukaryota; kingdom Metazoa; phylum Chordata; class Lepidosauria; order Squamata; family Elapidae; genus Notechis; species Notechis scutatus. The sequence goes on along the minus strand of NC_142011.1, from coordinate 19,892,588 downwards.
GCTGGTAGAATCCCATAAAAGAAGTTTGTTTAGGAGCTTGTTTGCTTAGGAACTATTGACCAATGTCCTCACTATCAAAGAAGGTAGTGTTGCAGTTCCTCCTAGAAAAAATAGACCCTCGATCAGGGGTGTCAAACTGGATTTCTTTGAGGGCTGGATCAGCATTGTAGTTCTCCTCTGTGGGCCAACAGCAGGGGGGCTGGGGGGCTGGGATAGATGCCTCCTGTAACACCCTGCCAGCCAAAACGGGCTGTGTGGCCTGTTTTGAGGCAATTTTCAGTCATTTTCAGCCCATTTTTGGCCTGTTTTTGACCAGTTTTTTAACTTGTTTTGGCCCGGTTTTCGGTTGGGTTTTGGCCAGTTTCAGCCAGCAGGAGGCCATGGAGGGTGAAAATGAGGTGTGGGGGGTGCATATGGCCCATTTTAGCTGCCAGAGGCATGGCGAGCCGGTCCTTTGATATTTCCAGGCCGACCCAATGGGCTGGATTTAAGCATCCCATGGGTCGGATCTGGCCCATGGGCCTTGAGTTTGACACCCCTGCTCTAGATCCTTACTGATCTGGGTTCCACCCATATTTGACACAAGCCCTTGGTCATTCTGATGGATCATTTCTATTCAGAGGGAATAAGGGTTAATGTAACCATATTGATGCTCCTGAATTGCTTCTTATATTCTTTTGGAATTCTTGTTGAGTGAGGTTAGACATTTCACTTTTACCTTTCCAGAAGATGACAAAAAGTAATCTCGGGAGACACTTGCTTTGTTGGTTGTGGTTCAAGAAGTAGCAAAAAGTCATCAACATTAGTTGTCACTCATAGCCTGATCTTTCACAAATCTGTCTCACTCCCTTTGAAAATAATACAAATGGGATAACATTACTAAAATTGTCACAAATCAGCTGGTAGAAAACTTCAACTATGCCCTATATTTCCTTCTGTTAGTCTTGATTCCCCTCCCCGCAAACTAATATCAGTAGTTTATGACATTTTGTAAATTCTACAGCATCACATTTTTGTTGTTTTTATTATATGCCTAAATTATCCCTGGGAGTGAATAGCATCTGAGCAAAAAAAAAAAAAAAAAAAAAATGATGATGATAACACAAGAGGATAGGTGGAAATATTGAAAAAAAATCCTAGAAAATTTGTCCTGCGTTCCCTCCATCATTGCACCCCAGCTTTAGAGACATATCAAGCATACTTCCTCCCTAGAGAAAGACAAACCTATTTATATTAGAATGGGCGAACCTTTTGGTCAATGTTAAACATGTTGCTTAGCACAGGAAGCCAACTTTAATCAGATCATTTCCACAATTCTCTCCCACCCCATTATTACAGGTTTCATTACAGCTCTAAAGTGGGGACAGAGCATATGGAACTCAAGAGGTTTGAAGAAACCATCAAATAGGGTTGACCATTAACATTCTCTTTTATAGACAATCATTACAGACAGATGTTCTTGGTGTCTGTGCACCCCAGCTGAACTTGAGTTTTCTGCTTATTGGGGCCCAGGTCATGTCATTTTCAAATGAGACCTTCTGATCCTGTCAAATAAATCTATTGTCTCCGATTTTCACATGGCTGGACATTCATATGAAATATAGGTACCAATCTTTTCTAATAACATTTTCAAATGCTTTTCTCTTGAATTATACATTTCTAGGCATATTTGATTCTAGAATACACATTTAATATGTACTTTGATGCTTTCTGAGTCAGGAAAGTATGAATTTCCAAGAATGTCTGCATTTTGATTCATTGGTATCATCTATCTATGTATGCAATGTCTGTCTGTCTGTCTGTCTGTCTGTCTGTCTGCCTATCTATCTATCTATCTATCTATCTCTCTTGAGAATCAATAGGTTAACCCAATCAGCTGACTGAGCAACACACAATTCACTAATACATATTTGTGATTGAAACAAATTTGTGATTAAAACAATGCTTTGGACTGCAAAACAAAACCACACATTATCATGACATAAGAACAGATGACTAGTCAGGAGAATAAAACCAATTCAACCAACTACTCTGGAGGAGTAGTTATAGAAAATTGGCCCTCATCAATTGACGAAACAGCCAAGGTTTCATAATTTCCTGAAGGCCAAAAAGAAAGGGTCTGCTCAAATGTTGGGGGGGATCCCATTCCATAGGAGGGGGTGGTGATTGAGAAAGCTTGCTTCTATAGCCCCTGTTGAGAGGACACACAACGAATCCATCCAGCTAGATCCTATTGGATCAGTAGATGTTACTAAGAAAAGGAGGTCGGAAGGTACCCAGGACCTTGAAGTCCATCTGGAAGTCAGTTAGAAGCCAGTATAGTTTCTACAGTAAAGTAGAAATGTTACATGGTTATCACAAGGACACACATCATTACACAAGCTTCTGCATTCTAGACAGGTTGTAGCTTCCACATGCTTTTCAAGGGAAGCCCAATGATGTGCCTTGCACTGCAAAACAGTGCTCTGCACTCCTAACCCCAGCTACCATAATCTGTTGGTATTCATTGTTGGAATGTATTTCTATGCAACAACTACAATAGTATTCATCCAGTAGATGGCAAGTATTTACAAGTTTGGATGTATGGTATATGCTATTACACTAAAATAGGTGAGCAGTAAAGCACATGGTGACTGTACTTTTTGTTTGCTCTGTGTGGTGCTTTATATAAACTGAATTTCTAACATAATCAGTGATACTGAAAACCATAGAGAAATCAAGCAAAATAAGGTGGTTTGCACCACCTTTATTTCAGTTTTGATGGAGAGGAGTATAAGAGGAATTCAGACTAAATGTGGGTCTAAAGCCTGATTGAAATGTGTTCATATAATCTATTTCCTTCAGGGCCCATTGCAGCTGCAGCCCAACCTCTTTCTCTACCACCTTCCCATAAAGGGGAAGCTTGGAGACAGGATGATAATTGGCCAATGATGGTTTCTTGAGGATAGGATGCATCATCATTTCTTTTAGAGCCATGGTGCTCCATCTGTCAGGGATACATTCACAATTGTCCTGACTCAGCTCCTTGTCATCTGCCTCAACATTTTTACCAAAAAGGGCAGGGACCCAGACTGCAAATCCACTGCAACAGTCCTTCATAGATATTTAGCCTTCAATCCCCTAATCAACTTTATGGCTCTGCTCTACACTCTTTGGAGAAGAGATACAGCTTTTAAAGTACTGGGACACAGATGCCTATATTTGGCCTGAGGGTCCAAGTTGTTTAGCCACAACATAAACTAAGTTTCCAATTCCCATTTGACAAACATTGCGGACCTCAGGTCAAAGCCTGAGCTTCTATTTTGCTGCTGCAGTGAATGAGTCCATGGCAGTCCTCCCTGCACACTGGGGTGGCAACTCCAGAGTCTTCTTTTTTTAATTAAGGTTCTGTATTGTAACTAGTCAATGTACATTATTGGGAGAATGAATGTCAATGCCAGTGCTTTTTCTTCCTCTCCTTTATCTTTGTCAATGATTCAAAGACATGATTTATGGTTAGTCTCCGTCTTTCAGGATCATCCATCAAGCGCTGGTTTCACTACAGGGTTCCAAGTTGTAAATCATGCAGAAAAGCTGTCACTCATCTTGATTAACCCTTTCAGAACAGAGCACAGCCAGAATGGAGAGGTGGCCAAGGGAAGGTAGAGCTCTTTTTTCCTCTTTGTAGGGCGAAAAACAAAGCAAAGAATAATGCCCAATAATAACAGCAGCTCATGGAATTGACAGAACACCAGCTGTCTCAGCAATTCATCCTTTTATGTCTTCCAATAATTAGCAAGAGGGACAAACAACAGTTAACTAGGCATAGCTTCATACTTTCCAGCAAGGCACATTTTAAGGGGTCCTTGGTACTCTTGGAGCTTGCTTGTTTTCTTGCAGACATTTCATTACCCAAACTAGGTAACATCATCAGTGCTAGTAAGGAGTGCAGTTTGCTGTCAATTTATACTTTAGTGGCTAGCCTATCGGTATTGGTGGGGATGGTCTTAGAGATTCCAGCAACCTGGATTTAAGGAATTAACCTTAATTAAGGAGAAACTTCCTAACAGTGAGAACAATTAACCAGTGGAACAGCTTGTCATCAGAAATAGTGGGTGCTTCATCACTGGAGGTTTTTAAGAAGAGACTGGACAGTCACTTGTCTGAAATGGTATAAGGTCTCCTGCTTGAGTAGGGGGTTGGAGTAGAAGACTTTGAAGGTCCCTTCCAGCTCCATTCTGATTGATTGATACTTTGGATGGGCTGTTTGCTGTTGGCTTCTTTGGCAGTTTCTTGACTGGAGTACTGTTTACTTGATTCCTGGTCTAATGTTAACCTTGGAGTTAATATATGCTGATCTGGGTGCTGATTGCTAGTGGAGAGGTGCTTGGGTCATTTTGTTCTTTTTTTGGCTGGGTGATAGTGGGTTTTTTTTTTTGCATCATCTGTAGATGTTATTAATGTCTATGTGTCTGTTGATGGCTGATTTGTCAGAGTGCCAAGTTTCTCAGCATTCCCTGTGGCATTTTTGAACTTGGCTTGGTCAAGGATGGTCACATTTTCCCCATTGAAACTATGGTTAAATCTGTCTATATGTTGTGAAATTAAAGAATTGTCATCATGTTTTCTGATTGCTAGTTGGTGTCTATGGATGCCTTCTGCCAGTCTTCTGTCCTACATAGTGGTCCTACATAAGGCACATTTTCTAATGAAAATGCATTATCTCTGCCCATAAAAAAAGAAAAAGATATGTATAGTTTTAAAGTTTCTTTGCTAAAACGGGATCACAGACAAATGTCACATGGCTATACTGTGTGGCCTTGCCTCAGTGTTAAGACACACAGGTTTTCATGTATGTAGTTTTACAGACATCAAAAGGTGACCATCGAGGACCTCCTACATGCACGCACACCTGTACACACCTGTGTATACAAGTACTCCTGGCCACTCAGTATGACTCAGTTTTACTAAGTTCAAAGAACATCTTTGCAACAAGAGGTTTGAAATTAATTTGCAGTTTTCACCTCCAGAAACAAGGGGAACAAAGCTGAGTGGACCCCAAAGCACAGCAGTTGCAATACCCACTTCTCAAACACGATTTAAAACAAAACTGAACTGCTAAGTGTCTCTGAAAATACAAAATTGGGACAGTGATTTTTTTCCAGAGATAGAATCCAGGAAAGCAGCAGGTATGAAAAATGCCACTTTCTGTTTTCTCTTGCAAGCTCAGCCTGTGTGTATGTTTTTAATAAGTGCCAATTATAGATGTGAAAAACAGGGTTTTGCTTGAAAAATCAAATAGAGGCCAGTTCTGACTGTAACCTTACGGTGACTAAGGAACAAGTGCAAAAGTCCATTAGCAGCTACTATTTCAGGCCTTATAAATTAGCAGTTCTTCCCCCCCACCCTCTCTCTCCACCTCTTTTTATTTTTGTGGACAGGAAGACATCAAAAAATGAAATGTGTAAGCAACATGGGAAACACTAATATACCACTGTGCCTGCCCCCTCTGAAAAGCTGTGGACAAACACTGACAGATATTGGGCCAAGTTGGCTAATCATCCTCCCACCTCTGTCTCCACTGCTGTGGATCAACATTTCCCATTCCTTTCTCATTTTTCAAAACGTTTTCTATCTCCTCTTGGCTAACATAAGTGTGGAAGATTGGCAGTGAAGGGGGAAAATACAAAACCAAGTGAGATTATAAATGTTCTTTCTGCTTCTTTTAACTATCATTTTGGGGGGTCTATGGAGATTCTCAGCCATCCGCACCATGGTAGTCCCAAAGATGCTTTTTCAAAAAGCAACTGGACTTTCTTTATTTTTCCTTGAAGACATTTTGTTTCTTACCCAATAAGCTTCTTTAGTTCTGTAGAAAAACTGCCCTTTTAGCAGTTCCAAGGAGGTTCCACACCATTTGCATTATTTAGGTGATCCTGAGAGCACAGATAAACCTCCAAGTGGCCTCAATGATCCTCAGAGAGAGTGCTGATGTCTGGATGACTTCAAGGAATATAAATCCTTCCATTCTCCACCATTCAGTCAGAACTGAAGAAGCTTCTTGGATGAGAAGCAAAACGTCTTCCAGTAAAAACAAAGAAAAACAGTTGCCTTTTGAAATAGTACCGTTGGAACTATCAATATGAGAGCAAATTAATATTGATGTAGTGTTTTTAAATCCATGTTTGTGATGCTGTTTCATTTTAGCTTATCTTGAATTATCCTAAATTTTGAATCTGATTTACAGATTCTGAAAGCAGTGATGAAAAATGTGGAAGCTGGGTGGGAAAATGCATTCAAAGAATTTCTTAGGGGAAAAGATTTCATTACAAATATATTCCCACTTATCTGGAAATAAGATCCATTGGCATGATAGTAGGCAATTTTTGAATGAAAAATAAAATAGAATATCTCCGAAGCCTAGCATACCAAGAAGAGCTAATACTGAATTGATGCAGGGTGGTATATAGGACCCTGCTGATTATTCTTATCAATGGATGTTGCAGCTGACAAATCCAGATGGCCCTATCTGCAGACATCAAGAGTCAAAATTTCTCAGGGCAGAGATGCCAGCTTTGGTAACAATTGATTTCAAGGCAGAGGAGTACAGAGCAAAAAGGCCATGAAACCATAGGCGTGGTGAGAGGAAGAAGCACTGGATTCATACTACAGTCCATGTAAAAAGGGAAATGAATTTTCATGTTGGCAGAGGGCAAAAAGCATGTTTTAGTTTTCTCTTCCTAGTATACAAGTTAGATTTTTATCTGGCCTGCCATGTTGCATGTCAGAAAGCCTTGTGCCAGTCATGAGCTAGAATGTAGTCAAGCTGTGCTGAGTCACACTCCAGGAAGCTGTGCCAGTAACCCTGGCACCATTTGTGTTTTTCTTTCTGAAAAGATAGATATTGATTTTGGGCCAGGGGGACACATGACATTTTACTGTAAGGAGAAGTAAGTATTTTTGGCCAGGGATCATATATGTTTTGCTTTGTAGCAGCCAACCTGTTTATTTTTTAAAAACAAATAAACAAACAAAAATCCATTCCATAGACATTCTTGAAGCCTGAATCGTCATCATGTTACTTATACCATGTGTTATATATAAAAGAAAACCTCTGGCTTAGTCCTTTCTGAGCAACCCAGAATCTGAAGCCAAGATGTTATGACAGCAAAAAGCATGGCCCAAACTATTGGGGTTTGTTACTTGCAAGACTGGCAAAAGGAAATAATGGGACTTGTTTGAGGAATGTGTACTAAGAACAATGCACTTATCATTCTGATTTAAGTGTGGGGAAAAGCCCTATAATAGAAATCTGTTTCATTGCAGTAATATAGCAATTACATTATAGTAATAATAATGCCCGTGCCTCACTTTCTGGGACTGTAGACAGCATTACATATTCCTACATGTGCTTTAACCCAGACAGACAAATTCTATGTCTACAAATAGTTGAGAACACCCAAATAAAATGGCCCAACGTTTACAAGATCAGACAAAACAAAAGAATCACCATCATTCTGTCCAGTAGCCATAAGAAATCTTTTTAGCAGAAACCCTAGGAAGATTTAGAAGGGAAACAAAACATCATAAACTGAGCCTTGTGCCATAAACTGAACTGAGCCTTGAACAAGCGGATCTTGGATGAAAAGCTTCATTCTTCAGACATCTTGCTTGTTTATCTTCTTAGCCTTTGGGCTACAGATCAGCAGCATGATGTCTCTGGAGATGAACATGTGTGAAGACACCTGAAGACACAAAGACAACATGCCCTTCATAATGAACTAATGAGGCTATCTACCCAGCTGTCCTTATGGATCAGAAAAAAATAAATAATTGTGGAGTTCCTGGGACTGGGAAGATACATCTAAATGGTGACAATTCTACTGTGACTGCGATTTTGCCTATGTGTCTATTTCCTCTCCTGCTTTTGTGTATCATAAGCTTTCCTTCACATTGCTGCTTGGGAAGGTGGCAGTCCTGTTCCACTATCACTGCAACCTGTCAGAAGAACAAATGGCACCTCAGGGAATGTGGCCTGATAATGTTTGGTTTGGTATGGCTTGGTTGCATGCACTTTATGCTTTTTTTCTTAAAAGGGAAAGAAAGCCCTAATCTATGTTTATAAATTGCTAAAGGAGCCCATATTCCACCCCTTTGTTCTACCTCTATAACTATCTGTGGCCTTTGACTTCTTCCTCTTCCCATCTCGATATTTTAACATTTAGTCCCCTAATTCCAGGTGACTACCAAATACGGGGTCAATGGATTAACATGCTCATTCAAAATGATTTATTCTGTATTCCTCTTTCTCTCCCCCACCCCCTGCTTTTCTGCTGTGTACAGATAGGTTACTCTCTTGACTAGGTCAGAATGAATGGGCAATATTACAGATTCTAAGCATATCAGCCTTTGTGTAGAAAGATTAGTTTCCTATACAGAGGGCTCCGTGAATCCAACAAATAAAAATAGCTTCTAAAAGATCCAATAGAAAAGTAGAAAGAAATATCTTCACTCAAATGTCAGCAGAAATGGAATAAGGAGTTATGCATCTGAAAGGATTAAAGGATGCATCGAGATCTACTTTGTCCTTATTGTGCGATCAGTAAAATATTGTCTACAGTTGTAAATTAAGGCTGATTTTATTCCATCCTAAATTATTCTATCCAGCTGGGATTACAATAAGAGAGGGCTAAAATAAGATTGGGAATAAGTTGCAGCCCATCACCTTGTAACATCTTAATTAAAGCTTCTTTCTCTGATATAAAGTTGACTCTAAGGCACTCATCTTTAATTTGGATATTCTAAACAATATATAGGAATTCAGTAGATTTGAATGATATTTAATTAATTGTTCCTGAACTGGATATGTTCATTTTAAAGATGGAAGTTAAAAGGCTTTTTTGGATGAAATTGGATTAGTAAATTTGCAAGATTTATTGTTTGATTGATTGATCTACATTTACAACAATTTTTATACTACCCAATCAGAAGATTCTGGAGAGGATAAAACAAAAATAATATAAAAGAGAACCAAAGTTATGGTTCTAGCAAATTAAACTTGAGTAGAATCAAAATAGAGATGTTGTATTAGGAAAATTGAAAAGTGATACTACTGGAGGAAAGAATGGATAATATAAAACTCAGCCTCAAGTTAAATTAAAATAGTAAAATGGCCCATATTTTGCAGGATCTGAGAAAAATCTCAAGAGTCCAATTTGCTTGTATGAAGTCACATAATAAATCAAATAAGAAAACTAAAATCTGACCATTTTTTTTGCATTTTCACAAAAGGTAATCATATAATTGGGCAATTTTACAAGGGATCAAATCATAATTTGTGGAATTGTGGAATTCCACAATTTTTCACTCAGACTGTAGAAATATAATATTTGGTGGTTTTGCAAGGTTGGAACCATTTTTCATGCATGCATGTTTTTCCAGAACAGAAATGTAGAGGTATTTTCTTTTGTACATCTTGCATAAGACAGCCCACAAGCTATGCAGCTAGAAATAATTTATGGACTGCTATAGTTCAGTGATGATGTACTTTTTTTTCAGAAAAAGAAAAGATAGTTTTGTAGGCAAAGAGCACAATTTGATACCAGCACACATTCTCATGCAACATTTTTTTTAAAAAAACATCTATTTGTTCCTTTAAAAGATTATCTATTGGTTTCTTAACACATTTTCTTTGCTAAGATCAGTGTGATAATCCTACAAATATAATGCAATAGAAGCGATAATGTAAGCAGATGCTATAACTGTCCAATCAGATCAAGCATCTAAAATGACAGTCAAACAGATGGTTGCGGTCTGATGGATATTTCATAATCCTTACTGTTGCATCGTATTAGAACTGTACAGCACTTCAGATTCCATTTCAGGGATCCCCAATCCCTGGGCTGAGTCCCACTACTGGACCACAGCCTTTTTGGAACTGGGCCATGCAAGACCAACTCCACATGTTTAAGTGATGGGCGCTCATGCTCGCATGCAAAGCTCCATTTGTGTGAGCGGTCAGCTAATACACATCTGCCACTCATGCAAATGAAGCTGTGTGCACAAGCATGCACCTGCCTCTCACACAGAACCATTTCCTCTCTCACAAGCCAGTCCGCTAAGTCAGAAATAGTTGAGGACTACTGTTCTATTTCACAAAACTGCTTCAGAGCACTCTAGCGTACTCCTAGTCTGCAAGTCTTTAAAGCAGCTGCATCTTTTCCTACGGTTGAGTAGCTCTTCTCTGCTGCAGCTGCCATGTGAACTTAGGGCTGAATTAGGATGCTTCAAAGAGTTGCAGACAACTATTCTGTGCAATCCTCTTCATCCTCTGAAGCAGATTTTTGGAAATGAATCCAAAACACTGCATAGACCTACATAATAGATATGAAGAACTTGGATTAATATGTTTCTTATGTATTATTAGGTTGTGGTGAGGTGATATAGAGAGAAGCACTTCTGTAGATCTCAGGCCAAAGACAGCTTTCAAAGTAAACCCCAGGATTTTAAGCTGATCTCAGAATAGGGAGCTACAGGCATACAAAAATGCAAGTTTTAAGAAGATTGTACATACAAGGGAAAATACAAGTTGTTAGTTGAAGTTGTATAGCAAAGAAGTGCAGATTTTCTTCCACTGGTTGATGATAAGGATGTTAATACTGCCTGCAGATGTCAAAATTTGACAGGCTGGATAACCAATGAATAGATGTGAAACTTAAGATCAGATACATAATTGATCCATATAATGCCTTCAAGACCAAATCTTAGACTTACACCATCTCTTCTTTTACCTGTGTCAGCTCTGATTTATCTCTTTACCACTTTTCTTTTCTTTTTTCCCTTGTCGGTTTGCACTTATACTTAAATTGGGAAACTATGGTTTGCATTTGCCCTTCAAATCAGAACTGATTTGATCACAGTGTACATTTCTGCTTCAGAGGGTAAGTGTCAGCTATAGTAGGCAGGGACGTGTAACAGCAGAAGGTGGTTTAAGAAAGTCAGGGAACAGGGACATAATGCCTGTGTGTGTGTGTGTGTGTGTGTGTGTGTGTGTAAGTGTGAGTGAGTGCACAATAACCTTTAATAAGGCTTATTTATGAATTAATCCAATAATATATGAATAATGCATGTCAGTAAGCCTAATGAGTTCAATTTCAGTCAGGGACTGCTACCTCAGTGTAATCAACTTGAAATGATATAGCTGTGTAAAGTTGTGCCGCAGAGCTTAGTTACTTAGGCTATCCACCGCCAATTGGACAAATATGTTTGAACTGATATCCTCTATATATAACTTTGAAAGCTTTCCTCTTCTGAATGAATGTGGCATTTAGTTGCTGCAATTTCTCCCTACTAAATAGAGCCACCTATCCATGTTGTGTCGGCATTTTTGACCTTGAAAGTACTCTTGTCTAGCTATTCCCCCCATATGTATTACCATAACTGGTCCGAGTCTCAAAGCCCTCACTTCCCAGCTAAGTTCTATGGGAGGCTCTGTGTGAAGTCTACCTGCTCCACAACTGCTTTATCTCCTTTCACATCAAAACCATGTGGATATTATACTGCAGAATCATGAATTAAGTGAACTGCAGTCAAGAGCCTGTCCTGGCATTGCTCCTTCCAACCTGCCATTGTAGAGCCAAGGGCATGTACTTTGAGGCAGTGTGATGGAATATGCACCTGCAGGGGCAGTGGGGGAGAGTCTTGACAACACAGACCCTTCCCAGAAAGAGGTGCTGATTAAGAGACTGTGCAGTCCCAAGCTGGGTGGAGATGTGGAAAGAGGTGCAGGATAATCTCTCTATCTAGTAGGTAAGAAAATTATAGCTTTATCTTGGCACGGTTGACATCACGCCCAAGTGAAATTCAATCAAGTTCAATCTTTTATTTGCATATACACCTAGTGGACAGAAACTTGCCAAACTAGAGATATAACCTTTTAACCTACTAAATATATCCTGAGTGATTCTAAGGTGTGGCAATCCTGAACCTCTTCCCTGCTCCTCCATCCAGTTTGGGACAGTCTCTTATTCTGGGCCTCTCTCTGGGAAAGTTCTGGGTTGCTGAAACTCCTATCTACTGATTCTCCACATGCATATTCCATCACAGGCAGTCAGAAGAGATGATACTGGGTACCCAGTTTTTTTTCCCCTAATGATGCAACAGTGGGGTAGCGCAAGGAATGGGTTCCTTCTGGAGTGAATTGATATGGTAGATTTTTCATATTGCCAAAACACTAGGAATTGCTCTGCTGGATCACTACCTCGTCATGTGTTTCTGAAAGAGGCAAGAGGCCACCTCTAATATCCCATGTTAGTCTAGCATAATTGGTGGACAAGTTTATGGTTTGCTTCCATTTGATCCTTTTACTGTTTGCCAATTAGTTTCCTCCCAGATATGTTCAGACAGGAATTTCCAGAAATCCAGCCAAGTTGGAGAAGAACATTTTAAGTTATGCAGGATATCCTTATTCCCATTCCAGAGGATAGTAATGGGACATTCATAGATACCACAACATGTGCAACACTCCTAAATGGCATCTACAGCCACTGCCATCCCATCCACATTAAATAAAATAATTTGAAATGGCTGCAATTTCACCAGATTACCAAATTGTATTGACATTTACCATCCCTATATGAAATCTTACAAGATTTTGATCGAACGCACCAAAATCTCAAAGGGCTTTGGATGAGTACCTATTTCTTGTGTCTTATTGAGTGACTCGGTGAGATTTTAGTGAAGTTTATATAACAGCTGAGATGAAATTGCCAGAATCTCACCTTAATTTGACAATACAAAAAGACTGAAGGGGAGAATGCCTAGGGGGGTCTTGAAAAAATTGCCTAACTTGACTTTGGTACACATCCCAAAGAAGTTGTATGATCCAATTGCAGATGAACATTAAGAAAACTTCCCAATGGAGAATGGGGCAAAAATAATTTGAGAGTGGAATGAAGGAAGGTATGGTGAACATGTTCAAGGAGAAAATGGACAGACATTTAAGTTGGATTACAGAAGTGACTTACAAACATTTGTTTAGCAATTGTTTAAAGTCACTAAAGCACTGAAAAAAAGTGACTTAGAACCGGCCCTCGAACTTAAATAGCAATAGCACTTAGATTTATAGTGTTTTGCCGTGTTTTACACCCTCTCTATGCGATTTAAAGAGTCAGCATATTGCCTCCAACAATCTGGGTCTTCATTTTACCCACCTCAGAAGGATGGAAGGCTGAGTCAATCTGGAGCCTGGTGAGATTTGAACTGCCAAATTTCAGGCAGCCAGTAGTCAGCAGAAGTAGCCTGCAGTACTGCACTCTAACCACTGCGGCACCACAGTTCTTAAATCATTGCAACATCCCCATGGTCATGTAATCAAAATTCAGGTGCTTGACATCTAGCATGTATTTATGATGGGCAGGCATGACTCACTTAAGAAATTCTGGTCCCAAATATAGTTATAAATTGAGGCTAACCTTGTACTCCAATTTCAGTTAAATGAACTAAGCAGGGGGTTGGACTCAATATCCTAACTGTCCCCTTCCAGTGCTATGACTTTCTTAAATCTTTATCTAGCCACATTTTTTTTCCTGTATCTAGTCTCTCTCTCTCTATCAAGATTTTCCTTCCAACATCTTTAAGCATGCTGGGAAAAAATAGGAGGTGTGAGTGACTTTGTCTTATCATTAAACACTGGTAGATCCTTCCTATCGCAAAACAGTCCTTATGAGCTTGTTTACTCACTCTGTATTTCCAGTTGGTGCAGAAGGTTTACTAAAGCAGTTCATTACTGATTTATTTATGATGTATTTAGATAGCAAATATGGTTCTGTCAGCAGTTGCTGGCTAAACATTTGTTGACAGACATTAATAGCATATGGTATAGCAATGAAATTATGATCTTGCAAGAGCCTTATTCTTCTTTCCATACTTTTTTGGGCCTTCTGCCTTCCATATTTTTATTTTATTTTATTGTTGCCAATGAAAAAGGAAGCTTCTAGTGGGTGGGTGGGTGGGTGTGGGGGGAGAGAGGGAGCCATACATTTCTGTTTTGTTTTCTTTGGGTAATCTTTAGGGTTTTGTTGGTGATGACATTAAAATCTTCTGTGCCTGTTTAGCTGTTCAATTTAATGGAAGACAAATTCTCCCAAAGGTTTAATTTACTCTCGCAAACTGAAATCAGTTCATTCACACCATGGGAAATGGTCTTAATTTTCCCAGCCTTCAGTCTACATCAAGCATATAATTCATTTCTCCCCTCTTCAGTAGTTCCCTCATTAGAAAACAAAGTTTTTTCCCTGATATTTAAATGTTACATACTTTAAAATGAGAAATTGTTCCTCTCCTTTTTTTCTGCTCTGTCCTCTAAAGTGCATGACTGCTTCTCTTTGACAAAGCACATTAAGAAAGATTCTCATATATACACACTCACACATACACACCTGCCTTTAATTGGCTCTTTTCTATAACACTGGCAGTTTTAGCCAGTGTCAAGCAAAGGCAAAGAGAAAAGTGTGATTATTCACAGGAGGAAAGAGAGCAGGTGGCATCTCAGAGGTGAGAGTATCTTGGGCTGTTGGCATCATGGAGCAAACCGGAGATATTTTGGGCTGCTCACTGTGCATTTTCAGCTTGGGGAGGCGGGGGGAGAGAATATAGACAAGGTGAGTGGAATTTAAAAAGAGCATGTAGGTTAAACTACATCTGCTCTAAGGGAGCAAAAATGGTAATGGTTACAGAGATGAGCAGGGCAGCCTGCTGGTTTCACTGATGCCCATAGAAGAGCTAGAAAAGGGAGATTAGACCCCATTTACTGTGGGCATTCACGAAATAGATTTCATTCCTTTGCTGATCATGCTGGAGTCCATCCCCAGACTAACACTGGGGACTGAATGATTGTGGCATATGTCCCAGTCACATTCCTTGTCAATGGCAAAGTAAAGAGAGCAAAACTAAATGCCAAGATGTCCTGCTCCCAAAAATATGCCACATGTTCTAATAATGTGTGAGGTGGAGAGCAACTGTGCCAACTACCCCATATTGATGACATATGTGCCAACAAGTCCAAGCTCTTAGTGTTGTCGATGTAAAAATGACAAATGTCTTCAGGATGGAAGCTCTAATGCACGCATTAAACAAAGGCCCTTTCGGTAATGTAAAGAGATAGAATTTGTGGGTGCAGATCCAGTCCTCTTGTGATGTTGATGGGAAGGCTAAAATATTTTTCTAAACAGAGATCTATTTTTTGTATTCTTTTCACATTGATCATTTTTTTCCAAGTGGAACTGCTGTTTTCAGGATGAGCCCTCTCTACGTGGTGGATATGGCAACTTCAAGCAGAAGATCTGGGGTTTCACCAAAGTATAACACATTAATGAATCAAAAATTTCATTTTCATACCAGGATTGGGAAGGGACACTTGGGAAGTATTCAAATAGCTTTTATTTGATTTATTTGTATTTGATTTCAATGGATTGGTGGTAGGGTGTGTTGCTCTGACTCAAGTACCAACGGTCTTGGTCTGGCTTCAATTGTTTTGTAAGCCTCCCTTTTGAATGTCTTGCTCATATCTTCCTCAAAGTCAGCTCTAAATTTAGAAATGGCTATGGAGCAAAGGGATGTTCAAGAAGGCCTCAATGATGAAAGCTCGTGTCATTTTAATAAAAGCCTTCAACCTGCAAATGCTTCAGCACCAGAGGGTCCCATTGTCATATTGGACAGCACAGTTGTTTAATTAATTGCAGATTGCCATAATTTTCCAGACTCCTGTTCTATGAGAATCAGATTGCTTAGGTAGAGGAGGGCTTGTTCTATCTTCTACTAGAAGGCACTAGGTTTTTGCCAGATCTCTTCAGTGCTAAGCTGTCATCAAGATAGAAGCTCTGGTGTGAAGACGTGCCGTAAGTAACCAAAAAATTGGTCCATTCCAAGTTCAAGCAAGTTGGCAGAATAAATGACTCTGCATTAATCAGATACATATTGCTCTTGAGAAGGGCTGAGTAAGAAAAACTTGCTCTTACTTATGAGCCAGCATTGTGCTACAGCTGCCAAAAAAGCCAATACAATCCTAGGCTTCAGTAAGAGAGGGATAGAATCAGGATCACATGAACTGCTAGTACCACTTTACAAAGTCATAGTAAGATCATACTTGGAATACTACATCCAGTTTTGGTCACCACAATATAAAAAAGATGTTGGGACTCTGGAAAGAGTGCAGAGAAGAAGAATAAAGATGATTAGGGAATTGGAGGCTAAAACATATGATAAATAGTTGTGGGAATTGGGTAAGCCTACTGTAATAAACAGAAGGATTAGGGGTGACATGATAGCAGTGTTCCAATATCTGAGGGGCTGCCATAAAGAAGAGAAGGTAAACTTATTTTCCAAAGCAACAGAAGGCAAAACAAGAAGCAATGGATGGAAACTAACCAAGGAGAGAAGCAATCTAGAAATAAATAGAACATTCCTGATAGTGAGAACAATCAACCAGTGGAAAAGCTTGCCTTCAAAAGTTGTGGGTGCTCCATCACTTAAGCCTTTTAAGAAGAGACTGGACAGCCATTTGTCTGAAATAGTATAGGATCTCGTTTGAAAAGGGGGTTGGACTAGAAGACCTCCAATGTCCCTTTCAATTCTGATGATGTTCTAGGTTCTACCCTGAAACGGCTTTGTTTAATAGTTGGCTTTGTAGATTTTTTTTTCCTCCTTCCTTTTCTTTATAGCAATATAGACCTGGAAAAAATACAAGAAATTCCACTCCCCCCTTCAAAAAGTCCCTTCCTCTTTTTCTCTTAAGCCTTTCAATCTCTACACATGAAAGTGTCACTGTACTAAATGACTGTTTTCAGGCTGTTATATTAAAAAAAAAAAAATTCTAAGTGGTAGCCAATTGAAATGGTAAAGACAGCCAGTCAACTATGCAGGAAGGGAAAGATTTTGAAGATTTTGGAGTGGGTGGGAGAAGAAGATACATCTTTGTGTGGTGAAAGAGAAATCCTGTTTTGATAGTAAAATTATTCCCTAGAAAATATGTGTCTCAGGGTCAGGCTAGACAAAGGGCTAACTCACAGCATGTTGCAATTGTGTATAAATCATAAATAGGTGCTGGGGTGGAAACAGATTTCTGTCAAGACCATGATGTGTACTCAGAACTAGCCCTTTCTGCTCAGTTCTCATAAAAACAGAGCGGGGGGTGGGGGGGAGATATATTTCCTGACATTTGTTATTCGACCAAGAAAGCATAGAGGAATTCTCAGGATGCTGGTGGCAATCTGGAGAGATGGGGACATGTCTCATTACTTTGAGAATGGTTCCAGAACACAGGAAAGACTAAATCCATTGCATGATCTGATATGTATTTTATTTATTAAAATTTTATGTCGTTATCTCCCCTATAAAATTCTTTGGCTAATCTTAAAAGACTATGCAGGGTTAGTCCTGGTTAATGCTTCGATGAGAGACTACAGAACCAGGAAATCCCAAAGCTATTTGATCATAGAAGTGTCCCATGAAATCCACTAGTATCTGTGTATTATATATTATAAAGTTTGCTTATAACATGGGAGAGAAAAAAACATGGGAGAAAAAAAAACAAAGATGAAGATGAGTGAATCAATTCCCATCAGAAAAAGCTGAAGAGATAACAATAAAGAGAAGATTAAAGAGAGAGATGATAGCAATCTCAAATGGCTGGATCTCTCTCTCCCTCTGTCGCTGTCTCCCACCCTCCCTCCCTCTCTCCCTCCTTCTCCCTCTCTTTCTCTCCCCTCCCTCTCTCCCTCTCCCCCTCTTCTCTCTCCCTCTCTCCCCCTCTCTCCCCCTCTCCTTCTCACTCCCTCTCTCCCTCTTGCTCCCTCTCCCTCTCTCCCCCTCTCTCCCTTTCCCTCTCTTCCTCTCTCTCCTTCTCCCTCTCCATCTCCGTCAGGAATAGAACTGATGGTTAGAAAAAGTAAGGAAGCAGCTTTTGGAAAATCTTGCCTTGGGAAGTGGTGCGTTCTCCTCTCCTGTGAGATATACAAGGAAGCTGGATAGACATCTGTCAGAGATGCAATAATTTAACAATGGGGAACATATGCTTCTCCAGATGTTTTGCCAGAGTTTCCCAGCTCTGCTGCCAGTTTTCCCAATTGTTAAGGATTGGTTCTTCAACCTGCTGGAGTTATGTGTTGCATTTAATATTAGCCAGGAGTTGGAATATATTATCTCCCGAACTCCTTCTCACTTCAAAACTCTGTGAGTTTATGATTAATTTCTGTCTTATGACAAATTCCACTCCTAGAAATAGTAAAATTCATATAGTTAGACAGATTGGAGACAGACCCCCCCTATAATTTGGCTTGGCAGAATTGCAATTGCCTCTAATGTGTGAACAATCCTATGTGGGGGATTTTGGGGGTGAGTTTTTTATTACAGAGTTTTCTATTAAGGCTTAGATTCAGAATTCCTCTGGCCTTTTCTAGGGGATTCTCATTTACAGCATCCCATCTGCAGAAGTTGTAAATGTGCTGTAAAGAGGTTTTCTTGCAACTATCTTAATGTGTTCATTAGCACCCTGTGAAGATGTCTCTCTTTTATTTTTTTTCCAAGAGGTCACCACCTGACGATTCTTATCATATTTTGTTACCACTCTTCTTCTTTTGCTAATTCTACAGTTAGATTCAAAGGCTGCTTGCTGTTGGTTATGATTTTGATTGCACTTTGTTCTTCTTGACTGCATTTTAGCCTCTAAATTTGCATGCCACCTCAATACATGTCTATGGAAGGACTGTAAAGCAATCCGATGAATTAACTTTCAAAAAAATTAGTACAAAGATTCAAGCAAGCTTTTCAATGAGAATTTCAGACATTTGCAAAATCTATTCTATCAACGACCACAGCAAGTAAAACAACAAGCAAAATAATCTTTGTCCTTTGAGAATACGTAGTTTGGTCTCCAGGTACAGGAAAGAGTCAGGAATTAAATCAGTGATTGCAATGTTACTTTGGTACTGTTGGTACAAGTTCAGAATTTAATCTGTAGAATAATGTCTCTGTTCCTATTTAGAATCTGCGGCGTTGATCTTAGAAGCATTCATTAGGTATGGGATAGGGTTCCTCTAAACCTTGCATTTCTATTAGCTAGATTTTAATTTCACAGATTTGCAGCGCAAAATCCTACAGGAATTTTCTACACTTAATGTATCAGCAGGGATTATGTTGAAGTTTGTAAGGGCTTTGACTCCCTCTTGAAACAAAGCTAATAAAAAACATGCCTCAATTAGAAAGAATACATCCAGTCTCTCCTCCTTTTTTCCTTCTCTCAACATTCTCATGACCTATTTCTGGATTTCCAATAAACATAGTATAGTGATTATCTTTAAATAAATAATGTGATTAGGGACTGGTGAGTAATGCCCCCCCCTCGGTACCGTTAAGTTTGGCTGAAGTTCAGCCCAGTCTTAGTCTATATTTCCTGGCGTGTTTTACTGCTAGAGGTAGTAGTGCTGCTTCAAATTATGGGTTACCTCTTCCAAAACAAAGGTTGGAATCTTGAAGTTCTCTTCCTGCCTCCTTTTCTTTCCAGGGTGCAGCCCTTGGTAGATTTAAGCCAGAATGCCCAGATAAAGATGATGCACAGAGTAACTGAAAGGGCCTTGTGTGGCATGCAGAACCTGGATCATATTTAAGATGAAATCTTTTTTTATTACCCTCCTGGCATTGGCTTCCTTTGATTTGTTGGATGTTGTTTATACTTCCTCCATCATTTTCTTATTACTTTCATACTTCCATCCATTTCTTTAGAAGTTCTTTTAGCTTGCGCCTGCCACCTGCTGAGCTCTGATGTGGACCCCAAAAACAGTTGATCTTGACCCTGGAAATAGAGAAGGACCAGCCCACGGTGCCTCTGCCAGTGAAAATGGAGCTCGAGAGGGCTGCGTGTGGCCTCCCCAAGCTCTGTTTTCATTGGCAGAGGGTTTCAGGAGGTGCCATGACCGAAAATGGAGCCTTGACGAGTAATGTCAAGCTGGCCACACCCACCCTGGCCACGCCCACCCCAGTCCCCTGAGGTCAAACACAACCCTGATGCGGCCCTCAATGAAATCGAGTTTGACACCCCTGCTCTAGAATATACGGTAAATGATGCTATCATAGAGACATAATGATGGCTTAATAAACAGCAGCGTGGTTATGTCTGCAGTTTTTCAATGAACTACTGTGGTAGCAGTGCAAAAATTGTGATAGCCTAGGTTGCTTGGAAGGGAAGTCAATCAAGTGGCAAAGACTGAAATGGAGAAATGGGGAGGGGGGATGGAAAGACATAGAAGCATCTGCCCTTTCATGTACTGCCAATAAGCAGACTTACATATATTATTTTGATATTTTAAAAAGGATCATCCACAAATTACTGTATATATAGATGAAAGGGAGAGGGAGGGAGAGGGAGAGGGAGGGAGCGAGAGAGAGAAATAATAGATATAGAATTATAGATGGATGGATGGATGGATGGATGGATATATAGATAGCACAGACAAACAGACAGATATAGATTAGATGATAGATAGATAGATAGATAGATAGATAGATAGATAGATAGATAGATAGATAGATAGATAGATAGATAGATAGATAGATGATAGACAGACAGATATGAGAGAGATAGGAATAGAGAGGTCTATTATTTTTTGTATGTATTGTAAGGGCTTTTTATTCATTTTTATGCATGTTTTCTCTGTTGCCCTTGCAACAGCAATGGTTGGATAGGTTTTTCAGGGATTAAAGTGGATATAGGAAAATATTGTCTTGCTGCAAGGAAATAGGATTTGAGCATCAGATAGAATATTGTATGTATGGAGTGTTTAATGAAAGATGCTGGGATTAAGTATGCCAGGAACTTACATTCTGTTTTGGAAGCCACATTCTCTAATTGAAGATGTATGCATGCAGATGAGAAGGTCCAATACTTGTTTTTATGAACCACAGATGAGTAATGCAAGTTTTTTCTGGCCTTAGCGTGAGAGTGAAAAAGAGACAGAGGATATGTGTGTTGTAGAGATCAGTGCTTCAAAAACAGGAAGTTCAAGCTTGATAGCTTGATATCTTTCATGCAGCATACAAGCTAGGAGGAAGAACTTGGACCATCCTTCTTTTATTGTGCTAAACATTTATTTGTATGAATACATTTGATGAACATATTCATCAAACATATATTTATATATGTTCTCTGTGAGCCTGCTAGATGGCAGCATTAATATTTAGACAGAAGATCAAGGGGAAATAACAGCTTTGTAGGCTATACTAAGAAATAAAAAAAAGAGGCAGTGGCAAAAAAATTTTTTAAAAAAAGACTACCAAAAGAACAAGCATGTGTCAATGAAATCATCGGGAACTGAACTTGACTCTTTCTTGCAGGAATGATTTGTAGTTTCTAATGGTCAGTTTTTTTTACCTCCACAGGTAAGTCCTCGATTTACTATCACAATTGAGCCCAACATTTCTGTTGCCAAGTGAGACATTTGTGATGTGAATTTTTCCCCAATTTACGGCCAACTTGTCATGAATGTTAAGTGAATCAATGCAGTTGTTCAGTCAGTAACATGGTTGAGCAGGGGGTTGGACTAGATGACCTATAAGATCTCTTCCAGCTCTGTCATTCTGTATTCTGACCAGATTGATGAAAATTGGCACACCCAAATAAGTCAAGTAATAGGGTGATAAAACAAGTAAACTATATAAACATATCAGGTGTATTTTTGTCTGCCATAGATGCAAATGCTTCCAGGTGCTCATCTGGATTGGAGGAAACAAAGGAACTATAGCTGAAGGTTGGGGGAGAGGAGTACTTAAATAAAGCTGTTGTAACAAAATCTGTATTGGTATAATGTAGAGTTAACGGATAATCTACCATTGACTTCAACTGACCGTGGATTGCTCTTGCTCTGTCATTGACCTTTGTGATTATTGATTTTTTTTCTCTCTCTCTGTCCAAGACCATATTTGTTATTTATTTTTCATTGTTAAAGTACAAAAGACAAATAAATAAAAAAGAAGACAACTCTGGAGATCTGAGCATCTGCCATTTATAAAACCTCAAGCCAATTTTTTGTGTGGTCATTTAAGGTAACAGTATGAATCAAAGTGAACCACCCAAGTAACCTCCAACTCAAGCTGTCCTCTGATGTTTACTCTTCACCTTACTACTATAATGTTATCCATGTACATCAGCTTTAAAAGAGGATGGTCCCCTTCTCAAAAGTTGGGTGCTTTACCCTAGATCAGAAAAGCCTGATGGGTATCATAAAAATCTTGTCATGAAATCATTAAGAATTTAACCCACCCTTCCTTGATTCTGTTGAAACCTCCTTATCATCTTAATTTCAGTGTATATCTATCTGTCTGTCCATCTATATCTAGTCAGCCTCTTCAGTTGGTCTAGGAATTGGAAATACTCATTAAATGACACTCCAAATAAAACCATTCTTTGCTGACATTGCTCAGAATGTAGCAACTTCCTTTGGACATCTATATGTTTGAACAGGATATGTTTCAGAGGAAGCCTGTACTGAATATTCATTCATTCATTCATTTATTTATTTATTTATTTATTTATTTATTCATTCATTCATTCATTCATTCATTCATTCATTCATTTCATTCAATTCTATGGGTGCCCATCTCAATCAATGACTCTGGGTGGCTTACAATTCATATTTCTTAACTTTCAAACAAACCTGCCCAATGATATTTCTTGACTATGCAGAAACCAATGAAACACTTTATTGCTGCAAACATCTATGCTGAATACATTTGCAGGCATTTGATAATAAATATAATCAACAGAATCATCAGAAAAGGATAGTACTGGTCAGGACTCTGGCTAATAACACTTGAATAGGGTAAGCCCTCTTTTTCTCTGAGCTTCGTACTGTGCATGGTGATTAAACTGCCTTCTTTCCCACGTTTCCCAAGTAGACACAGCTTTAGATAAATAGATATATTGCCGAGAACTAGGAAGCTGCACATATAAAGAAGCTCTCTGTCTAGTATTACTCCAGAATCCTCTCCTTTTGTTGTCTTCAAGTTTAGATTCTGAGCCTCCTCCCACTCCCTTTTTGAATCAACTGCTGAGTACTTGGTTATTTCCCAGTTTTGTAATTTTCTACTATTTTTCCTTGTTTGCAAAATAGTTTCTCAAGCCCAAATATCAATCAGTGGTGCCTGAAAAGCTTCAATCCTTTCACTAAGTGCCTATTAAACATAAGCCTTTATGAGACTGTAGTCTTCAAGTTCTTGGCACCTTAAGTAATGTTTCAGACTATTACTTTGGGAGAAACCACACACTTCTCTTCCAGAATGAACCATCAGGATTCACAAAACCTATGGTCCACATCCGCAAGATTCTAAAAATGCCATTCGGAACTATCCCATGTCAATTAGGGGAGAGATTGATAACTAACAGATATTCCTTACGGAAAAGAAAATGCAAAATAAAATTGTAGAAGAAGGCTTGATAAGGAAGATGTCATCGTTCACTCATTTAACACACAAAATTTAAAAAGTCACTCAACTTTATTGTCAGGAGCTCCTAAAGTATTAGAACAGGGGTGTCAAACTCAAGGCCTGCAGGCCACATCCGGCCCATGGGGTGCTTAGATCTGACCCACTGGGCCGGCCTGGAAACAGCAAAGGACCGGCCCACAGTGCCCCTACCAGCTAAAAGGGAGCCTGGGGGGGGCACACCCTCCCCAGGCTTTTTTCACTGGCAGAGAGCTATCAAAACAAACTAAAAACAAAACAAAAGGAGAAATATTTCCCCATTTGCATTTGAGCATGCAAGAAGGGACAGGAGAGGAGAAAGGGAAAGACTAAAGACAAAGAAAAAGATGGGGAGAGAGCAAGAAAGGAAAAATAAGGAAAGAGGGGAAAGAAGAAGAAAGGAGAATGACGAGGGAAGGGAAAAGAAGAAAAGGAAGGAAGGAAGGAAGGAAGGAAGGAAGGAAGGAAGGAAGGAAGGAAGGAAGGAAGATAGATTATAATGAGAGTGAGGAAGGGTCTCAGGGAAGTCCTGCCTTAGTACTTGGCCACCACAGGTGCCCCCAACACAAGTGATGTCGAGCTAGCCACGCCCACCATGGTCACATCCCCCCCACCAGCCCTCTGAGGTAAAACACAACCATGATGCGGCCCTCAATGAAATTGCGTTTGACATCCCTGTATTAGAACATAGGTACCTATTGATTAGAGACCATTTCAATCATTCTATTACCCCTACATATGAGGAAAGAGGTGAGGGATATGTTAATTCTAGTTCCTAATTGCCCTTCAAACATATAGGAAGACAATTTGCAGCAAGGATTCACAACCATCTCTGGAGGCTTTCTACATGATCTTAAATCCAGAGAAACCTACTACGAGAGTACAGTAAAATACCAGTGCTGTCCTATATCACAGACAGGGTTCTGCTAATCATAAGCTGATTTTTCTACTGTCTTCAACAGGTATTTTCCTGCAAAAACTCTAAAGAAACATACAGGTTCTGACTGAGGACTGACAATTTGACAGTGCCTCTGGTCATGATATTTCATAGGCCTGTACAAATCAGCCCTGATTTAATTTGATTTGGAGCTTCAGTTTCCTAAAAGGGCATCATTCAATTTGACTTTGAGATTTGAGAGTGAACTGATTTGGTTGGAACCATTTTGGTATTTGAGATTTGATCTGAAAAAAGATTTGTCCTTAGGCTATAATGGGGATGTATCAACATTTTTACAGCTGCTACATTTTTTGGCAGAATAGGTTGAAAATAGCATTGATGGTAGATCCTTTTGAGGGTTTAACCTGCTAACTCTCTGCTGTAGTCAAGGGTTTCATGTGTACCAAAGATTTCAGAAATTCTCGCTGCATCTCTTTTAAAGGAGAAAGAGAAGGAATGAGGAAACATTAGCCAAGTAACTTCCCAAATTGTACAGTAAAGAGATGAGGTTGTGCTGAAATGATGCAAAAATGTTTTGCTCCGGCTTGAAAGTGGAATTTAAAAAATCCTCCGTTTGAAAAAGAAAGAGTTACTTTTCTAGTTGCCTGGTTAGCCACTGATATGCCTTTGTGAGCAGTAGTGGAATTTTTTTTACTACTGGTTCTGTGGCCGTGGCTTGGTGGGCATGCTGTGGCATGGCAGGGAAGGATACTGTAAAATCCCCATTCTCTCCCCACTCCTGGGGGAATATTTCTGCAAAATCTCATTCCCTCCCCACTCCATTAACCTGCTTTCCAGCTCCGTACTCCTGTGCAGGGCAACAAAAGAAGACCCAGCCGATCAGCTGAGACTCAGGAGGCAGAGAATAGTTGGGGGCAGGGCCAGACAGAGGTGGTATTTGCCGGTTCTCTGAACTACTCAAAATTTCCACTACTGGTTCTCCAGAACTGGTGAGAACCTCCTGAATACCACCTCTGCTTGTGAGGTTATGCTTCATCCCTTGTTTTTGGGCAGCCAAGACAGTTGGTGTAACTGATTACTAAACTTACTCCTTCTCAGGGAGGATTTCTATCAATGGCCAAGCTCAGTTGTGTCAGATTTGTAGCTTGTTGGCAATAGTCTACATTAGTTAGCTAGCATGGCCAGCAGCCAAGACTTTTACTGGTGCAGTAAAAGTGCTATTTTACCATCTTAAAAAATTAAATGCTTATTCTTGTTCTTAGTCATTCACTAATTGGTAAGCAATGGAAATATGACCCAGTCACATAAGGTATAAAAATAAGGTCTGATTCAAAAGTATCTCAGACTGGCTAGCTTTGAGTCTGTCTTTGCAGTATAAGTCAAAGTCCTAGCTGTGTTGGTAGGAACAGGATAAATCATTCCACTAGCACATGTAAGAACCAAGATGTGAAAGAAACCAAGAGCTGAGAAAACAAGTAAGTCTAAAATAACATTGGCCTTGCCACCCTGAGCTCTGATAGCTCTGAGCTCCGATAAACTGTTTAAAGATGTAATAAAAACATCCAGCTACTTACATCAATGTCAGAGTCTACTACATTACTCTTACACACATATCATTATCCTCTGTGTGTAGACAATCAATTATTGTGTATTGTCTGTAATAATCCCAGCAGTGGGTAAAAAAAAGCCTCTGAAATTTTTGAAACCCAATTCACTGCTTCATATCTGATCCACGATGGATTTACTTGTTTTAATGGGATAATTCAACTGAAGCTGTATTGCATCAAGGCTTGTTTCTGAAGAACTTCATTGGGATAGTGTTTAAACCTAGACTCCTGGCTGTTGATTGTGGGTTTATTGTCCACACTTATGCAAAAATACCAAACAGAGACAGAAAGGTGAAGTAGACTTCCCTGAATTTCTTCCACTTCCCCCTTAAACAAGTTTGATAGTGATATTGTTTCTTAAAAAACAATATGACCTCATTTGTAAAGCAATGCTCATACTAAACTAGTCAACTGTTAAATATGGCCGGCACTGTGCATTAAGGAGGAAGCTTAAACCAGAATTTCAATTATTTTCTGGACACATTTAAAATTATAATACTTTACCAGGCTGGTATTATAGTTCATCCAAATTACTCACAAAGTATCATATCAATCTCTCACAATTGCTTATTGCTTACAGATCTGAGAAGTTAGTCAGAGGAAGACGCTGCCTGGGATAATGACCTTCATGCTAAGCTTTGTGGTTTGATAGATCATAACTGCAGAAATGTAACATTCAAAAGTTAGATTTTGCCAGCTATCATGTTTAGTAGAAAATGAAAGGTGGCTTCATTGGGATCTCTGGTTCGGTCTTATAGTCCTGTGTGAGAGGAAAAGGTAAAACACATCAGGAGGAACTCAAATAAAAGGAGGTCTGAATTCAAAGCAGCCAAGCCAATTTGTGTTCAAATTATTCTAATGGAAAAATAATTGAGAGGGCAGCAGCTCAGGAAAGCATTGCCTATGGAAGATTCTGCACTCAATCCCTGGCATTACGTTCTCTTCTTGAAAACACAGAATCATTGTCCACCATTGTTGATAGTACATTGCACCTCTACAGAAGAATTATTGAGTCTGTCATTTGTACTTCTATAATTATCTGGTTTGGCACAGCAACCAAACAGAACAGGTTCAGACTTCAACGGATAGTTAGGACTGAAGAAAAAACAGTTGCAACAGCCTGCTTTCCATTGAGGACCTGTATACTGCACAGGTCAGAAAGAGGGCTGAGAAAATATCTGCAGACCCTTCACATCCTGGGACACAAACTGTTTCAACTTCTCCCCTCAGGACACTGCTACAGGGCATTGCGTGCCCAAACTAGACACAAAAACAGATTTTTTTCCACCATGCCATCACTCTGCTAAACACAGCGTTCCAGCAACCCTCCATTCCAACCAATAACTCCGAGACAGAGATCTCTCAAAGGTTCCTTTATTTGGATAGCAACTGGCACATCTGTGCAATCCTGAATCTGAAAGTTTTGGGTTTCCTTGCAAAAGTCAAAACTACAAATCCATCCCCCCATTAGCCATCATCACATCACATGGTCCAATCACCATGCGTTCTAAAGTAAGATTCCCATTTCATTATGCGCCATGCTCAGTGACCTTGAACCAGCAAAATAATTTTATTTTGTCTAACTAGATATATTCAAATGAATTCCTCCCTCCCACTTTCTCAGGCTCAGTTGTGGCAGTATGGGAGCATTGAATCTCAATATGGCTTCCAAAGCTGACAGCTAGATTGCTATTACATCTTTCTCATCTTTTCTACTACCTTCTCTCTCTCTTTTTTTTAAGCATATGGCACATGTTAGCCAGGGATCACCGAGGTTGGCTGGCTGCCTTTGTGAAAGGAATTTTTTTGGGGGTGTTATCTTTACCTGCAGGGTTCCTGAACGCCAATAGGCAGTCGGGGAGGCTCCCTTCTTGTCCCTCCATGGTTTATTCACTCAGGGGAATTGAGCTGCTGACCTCAACGGTGGGCAGGCCAAGCGTCTTACCGCGTGAGCCACCGCGGCCCCGTACCTTGTCCTATTGGTATCTTATGAATTATCACTTCTTGTTTGTATGTTATGGTTGATGGTTGTATTTTATGATTTATGAGCTATGACTTACTGTGTTGTTTCTATGTACACTGAGAGATTATGCACCGGAGACAAATTCCTTCTGTGTCTAATCATACTTGGCCTATATTTTATTGAATCAATCAAGATGCACCCATTCAATATAAAGGTGGCTTTCAAGATCTGGATTTCTATGGTTGCTTATTTAATTCTAGACTCAGTTCAAGCTGCTGATACTAACTCTAAATCAGCTGGAAGGAATAGCTTTTTTCTCATGTTTGCCTATTTGACTTATCACATTCTATGAAGTCCCTTTTGGGGGAAAGGTGAAATACTTCTACATTGGAAAGGTCTCTTGACTTTAGAACATTCTCCCACAAAAGATGGGGTGTTTTTGTTTTTTGGATTTGACGTTCGAACCTCTTTTGTAATTTTCATTGGCCAAAGCATTTTAAACAGCAGTGTTGCCCCTGCTTTGTTTGTGGCTTCTATCTCTCTGTTTACCTTTGTTTGCTTAAATTGCTATTGATGTTTGAGTGTAATGTGTTTACCTTGGTGGGATTAATATATTCATGCTTTTGTGTACCATCCTAGAATCCATTCAGATGAAGGATATAGCTATAGATATAATGCCTGTGGGAATTTAAAAGTGAATGCTGCAGTGCTACACAAGAGGTATCCTACGTGTCAGATTTCAAGGAGATTGAGTAATAATAATTGTCTAATAGGCTTGTTTCTAAAAATGTGAATCAAATTGCGAATTTCTATGAACAGAAATGTGGATCACACCATGAGTACAAGAATACATAAGAAGCAACCTATCCTGCTACACTTCATCAATGCCCCCAAGTATACAAGACAACATTGTCCTAATGCATCATTACCAGGAACTCCAACATGCAACATACCCAAAGAATGTCTATGGAGATTCTCAGTTTTCCAGGTCATGGCTGTCCCAAAGGGACTTTTTCAAAAGGCAACTGGACTTTGTTTTTTCCTCTTGAAGACATTTCACTTCTCATCCAAGAAGCTTCTTCAGTTCTGACTGAAGAACTGGTGTTCAGAACTGAAGAAGCTTCTTGAATGAGAAGTGAAATGTCTTCAAGGAAAAAACAAAGTCCAGCTGACTTTTGAAAAAGCCTCCTTGGGACATAGCCAAAGAACTTACAAAAAAGCTTGGAAGCATCTCACAGAGAGGAGCAAATATTCTATCAACTCACCACTATAGTGCCTCCAAAATATCAAAGACCTAAGAATAGAAGAAGATGAAATTATGGTTCCAAAGCACAGCGTTCTTTACATTCATAGATCTAGAACAAGCTAAAGAATCCATGGCAGATATACTACACAGCATACCTGACCTAATCAAATACACCAGAAAAGAGTACGCCTTATATATATAAAACTGCCCTCTAAGTAAGAAAAGGTATGTCATCATAACAGATCATGAATTGTCACATTTAGAACCAGAGAAGCTATCTTGAAGCCAGCTACTATTCCCAGGTTGTTGTTTTTGTCACAAATAACGACTTATTGTTGTATAATCATTGTGAATTTTGTATGGGCCTCTTTCAAAGGCAGAGATTTCAGGTAGAATTAGAAGGTGGTGTGCAGTTTGCATCCTTCTCATCCTAGATGAAGAATTTCTGCCAACTATTTTATAATTCAAACAGAGAATCCACTCCTATCTATTCATTAGTACAGGGGTTCTCAAATGCTTTGATGCTATAGCCCTGTAAATTAATAAATTGATTTGCATGATCCTACCCCCTCAAGTAAAGTTCTCACACCATATTGTGACAGAGCTCCTCCAGCTCAAAACTTGACCCCAGTAGCTGGCTTGTCCAGGTAGAACAGGAGCATGGGTAATAGAGTTCTAATATTGTCTGGATAGTCCTGCCCCCATCCAGGCAAGGACATCTTATATAATGATCAGCAATGATCTGAAGCTGTTGCTGTGGTGTATTTGTGGTTGAAGGAGATTGTTCTGATTTATAAGTTAAGCTAAATTTCAAGGCATCTTAACTTCTATCCTTTTTTAGTCATTTTGACATTTTCTAAATATGTTACATTCAGAGGTGGGCTTCAAAAATTTCAGCAATGGGTTCTCTGCCCATTGGGCATGGCCTAGTCAGCCTCCTGCACCACAGGGGGGGAGCATTTTCACACCCCCCCCATACTTCGGAGGCTTTCCTCAAGCCTTTGGGAGAACAAAAACGGCCTTCCCTGGGCTCCAGAGGCCTCCTGAAGCCAAAAACAGGCCCATTTGCAGCCTTCCAAAGCCTCCACGAGGCCCACTTTTCCCCTTCCCTGAGCCTCTGTGCAGGCCCTGCACTTACCTCACATCCAAAATGGGCCGCATAGAGACTCCTGGGAGGGGAGGGGAGAGGTGGGGTGGTCAGAGTGGGATTTAGCAGTTTGGCGAACCAGCCATAACATTAACTACAGGTCTGCCTGAACCTGGCTGAATACGTAGCAGCCCACCCCTGGTTATATTGTTAGGAGTGTGCAGTGCTTCAGCATTGCTGTGATGAGGTTGTCCTATATAGATATAATGAAATGTGAGTACCAAATTAAGTGTAAAGCAATTGCACAACCCTACTTTTAAGACTTTTTAAAGATATTTGGAGTCTATCTTTATTCTTCTTTATTTATTCTTCTTTCTTTATTCTTAATATTTGATTGTGTGTGTGTGTGTGTATGTTGCATTTTGGCAGATACATTGTCCTTCACTTTTAAAACATATGACGTTGGATATTTCTATATATGTTTAGTTTGTGCAAATATGAACCACCATTACTCTTTTTTTAAAATGCTTTAATGTGCAGCAATGAAGGGAAGGGAAGGGTTAATCCAAATCATATTATCAGACATATATTTTTGGCAAATATGAGTCAACATTTCAAAATATTTTCAAAATTAAGAAAAAATGCTTCAATGTGCAGAGATAAAGAGTAAAAGAAGACAAAGAGAAATAAAAAAAAACCAAATCAGAGATAAAGACACTGTTTTTAAAGACAGCCTTAAATCTTGAACAGATGGAACAATATTGGTCAATGTTATCATTGTGCTGAAAATGCCAGTCTATAAGAACAGAACAAAATGCTTTGATATTACTTCAGCTTTTAGTATTTTGCCCTTGAGTTTTGAATGAACTGTGAAATTCTAATTCATTCAGACGCAAATTTCTGCTATTATTCTGTCCACACCAAAAACAAAAAATGTGTGGTACTTTCATCTTTGTAAGGCTGGTGTGGCTGTTTATCTCATAAGGTTTATTCCCAGGAGCCCAGATTGCAGAAGATTATAGAAGAATGAATTCTTCTAAGAAATCTGTCCTGCATGATGCTCCCTCATTCATGGATTATCTTTTACTATTTGCAGTTCACACCTTTCTCCTCCTTAAAGTGCCAAAACTTTTAAGCCATTTTCTCCTGAAAAAGAAATTGTGTCTACACCTGAAAACTAACCTGTAATGATGTACCTTGATATTGTCCACTTAGTAATCCATGTTAAACAGATTTAGATTTAGTAGCTATATACAGATAATAATTGAATTAGGACCACAACTGAGTCCAAAGTCTATGTTGCTAAGTGAGAAATTTCTTAAGTGAGTTTTGCCCCATTTTATTTAATTTCCTTGCCATGTTTGTTAAGTGAACCACTGCAGTTGTTAAATTAATAACCTGGTGGTTAAGCATCCAAATGTAAATCATGTCACCATGGGGATGCTGCAATGGCCATAAGTGTGAAAAATGGTTCTAAGTCAGTTTTTCCATGCCGTTGTAACTTTGAAAATTCTCTAAACAAACTGTTGTAAGTCAAGGACTACCTGTATACTCTCTGTGAACATTTCATGATACATATCATAAATAGATTATTTATCAGTTACCATCAGGGTATGTATGTGCAAATGCATCTTTGATGACAAGCTTGTATAGATAATGTAGATAAACAGGTATATAAATAAATGGTAAGCATGCAAACATACTGAAATGCTTACAGCGTTTAATAGCATAAATTACAATAATTCTTATCCGGCTATGCATGTTGGAAATATCATCTTGTTTTAAGCGACCTTCAAAGTTTTTGGCTAAGACAAGATTGCAATGGGGAATTTTGTAGTTCACAAAATTACCCTATGCAGGAAGGACTCAGTTCTTAGCTCTTTCACTATTTAAGTAGTAATTTTTAAAAAATTAGTATTCTTACAGTTATGAATGATCATAATAAAGTTAAAAGCCATTTGAAAGAAGCTGTAACCAAGAGAAGTCATCTGATATAGGCCATATGTAAGCATTTTAATATAATTGAGCCGAAGGTCAACAGTGCTTATTTTTCTAAGGTGAATAATGCACTGTTGGGAAGAGATCTAATTTTAGAATAGGAAATGTTGTGCTGTATGCACAATTTTTGACTCTGATAAAGAGTCTTGGAGAGAAAATGCTGATCTTACAACTGCATTATTTGATACATTTTTTTTTCATAGGATGGAGAACTTCCTCTCACCTTCCCCCAGACCATGGACTTTGTAAATACTCCATCAACTATTTTCCATACACTTTGGAAGAAAGAATGGAAAGGTGGGGGGTCAGTCTTCCAAATTTTTCACTCTGTCAAATTAAAATGATTGAGCGTATCTACAGTAGTTGTCACTCTAGCACATTTCATCATTAGAAAGCAAGATTTTCAGCTGTATAATATCAAACCATTTTTGAGCCTCTTTAATTATTAATTGTCTCTACCATTTTTGTGTAAGTTTCTATGAATGTCAGTCTTTATTATTGTCTATGCTAGAGCCAAATGGCAATAAAATAATAACAATAATAACAATGACAATAACAATAACAGCAATAATAATAATAACAGCAATAATAATAATAATAATAATAATAATAATAATAATAATAATAATAATAATAATAATAATAATAATAATAATAATAATTGCATTGATGGTGAACTTGTCAATGCACCACTTGAGTACCATCGGCATTGACAAGTTTATCATCGGTCAATTGCAAAAGGCAGCTTTTCTCGGAACAGCTTCCCTCTTGCAACAGTATCTGTAGCAAACCTCAAACATCCAGATCTGTCTATGCCAGGTCCTTGGAAAGGACTCGATAGGTAGACAAAAATGCCAAACCCAGTCTGAACATCTGGCTGACTGTGTGACAAACAATAATACCATAACAATGTCAGCAAAGGAAGATCTAATTTTCCAATATTCTATCAATCCTAATGTGGATAAAACGTGGTTGGTATTTATTTCTTCTATCTGCAATTTTTATGCAGTTTCTATCAAACTGAAAGGTATTTTTTTTAGTAGCTGCTTATTTTAAATGTACAAAACCCTTGTGTGTAATTCCATTAGCTGCCCTACAGCACTGCAATCTACAGTTTCCCTGAGGCTGTTGTGAAATATTGATGAAATCCTTGCTTTTGTGGCTTCCTCTGATACACTAAACAGTTGTCTGATGTTAGTTGGACTTGAATGAAACTGTTCAGAGCTATATCAGTAGCAACGACTTCAAAGGCTGTTAGGCTGTTACTTTTTTCTTTTTTAACAAACTGAAGTTTCAAAGTCTTTCCATGTAATATTTTTAAAGGAGAAAGAAAGTTCATATCAACTAAACCATATAATGGCATCTTACATGCACATATATTTCCCTCTATTGACACATTCATATTTTTATCACTTAACTTTTTCATTTATAAGAAAGAAAGAAAGAAAGAAAGAAAGAAAGAAAGAAAGAAAGTTATAGCTTGTATAATCCGTTCTTTAACATAGCCTAAAGGCATCAAAAGTCAAAATCTAGAGGAAGCTAAGAATGAACTGACAAAACAAATCTATTCCAGTTACCTGTCTGTTGGGTGGAAAGCATATTTCTTTCCTTTTTCATGTTTTCCCATTCCCATGTAAGCATTACAAGAAGCACTGAAGAAAGATAAACATCTCAGCTAAGCATCCCATTTTTGTATGAAGATCTGGGGCATTTTACATTCAAATAATATGTGTGTGTGTGTGTGTGTATGTGTCAATATATATATATATATATATATATATATATATATATATATATATATATATGTGTGTGTGTGTGTGTGTGTGTGTGTGTGTGTGTGTGTGTGTGTGTGTGTGTGTGAATATATATATACAGACAATCCCTCTTGCCGTACTGTAAATTCCCTTCAGAAAAAAATATGAGCACTACAGGTAATCCTTGATTTACAACAGTTTGTTTAGTGACCATTCAGAGTTGCAACAGCACTGAAAAAAAGTGACATGACTGTTTCTCACACTTACAACTGTTGCAGCACCCCCATGGTCACGTGATCAAAATTCAGATGTTTGTCAATTGACTCATATTTATGATGGTAGAAGTGTCCCGGAATTGTGTGGTCCCTTTTAGTGACTTTCTGAGAAGCAAAGTCAATGGGAAAGCCAGATTCACTTAACAGCTGTGGTACTAACTTAAAAAATGCCGTGATTCACTCAACAATTGTGGCAAGAAAGGTTGGAAAATGGAACAAAACTCACTTAACAAATTTCTCACTTAGCAACAGAAATTTGGGGGCTCAAGTGTGGTTATAAGTCAAGGATTACCTGTACTTAGAGTTTGTTCCTACTAAATGTTAGTCCCAATGCCCCTGGGGAGCTAGAAAGATTTTCTAAGGTGAATAATGCACTGTTGGGAAGAGATCTAATTTTAGAATAGGAAATGTTGCTGCTGCCCCAGCTCCATTTTATTTCACAACACACTCTACACAACACATTCCGAGTTAGGTTGGCTTGGAGGAGGCAGAGAGTGAATTGCCCCAAACCTGTGAATATCTGAATGGCAAGCTGAACTTGGATCTTGGCATTCTAAGTGTAATAAATTCACCATTATGTCAGGTTGTCCCCAAAGGCAAACAGTACAGGTGTGCTCCAAAACTGCAGGTGTTGCCATCTCAGGTGTGATTTGAGCAAGAGACTGTGTGTAAGAGAGTAAGAGAGATAGAGACAGACAGACAGAGACCAAGACATAGACAGAAAGAAACAAAGAGGTGAAAAAGGAGGACAATATCCATATTTAGAGGGTTCCACTGGCCAGAGAAGATGTTCTTCCAATCTTGTCTTCTTAAACTGTTTTCACCTCTGCCCCTGAAGCATCTCTTACTATAGCATGCACCTGCAAGACATTTCAATCTTCTGTTTATTTGGAAAAATAAGCTGAGACTTACTTGAGAGAGAGGCTTTGCCACTAATTACAATGGAGAAAATGATTCCAGGAACTCTTTTTGGATGCAGGAGATAAATTTCTTAGGGTATTCTTTGCTAGATTTGGAGGGAATAAACATTTATTCTGAGATTACGGATTCCAAAATTCCTACTGAAATGTCTTTTCACACACCCCACACCTGATTGCCTACTGTTTTAGCTTTTTTGGGGTGGGGGGTGGGAGAGACAGCCATAATGTTTTCACTGGCGATGGCAATTGTTACCTCTCTGCTTCTGCCTGGCAGCGCCCCCTTGTGGAAAATCACTTGTATCTCTACTGTGAGCATCTTTTTTGTTAGTATGGTACCAATAGCACCATAGCATAGTAAAAAGAGAATTGTGATGGGAAGAAAGAAAAGCAGATTACAGGTGCGGTCATTTCATATCAAAGCACTGCGAGACCATGGAGTTCCTCATCTAATAATAGCAAAAATAGGAATAATTTTTATCAATTGATATTATGAACAAAATAAGTCTCCATTCTGAGCAGACTGAACCGCGTCACTTTGACTGAGAGTTAGGGAACGCACAAAAGCATCCAAATTATTTAGATTTTTTCCCCTGCAATTATACATATTAGTTTGGTTCCTAGAAACTAAACAAGCAAGAGCCTAACAGAGGTCTGTTTTCTGGTGTAATTGAATGTATTTTGTATCTCTCTCTCGCTGTATATCAAGGATGTACTGTACCTAAAATCAGAAATGCAAGTAGCTGCTTTTCTTTCTTTTTTTCTTTTTTAATGGCTGTCACTCGATAAATTGTAATCAATTAAATCTACATCCATTTGATTAAGGTTAAAAGAATAATTGTAAAGGAAAATAAATCCTTCCGTTTGGATCTTAAAATAGCACAGGAATTGTTCACAGCTGCTTTGTCAAACTTATAAAGATTAAGATGGACCTGTATTGTATTGGGTAGTAAGAATCACCATCTGCATCTACCCAGACAGTTTTCACAAAGGCCAGCTAGCAAGGGTGCTTACTAGCCTTTTCTAGTTTATTTTAATGTTCTCCATTTTCCTCTCATCGCAGATTGGCATATTTACAAAAGGTCTGGATTACCGTCACCCAATGTTTTTATTGATTCCGAATGCATATAGAACATAAATGGATCCCAGAATAATCCTGGTAAACAACAACAATAACAAAAAAAATGATGCCAGAGGCTAATTCTTTTGTTTCTGGCCTGATATTGTCCCATTTATTTTATTTGTATTATGAAAACTTTGAAATTATATGATCAGATGGTCAAGAAATGTGCTGGTCATCAAGCAAAGTATTTGTGGGGGCACAGGGGGACATGATGGTGTGGGAGTGTGGGTGATTTTATTATATTAATGTATTTGATTCTTTTCTATTAGTTGTATTGTTTTAAATGAAGTTTTATATTCTGTAAGCCGCCTTGAGTCACCATGGAGGAATAGGTGGTGTTATAAATTCAATGAATGAATGAATGAATGAATGAATGAATGAGGCATTGTTCTTTAAAGTGAACCAAAGGTTCATTTTCAAATAGCAACTGTTTTGCCTTGAAAATGTTTTGGTTCTCTTCCAAGAAGCTTCTTCAGTTTTTCTACAGAACTGGAGAAGCTTCTTGGGGGAGAAGCAAAACGTCTTCAAGGAAAAACAAATAAAGTCCAGTTGCCTTTTGAAAAAGCACCTTTGAGTCAACCATGACCTGGATGACTGAAAAGCTTCATTGATGTCTTTAAAGTCACCAGCGTATGAGTATTAAGGTTGTGTCGAGATTGGGGTTTTGTGGGAAAATGTAATCCAGATTCCCAGGAGGCAGGAGCTGCATTCCAGAGCACCAAGAGATAGCAAATTTAGATAGTTTGGTTGGGAGGAAAAGTCAAGGTATAATAGTTCCTCCTTAGAAGTTCTCAGAGCATATCTTTAGCAATATGAGTAGTTTGCTTTAGTTTTGCAAGATTTCTCTTTATCGGCAAGGAACAATAAAGGAAACTGGAAGCAATTATTTGTGTTTTTCCTGGTTTTTGGAGCCTGACAGGATTAGATTCTCAGGAAGGTTCACTCAACTGAATTACATTTCCAAGTCAGATAGTGTAATGGTTTGTGAGAAGGTCCTTCAGAGACAGGAGGAGGAGGAGGAGGGAGAGGAACAGTGGACTGGGCAAAAGTTAGATTTTGCACTCATGTCAGAAGTGGTGAGGCACTTTCAGGTTGAAAGGATTGGCTGGTGACATCACTGTTGCCCAGGGGATGCCCAAAATGGGAGCTCCTTTCATGATCTCAGCAGGAGCTAGAGTGAAGGACAAGAACTCACTCTGCCTCATATCAGCATTTGGGTCTCAAACATGGGCTTGCTAATCTCCACCTCGGAGTCCTAACCACGAGAGCGACCATGCTCCCAAACAGATAAGAGGCATGTTAGCCTGGAGAAGGAATGGGGGTGTAACATATGTCTCAGAAGGGACCTTCTTGGATTGTAAAGACAAAGTTTACTGTAACCTGACAATAAAAGTAGCAGTTTTGTCTGGACTACAACTAAGGCAGGGGTGTCATGTCAAACTCGTGTCATCATGGCGGCGTCACATGACGTATTGGGACTTTTTCCCCTTCACTAAACTGGGCATGGGAGTGGCTAGTGCGTGATGCATCCGGCCCATGGGGTGGGAGTTTGACAGCCCTGCTCTAAGGGCTAACAGATTGTTGATTTGAATCAAATTATGAAACAGGAATCGGCTGCCTCTAAACTGATCTAGCGATTCAGTAGCCATTTAAGCATGTACAACAAGGCTTTCTTTCCAAATTTAATTTGTTGTCCTAATCAGATCTGAACCAAATGTGTTCAGAGATCCAGACAGAAGGGGGGAAAATGTGTTTAACCTTTCAGTGAGTGGAATCGAAGCAGCAGTTTAGATTGAATCTGATTGAATCTGTACATCTGTAATGAACAGGGTTGTATTTCCTTTCTTTGGCCAGGGTGCTTTCGTCAGAATTGTTGAATGGATAAAATATAGGCATCCTATTTCCCGAAACAAACAACATGCAAACGTTGTAGAGAAAACAGATTGGAATTTCATCAGCGCAATTATGTAGGGTTGCTATATGCTCCCAGAAAAAAACATATAGCCAGTTTAAGGAGTGGCTGACAGATGTTCCATGTGTACCAGCACTCTTCAAAGTTTCCTTTCGTCTTTGAATCCAAAACATTGTACAGCTTTACTTAATGTTTCTTAGAAAAATTCCCATTACAGAGGGCCATTGTCATTTCTGGCACACAGAATTAATTACTTTTAATTTTCATGGTTATTGCTAGCATACATATTTTATTGAGATTTTAAATATTTTTTATTATAAACCGTTAATAAGGAATATACACGCAAACATGCACAGCAAAATGTTCTGGCAGGATATCCCAAAACAAAGCAAACATATCATCTCACAATGGTGTCCACATATTTATGTTAGAAAATACTTTTCTAAAATACAAAAAATAAAAATAAAAAAGTAATGGCCCATCATTGCCCCATCACTGCCCTTGAAACATAATTCCTTTATAACATAGCAAGACAAGCAATGGTTTAAACGTGTACATTGTGATTCCCGCTAGAGTTAGCCAAATCTGTCAGTTTCTAATTTTTCCAGTCTACTAGTTGTTATGCGTTCTTTCCACATCGCTATGCAATATTTTAAAACATATTTACATCACAGTTTCACATTTCTTTCAAATAGACAAATTTGCCCATTCTGTGTTTACCCCCCTTTAACACTTTTGTGCAAGCTTTTCCTCTTATAAACATTTCACTGTTGTTGTTTTTTTATTTTGATTAGGTTGGAGGACAGCTAAATTGTTTGATTCCAGTTGGTTTAAGGAGTTTTAAAGAGAAACCAAAAGTTAAGCTTTTTTTCATGCATTTCAATGTGACGCTTTGCAAGGCATGGTGGCATTGGGTGAAGTAAATTTCTTCAGATCATTACACCAGCTGAGCCTTTCCACAGGGG
Source organism: Notechis scutatus (assembly GCF_049901735.1). Lineage (NCBI taxonomy): Eukaryota > Metazoa > Chordata > Lepidosauria > Squamata > Elapidae > Notechis > Notechis scutatus. The sequence continues at coordinate 19,853,356 of NC_142011.1, read as the reverse complement.
AGAAGGACAAGATTTTTATCCTACCTTTATAAAGTAATCCTCGACTTATAACCGTTTGTTTAGTGACCAAAGTTACAACAGCCCTGAAAAAAATGACTTATGACCATTTTTTACATTTATGAACTTTGCAGCATCCCCACAGTCACATGATCAAAATTCAGACACTTGGCAACTGTTTCATATTTACGACGGTTGCAGTGTCCCTGAGTCATAGGATCACCTTTTGTCACCTTCTGACAAGCAAAATCAATGGGGAAGCCGGATTTACTTAACAACCGCGTCACTAACTTAACAACCGCAGTGATTCACTTCACAATGGTGGCAAGAAAGGTCATAAAATGGGGCCAAGTTCACTTAATAAATGTTTTGCTTAGCAACTAAATTTCGGGCTCAATTCAGGGGTGGGATTCAAAAATCCCAACAACCGGTTCTCTGCCCGTTGCTGGGTGGGTGTGACCATGCTGGGCGTGGCATACTTGAACTTCCGTGATGGCTGTTTTTCACCTTCCCCAGAGTCTGAAGGCTTTCCTCAGGCCTCTGGGAGGACAAAAATGGCCTCTCCGGGACTCCAGAGGCCCTCTGGAAGCTGGAAACAGGCCCATTTCCAGACTTCTGGAACTTCCGGAAGGGACGTTTTTCAACCTCCCAGTGGACCCTGCACTTACCTGCATCCAAAACGGGCCATGTGGAGACTTCTGGGAGGGGAGGGGCAGGGTGGATGGGGCCAGCCAGTAGGTTCAACTACCAATTCGGTGAACCAGGAGTAAATTTAACATCCGGTTCCCCTCGAACCAGCCCAAACTGGCTGAATCCCACCCCTGGCTCAGTTGTGGTTGTAAATCAAAGGTTACCTGTAGATGTGGCTGCTTCAAAAGCTATTCCCAGGGCTGCATGCATCTTGAGTCAGCCCATTACAACTTTCACAGAACTGCACATGTTTGGCAAAAGACGCAGCTGCTTTAATAAGTAAAAAAGGACTGTGTGGCTTTTGCTGCAATGCTTTATAAAGAACCCCATTCAAGAGCTTTGCAGGATCTTATCAGTCCTCAATAACAATTTTCCTTTAATTTTTTTCCTCTTCACCTATTGTCTTCTACTGCTCTACTCTTCTCCCAAGCACCATGCGGATTGCTTTCACAATAATGGTATCTTAAGGGAAATTGGGATCTCTGAATGAAAATATGCAAATGGCGTTTGGGCTTTGCAGGGATTAGTGGTGTTACTTTGGAGGACAACAATTCACTGTCTCTTTCCCTCCAAAAACTACATTTTCCAGACTTGGGGAGAGGGATGTATGCCTTTATTTAAATAAATCTTACTATACATAGAAAAACAATGTTTGTCATACTGAAAATACCAATTGAAAGCCCAATGAAGAAATGCGTGTTTTAAAGATAAAGAAGAAAAAGTTAGGCCTTACTAATATTCTGTGTTGAAACAGTATGTAATTTACTTCAGCCAACATGTTAAGCTTAATTGCATAACTCTTCAAGTTGAGATATGATGTTATTAAATGGACTATTTAATTTTTTTTATCCTGCCTTTATTTTTTTTATAAATAAACCAAGGTAGCAAACATACCTAGTACTCCTTCCTCCACTTGTTTTCCCACAATAACATACCTGTGAGGTGAACTGGGCTGAGAGTGAGTGACTGGCCAGTTTCCTAGTTTCTAGTCTGGGGTCTTCACCAGTAGACCAAACTGGCTGTACCAGAGTAGGAATCCCCAACCCTTGGCCTGCACCCCACTACCGGGACATGGCCTATTCAGAATTGGGCCATACAAGCGGCTGGCTGGAGTACTTGTGTGTGCGCAGCTCAACTTACATGAGCAGTGGGCTGATGGGCACTCGTGTGTGTGCACCCTGGCCTATCGCTCACGCAAGTCAAGTTGTGCATGCACACTGCCTTGCCACACACACAAGGGCTGCGTGCACCCCTTCTCCCACCCCCAACTGGGCCAACAAGCCACAAAGGTTGGAGACTGTGTCAGCCCTGGAGCCATTTTCCCCCTTGGCACTTTCAGGGCTGCCACGGTGGAGATGAATCGAGCTGTGGGAACAGGAGGGGGGAGGTAGAGATAGCTGGGGGATTGTAGTCAAAATAAAATTCTTTCCTCTGAGAATCAAAGACTTTCTCACCAGGTGCAAGAAGGTAGGATCTGAGGCCAAGCAACCCTTGGACTGTGTCCTGATGGGACCATGTGATGGACTGCATGGGAGGGGGAAAGAAAACTTTAATTTTAACTAAGGGGAAAGCCAAGGGGTGTTTAGAATTGGGTTTCCCCAGATGTGCCCGTATGACATGCCTAATACATCTATACTTTGAGGAATATGCCTGCCTTGGAGTTTTGATTCTGTTGGGTGTGTTACTTGGAACCCTGACAGACCGCTGCACTAGGGATATTTGTGCAACTTCACTATACAGATAGCCGTCAAATTGTGACCACAATTGGGATCAGAACTTAGGTTGCTAAGTTGTTAAATGAATTATGCCTGATTTTATGACCTTTTTGTCATGGTCAATAAATCACCATGGTCATTAAGTGAGGGACACAGTCATTAAATGAATTTGGCTTTGCCCATTGACTTTGCTTGTTGGAAGCTTTCCAGGAAGATCACAAATGGCAATCCTATGAACCTGGGATGCTGCAACCATCATCAATCCATGCCAGGAGCCAAGGGGCCAGATTTTGAACATGTGATTTCAGGCAGTTGTAAGTGTGAGAATGTGCCCATATGACATGCCTAATACATCTATACTTTGAGGAATATGCCTGCCTTGGAGTTTTGATTCTGTTGGGTGTGTTACTTGGAACCCAGTCATAAGCTACTTTTCTCAGTGTTGTCATAACTTCACATGGTTACCAAATGAATAGCTGTAAATTGAGGACTGCATGTACAGATTAAATATAGTACTAGGGGCACAGGGAGCAACAAGGAGAGGGGACACTTTTTATTTTACAGTACAGTTTAGATCGGGGTCTCCAACCTTGGCAACTTTAAGCCTGGCAGACTTCAATTCCCAGAATTCCCCAGCCAGCAAGCAAGAGTTGAAGTCCATCAGGCTGAAAGTTGCCAAGATTGGAGACCACTGGTTTAGATTAAGTTATGTCATAAACACAGTGCTGATATCCAATAAATTAGTCTCAATGGTGCTTTTTTCTTCCAAAGGCAACTGGACTGGGTTTTTTTTTTCCTTGAGGAGGAAGAGGAAACATTCTGATTCAGAATATGATGAAGCCTCTTGGATGAGAAGCAAAACATTTTCTTCTTCTTCCTTAAGGAAAAATACACTTCAGTTGCCTATTGAAGAAAAAAAGCACCTTTGAAAACAAATATGATTTGGATGATTGAGAATCTCCACAGACAAGGTAATTAGTATTGCAGGCATAATATTGGTCTGTCCTTGAGTAGCATGTATTGATGTTAATTTGTTCTAAAACTCACTGCTAAAAAGTTGGTACTAAGTTAAGGAACTATGATCTACCATTCCCTTCTTTGGATTGTCACAACCCACACTTTGGAATTTAGGCATTCTACTCCAATGCTAACTATGGAGACGGAGAGGGTAGATCACTACTAAATATGAACTAGATTGCAGTATATCCAAACAAAGGATCTTTGTAGAATTTGAAAAACAGGGTAGCTGATCTCTTGAATTAAAAATCATGAGGCTGGATAGATCAATGGTTTCAGTGATATTGAGATACTGCTTGATTCATATGGTATATTTGGTTTTCTATTGTGGAATTAAATATGGTCTCGCATCCACTTCCAAAACATACTATAATCTGCTTTTTTTAACACAATATTTTAAACATATCATTACCTCAAATTGAGCAAGCTTTTATGATGAATCCTTCTAAATGTTCTGGAAGGTCAAAGGGCAACTAGCATTTTGTAAAGAATGAACCCAATATTGGAAAGTTTTTTTCTATATCTAGATTGCCCTTGCTCAAGAAATACATTTTTGCGCAAATAAACTGATTGCACAAAATGGCCTTAATTTGTGTACTGAAAGGGTTGCAACTACGTTATGTTTTTTTTAAAAGAAAGATGAAAGTTGTTCTATCAGAAGCTCTTTTACTAATCAAGCATTCTGATGAATTAATCTCCTGCATTTCAATTTATATGACAATTTCCATATGGTGGAACCTTAAGGAAATCATTTGGAGGGCTCTCCACACATTCATTAACTACTGTGAGCATCTGTATTTTAACTGCTTTAAATACCAAAGCAAATGAATAAAAAAAATGGGGGGGGGGGAGAGGGAAAGTGCCTTTAAATATATATGTAAATATACAATCATGTATTTCCTTCCTTCCTTCCTTTTTTTATAAAGCTAAAATTATATGCATTCTAATTTAATTCAATTGTTTGGTGGAATTTTTGATGGAGCCTTCCAATCTTAGGTTCATGTTGTGTGTTCATTGCTAACACACAAGGAGTTTTAAAAACCACAACTCTCTCAGTTCTTGCATTTTAAAGATTATAGTATACCTGTTAAAGCGGAGTTAAAAAGGGTTTTTTCCTCTGTATTGTGAAGGAGTAGTTAACATTGGTTATTACATTTGCTTTTGTATACTGGTTCACTAAAGAGAACATTAAAAACACCATGATTACGTAGAAAAAGCTACGTAATCCTACGTAGCTTTTTCTCTGGTAATATCACACTACTAACCAGAGCATACAAAACATTTGCTAGACCAATACTCGAATACAGTTCATCAGTCTGGAACCCTCATTACGTATCTGATATTAGCACAATTGAGAAAGTCCAGAAATATTTCACAAGAAGAGTTCTCCACTCTTCTACTCGTTGTAGAATACCTTATGCCACCAGACTTGAAATTCTAGAACTAGAAAACCTTGAATTATGCCATCTTCGGTCTGACTTAAGCATGGTATATAAAATCATACATTGCAATGTCCTACCTGTCAATGAATACTTCAGCTTCAACCATAACAACACAAGAGCACACTCAAAGTAAACTGCACCAAACTTGATTGCAGGAAATACGACTTCAGCAATAGAGTGGTCAATGTCTGGAATACTCTACCCGACTCTGTAGTCTCTTCCCCAAACCCCAAAAACTTTAACCTTAGACTGTCTACTATTGACCTCACCCCTTTCCTAAGAGGTCTGTAGGGGGCGTACATAAGTGCACCAACGTGCCTACCGTCCCTGTCCTATTGTTTCTCTTATTCTTTTATTTTTCTTATATGTACCCATTTCATGTATTCACAACTATGTATACACTTATACTTATTATCTTGTAAACAATTGGCAAATCAAATAAATAAATAAATAAATAAATAAGGAAAGAATAATAGAAAACAGCAAGAGAAATGTACTACAGGTAATCCTCGACTGTTAAACTGTTTGCTTAATGATTGTTCAAAGTTACAACAGCAGTGAAAAAAATAACTTATGACAGTTTTTCACACTACAACCATGGCAGCATCTCCATGGTCACGTAATCAAAATTCAGATGCTTAGCAACTGACTCATATTTATGATGGTTGCAGTGTCCCAGTATCATCGGGTCCCCTTTTGCGACCTTCTGACAAGCAAAATCAATGAGGAAGCCAGATTCACTTAAGAACCATGTTACTAACTTAACAACTGCAATGATTCACTTAACAACTGTGGCAAGAAAAGTCATAAAGTGGGGCAAAATTTCCTTTACAAATGTCTCCCTTAGCAACAGACATTTGAGGCTGAGTTAAGGTCCTAAGTTGAGGATTACCTGTATTCCAGTGGTGGGATTCAAATTTTTTTACTACCGGTTCTGTGGGTGTGGCTTGGTGGCATGGCGTGGCTTGGTGGGCATGGCAGAGGAAGGATACTGCAAAATCCCATTCCCTCCCCACCCCATTAACCTGCTTTCCAGCTCTGTTCTCCTGGGCAGGGCAACAAAAGAAGACCCAGCCGATCAGCTGGGATTCGGGAAGCAGAAAATAGATGAGGGGTGGGGCCAACCAGAGGTGGTATTTACCGGTTCTCCAAACTACTCAAAATTTCTGCCACCGGTTCTCTGGAACTGGTCAGAACCTGCTGAATACCACCTCTGCTGTATTCATAAAAGTAGAATTAGCAGTCGCGTTGAGTTTTTTAGATCAACCTAAGATAATGTCTCAGGAACAATCCCAAGTCATAAAAATAGCCTCTTGATTTTGGTAACATTTTATATTAGTCAAATGATGAAGCTGAAATTACAGATGAAATTAGCTTGACAAGTTAACAAGTTAACCTCCTAATTCATGCTTTGAGGATTGTATGATAGCTTCTAATAGCTAAAATTGAGCAGAGTATATTGGCAGAGTGGGATTGCAGCTTATTCCAATCTTAACAAGTCCCAAATAGAAATTGCTACAACATGATAGCCATTTAGAATTGGCAGTATTGGGCTTGACACAGCAGTTTGGCTCTGTGGACTGAATCCAGATTAAATTAGTTTAATTTGAGTCCCACTGAAATTAATGGACCAAGGTAATGATGATTTAACTAATGCCCCATTGATTTCAGTGTGAACTATATGCAACTAAGTTAAGATGGATTTAACCCAATATTCAGCAGATCCATATGTGACATATGCAGCTAAATTTGTAGAGGGACTCTAAGGGATTTCCATCTAATTTTCCATGCAATTACCATCATTTATTCAAATGCCATGATTATTTGATGAACCCATGGCCATCTCCATTCAGGATGAGATACAGAATTATAACTATTTTATCTGTATAAGCTGAATGAAAATGTTATAGTATTCATATGAGAATGAAGCATACCCTTCTTTGGAATACATTTTACAATTTAGGGATAAACTATTAGATCGTAGAAACTATGCAAAGTGCCTTTTCATTGAAAATATTGTTTTTTGGTTTAAAAAACATTATGAAAAACAGTGATATATTGTGTACAATTCTGTGTAGCATTCATTTGTTCTGTCACCTCAAGCATTCTGAATGGTTATCATGTTGACAACATTGTTGTACCTGAAAATACACCCTAGAAGCAGGAATACTTTATTTGGCCAGTGGAAATTTTTTCAAGTGAGCTAATATCCATATGATCATGCAATTTTAATGGGCTTAATAGGATCTCGGATATTAATTTTTCTGACTGTTCCATTAAGAGGTGGTTAGAATTTGACTACTATTATTAACTCCAAATGTCTATAACTTATAAAGAATAATGATTGTCTGTTAATAAAACCAGGTAGTCTTGCTGGATTTTTCACATCTTGTGCTAACAGTCCATAAAAATAAATGATTAACCAAACTCTAGCAAGGAAGCAACTAGAAAAATGAATGTTCCATGTTTTATTTGACCTATTTCACACATTTTGATATTCCTTTGCAGGTTATGTCCAAGAGGATGATCTGAAAGATGAGGAAGACATAAAAGAGGAGGAAGAGGATGATCAAGAGAGCAATTCAACGGCTCATCTTCAGGGGAGCAATGACCCAGGAACAGATGAAGAACACGAAACTGGTCCTGATCCAAAAGGAAACTTAAGCTACCAGAATTCCCCAGGGAGTCACATCTCCAATCAGGATGCAGAAAACGAATCTTTACTCAGTGATGCTAGCGACCAGGTGGCAGACATTAAAAGCCTCTGCTCCAGGGAGGCATCGGACTCCAAAGGCAATATCCATCCCAAACATCCAACGGACACACACAGCTGCATGGATAAAATGACAGCTGTCTATGCTAACATCCTTTCAGATTCTTATTGGACAGGTTTGGGACTGGGGCTCAAACTGTCCAATTCTGATAAGAGGGGATGCGACAACAGAAACGGAGCAAGCAAAAGTGACTTTGATTGGCATCAGGATGCCTTGACCAAAAGCTTGCAGCAGAGTTTACCCGTCCGGCCACTCTCCAAGCCAAACCTTTTCAGCTCAGTCCAGCTATACAGGCAAAGTAGCAAGATGTGCGGAACTGTATTCACAGGTGCTAGTAGGTTTCGGTGTAGGCAGTGCAGCGCTGCCTATGATACCTTAGTTGAGCTTACTGTCCACATGAACGAAAGTGGCCATTACCAAGATGACAACCATAAAAAAGACAAGCACAGATCTACCAGCTATTCCAAGCCTCGGAAAAGGGCTTTTCAGGACATGGATAAAGAAGATGCTCAGAAAGTCCTGAAATGTATGTTCTGTGGTGATTCTTTTGACTCTCTTCAAGACCTGAGTGTTCATATGATCAAAACAAAACATTACCAAAAAGTGCCTTTGAAGGAGCCGGTACCTACCATCTCTTCCAAGATGGTAACTCCAAATAAGAAACGTGTGTTCGACATTAATAGGCCTTGCTCTCCAGATTCGACCACGGGATCCTTTGCTGACACATTCTCTTCTCATAAGAATGCCAACCTGCAGCTATCATCTAACAATCGTTACGGCTACCAGAACGGTGCCAGCTACACGTGGCAGTTTGAAGCATGCAAATCACAGATTCTCAAGTGCATGGAATGCGGGAGCTCCCACGATACTTTGCAGCAACTCACAACCCACATGATGGTCACGGGTCACTTCCTGAAAGTCACGAGTTCAGCTTCGAAGAAAGGGAAACAGCTTGTTTTGGATCCTTTGGCTGTGGAAAAAATGCAGTCGCTTTCTGATGCGTCAGCCACTGACAGCCAGCATTCGAAACCCTCCAGTAATTCATCAACCGATTCTATGGCTCCTGTTTCAGAGCTAAAAAAGGAAAGTAAGCAAAATAAATCTGAGGAAGTGAACAAAGATGAAAAAGGGGTAAAAAATGAAGATTATGAAGACGCTCTTCAAAAACCACTGGACCCGACAATGAAATATCAGTATCTCCGGGAGGAAGATTTAGAAGATGCTTCAAAAGGTGGTGGAGACATTTTGAAGTCTTTGGAAAACACTGTCACCACAGCCATCAATAAAGCCCAGAATGGAGCACCCAGCTGGAGTGCGTATCCCAGCATCCATGCAGCATACCAGCTCTCAGAGGGAACAAAGCCTTCCTTACCGGTGGGGTCACAAGTTTTACAAGTTCGACCAACAGTCAGTAATAAACTGAGGCCTATCGCTCCAAAATGGAAAGTGATGCCTATTGTACCCATGACAGCTAATATAGTCCAGTGCAGTCAGTTGAAAAAAGAAGGAGACCCCCCCAAGAAGGAAGGTCATAAGGACCACGTTAAAGATGGCAACAAGACAGATGTGGTTGCTCCGTATCAAAATGAAGGAGATTCTCCTCCTCAGGCTGAGATGTGTATAGAGCCCAAAAAGTCAGAGTTAAGTCCTTTGAAGGAGGAACACAAGACAAAGGAAGAGGAGGAAAAGATAAAAACAAAGGATTGTGTGACATCATCTCTCAGCAATGGATGCCCTACCGGGAACCACACTTCAGAGCTGCCAGGTTTAAATCCCCTCAGCGCCCTGCAGTCTGTGCTGAACAACCATCTGGGCAAAGCAAATGAGCCTTTGAGACCTCAGTCAAACTCCAGCCCCAGTTCAAGTTCAGCATCTTTGTTCCACAAACCAAATTTAAATATCATAGAGAAGCCTGTTCTGTCTCCTGCGTCAACCCCAGCTAAACCTGCAAATGTCACATCCAGGCGTTATGTGTTTGAGAACAATGATCAGCCAATTGACCTGACAAAATCCAAGAATAAAAAAGGAGAATCAGTTCAGGCCCAGTCTTGTACTTCCCCACCTCAGAAGCATGCTCTGTCTGACATTGCAGACATGGTCAAAGTCCTTCCCAAAGCAACAACCCCGAAACCTGCTGCTTCATCCAGAATCCCATCCATGAAACTGGAAATGGATGTTCGGCGTTTTGAAGATGTCTCCACAGAAGTCTCCACGTTGCATAAAAGAAAAGGAAGGCAGTCCAACTGGAATCCTCAGCATCTCCTGATTCTACAAGCGCAATTTGCATCCAGTCTCTTCCAAACATCGGAGGGTAAATATTTGTTGTCAGACCTGGGCCCTCAAGAACGTATGCAGATTTCCAAGTTTACTGGGTTGTCCATGACTACCATCAGCCATTGGCTGGCGAATGTCAAGTACCAGCTCAGAAAAACTGGGGGGACAAAGTTTTTGAAAAACATGGATAAAGGACACCCCATCTTTTATTGCAGTGACTGTGCATCTCAGTTTAGAACCCCATCAACGTACATCAGCCATTTAGAATCCCATCTAGGTTTCCAAATGAAAGACATGAACAAGCTGGCTGTGGAGCAGCAAACCAAGGTAGAGCAAGACATTTCCAGAATTTCAGTTCAAAGATCTCCTGAAACAATAGCTGGAGAAGAGGACACAGACTCTAAGTTCAAATGTAAGTTGTGCTCTCGGACATTTGTGAGCAAACATGCTGTAAAACTTCATCTAAGCAAAACACACAGCAAGTCACCAGAACATCATTCACAGTTTGTAGCAGAAGTGGATGAAGAATAACTCCTAAGGTATGCATGCCTTAACTGCAAAAGAAAAAAAAAAAGTGTTTTAATGTGATGTTGATCAAAGGAAGGGCTCTTAAAGCACTTCTGCTTTATTTAAAGAAAATATTACTTTCCAAAAGGTCCATTTCTTTTCAGACATTGGCTTCTCTGTCGGTAATTGTTGCATGATGGGACAAATTTTGCATGGACAGCTGCTTCCATCAGTCTGTTTCCATGATGAAAAAAACCTTTACATGTTGCCTTTTTCCCAGGCATGTGCTCTTAAAGACAAAGAGACCTCTGCCAAGAAAAGATTTGGCAGTCTTGCTTGCTGTTGATACCATGTTCCTATTTAGCAAACTTAGCCCTGTAAAGCTTTCAGTAGAAAAAGAAAAGCATGCTGGACATTTCATTCTAATGATTCCCAATGAAATTGTGTTTGCTTATAGTATTTGAAGCAACGATGTCCCCCTTTGGTCTGAACACAACACCAAGAGTCACTACAAACTGATGTTTCAGTATCCGGTTTTCAATAATGGAATTCCCTTGCTTTAATTTTAATAACCTCATGAATCCAAGAGCCTTTTGTTCCCACCCTTACCCTTCACTGTTCATTGCTGGTGAAATATCAAGCCTGTTTTGGGGATTGCTGTCTAGAGCCTATGGATCAACAGGAATAATCATATCGTTCTCCTTTGGGTATGGGGGGAGAGAACATGAGGTTATTCAGAAAGTCCAAAAGTCAGTGATAGACATAATATCCTTAGTCCCTTTATCTCCAGCTGGTGTCTCTCGTCAGTTCATAGTTCTTAGAAAGTTATTCTCAACATGCAAAGCTAAATTGTATTTGCAAAGCTATTGCCAACCTGACAAGTTTAAGCCAATGTTTTCATCTCCAGATTTCACCAGCCCTTAGGATGATGCTGATTAAATATGCCTCCAATACATTAAAAAAAAAAACCCCACCAATCTATAATTATTAGGCTAAACTCCGAAACATATGTCTTCTTCTCTTTTTCATTTTCTTTACTTTGAGTTCCCATAATCTAGGATAGGTAACATTTCTTGGCGGGGGGCAAATAATGATAGCATGTGGTAGCCACATTCCCAAAATGGCTGCCATGAGAGATTTGGCCTTTCTGTAAAATGGCTGCTGTGAAAAAGATGGATAATTCCATAGATTCCATTTACTAGAAAGAAATTAGCACTTAATAGGTTATTGTTGAACCCCAAGTTATTGCTACATATAATTATTATGCTAGAGGGTGGTGTTTTGCTTTGCAGCATGCTCATCTTCTATTAAATTTGTTTTATTAAAGTATTCCTTTTTTAAAAGTGGGGGGCAAATCAAGTGACATAGGCAGCTTAACAGGGACCAAGGATGTAATTGAAGTCATGTCAGTATCTGGAAGTACAGGTAGTCCTCAACTTACGACCACAATTAAGCCCCAAATTTATGTCATTAAGTGAGACAGTTGTTAAGTAAATACTTTTCTTGCCACAGTTGTTAAGGGAATCACTGCAGTTGTTGTTAGCAACATGTTTGATAAGTGAATCTGGGTTCCCCATTGGTTTTGCTTGTTAGAAGGTGGCAGAAAGGGATCACATGGTCTATAACTATTAGGCTAAACTCTGCAACATATTTCTTCTTCTCTTTTTCATTTTCTTTACTTTGAGATCCCTTAATCTAGGATTAGGTAACATTTCTTGGCTGTGGGCAAATAGTAATTGTGGTTCACCACAATCATCATAAATATGAGTCAACTGCCAAGCATCCAAATTTTGATCACATGACTTTGGGGATGTTGCAATCATCGAAAGGGTGAAAAACGATCACAAGTCACTTTTTTTTAGTACCATTGTAACTTCAAACGGTCACTAAATGACCTGATTATTCTGATTTAATAGTAAACAATTGGTGCTCAACTGACTTGAAAAGTAGCATAAGTCTGCAGTATCATAAAAAAATAATACAGAGAAAAGCAACGTGAGTTATTGTATTTATTAAGACTGTCCAAATTTTCATTTCATCAATTCAAATTAGCAAACTTGTTTTGGATTCGATGCATGAACTTGATTCAGATTGAATCCAATAATCCAATTTGATTTGGGGGATAAAAAAGTTTTCTCCACATGGACAATCAGATTTCTGAATCAAGCTGACCCGATTCATCCTTTCAGATTTCAAACTCCATTGCATTGTTCAGATTGATTCAATAATTCAGATTTGGATTGATCATATTCTTTGAACTGATGTGACAAATCAAGAGCAGACCTTATTTGCACAGGCCTAATATTTATTAGGTTTTATAGCGCTTTCCTATGTCTGTTGTGCTGTAGCATAAAACAAAAACCAATCAAAAATAAAACCTTAAAATACTGTAATAATAATAATAAAAAAAAAAACTTGAATGTCAATTTCTTGCATTTTTGGTATTGTTCACCAGGGAGAGATGCATATTATTCCCCTTCTTTGTATAATACATGGAAGTACAAAAAGAGAAAATACAAAATAACATACTTCCTCCTCCTATGTGACTTCAATAAACTCTACAGATAGTCCTCGGCTTATGATCATTCATTTAATGACCATTTTGAAATTATAAAAGTACTGACTTACAACTGGGCCTTGCACTTATAACCATTTGTAGCACCCCTACGGTCATGGGATCAAAATTTGGGCATTTGGCAGCTGGCATGTATTTGCAATGGATAAAATGTTCTGGAGTCACATATTCGCAACTTTCCCAGGGGGTTTCCAAAAAGAAAAGTCAATAAAACAAGACGGGTTGATTATTGACCAGTGCAAAAAAGGTCATAAAATTGGGCATGATTCACTTAACAACCACACTGCTTTACATTGCAAGTTCAGTCTCAATTGTAATCATAAGTCAAGGACTATCTGTAATGTGCCCATAGATCCTCCTGCTATGGCTTCTGCAGGCTTTGGAAAAAGCATGAGTTCTTGTCACTTGCTCAGATTCCCAAATGCAACTGAGAACATGAACAAATCATTTATTTTCCTTGCATCTTTGTTTGAAGTTTGTCATCTATGCTGCTCTTCACACTCAGGTATTGGGGTGGGGTGTGGAAATGCAGAGGTTTTTCATAATCTTCAATTTGATAGCCGTAATTTTCAGAACTTAAATTCTCCCTGAAGGAAAGCTGAATCTGTCAAGTAGACCAAATTTTATGTTATACACTGAAAGTCTGCATTTCAAAAAGCTTGGTTATTTAGTGATTCTTCTAGATAAATATATGGCTTCATAGATCCATTTGTATAATAATAAATTTCTTTCTCACAGACAAATGCACACAGAAGTCTCCCTCTTTAATTATTTTGCCTGATCTGAATGCCCTTTGAAGCTTCTTTCTTATTTTATAACAGGAAGAAACAAATAAGCATGTTTTTAATAGCAACCTGGAGTGTAAAAACCTGCACAGTGAGCCTTTTTACAACCCTGTAATCCCTTAATTCAGGGTAGAGTTGGGGCAAATGGAAGGAGCAGAGCATTTACTGGCTGGATGACCTTCTTGATGCCTACAAGGAGCTCGTAGCATATATTTTCTCTTTGCACCCTTAAAGAGAAACATCTGCTGCTATCTAGGATTGAACTCTCGACTTTCCAAGTAGGAAGCAAGCATCTTCACCATTAGGCCACCACAGTTCTCTATAATCCGAATCTACCCCGAATTAAGGATAACAGGGTCACTTCTATATATGCACCACTATGTATGCATCATTTCTCTATGTATAGCTGAGTATCACTTCCATGTATGTATGTTTGTGTATATGTATGTATAATACATATGCAAGTGATGCCCAACTGTTCCATTCCATGACTTTTTAAAAATAAAAATAATGCAATTTTTATAGCCTAATAGATGTTTCAGGTTTCAGTCCTGAAACAGAGAGCAAGTAACTTCTGAATATATCATCTACTGCTTATATACATCTCTCTCTCTCTCATTTATATATGAATAGTTTGATGCATACTTAATAAAGCCTACTTAGTTCCAAAACCTGATATCTGGTGTTTGTAAATTAATTACAAGCAAACCACCCGGATGTTCAAATAGATTCTCACAGCATGATTATTTCAAAATAAACTGTACAAAATTCTGTGGGATTTAGATGCAGCCACTAGTAGTAAGTCAGGCTGGATTTCATGCAAATTACTCCCAAGAATATTAGGATTGGAACTCGGTGTCACCAAATGTGTAATTAGCAGCATTAGGTAAATGTTCTACTAAGGATGCATTTGTTGGGAAATCCTGCTCACAGTATGTGTATTGGGGAAGCGGGTGGGTGCGGGAGACTTTTTTTGTCCTATTAAATTTCACAGTTATGAAACATATTTTGTCTGGATTTAATGTCAAGCATAGAAAAGGTCATGTACACTACAACCAAGGTGAAATACAAAAATTCAGGAACGCTGTTGGGTGAACAAGTTTGCTAGCTTGGTTTTATCTTTGTGTCAGTGAATTATCCAATTTATGCACACAAAACAAGATGAGCAAGAAGAATCGCCTTCCACCGGTTTGAAGACAGAAAGCCATTACAATACATAGAGTGGGAACAGTCAACATGTATAAAAACACACTTTATAGTCACTTCTCAGAATTGTGCTGCTTTGTTTTTGTTTTCTATCCAAAATCCTTGGAAATCATACATTAGTTCTGCACCATTTTAAAAATAAAATAACAATGGACACTATTTCCAAATTGTTCCTGGAAATCTTTGTAGAATCTCAATTGTAGGTATGGCTACCACAGTCCAAGAGTAAAGTTACCACTGATTAGAAAATGGTTTTTCCTGCTCCTACTCTTTTAGAGTAAATCAATATGTAAAGTTCTCACAATATGGACCCAAGAATCACTGCTATTAAAGCTTCCTAATAAAAGCATGACAGGAGGTAATAAAAAAAGTTGGCAACTTCATGTGAAATGTAATCCTGCAAAGAGAACATTTCTCCTCCCTAGATGGTACCCCCCCATGTGATAAATTCACAGAAGTTTAAAGCAATGAACTGACCAAGAATATCTAATTTACAAGATCAGTTGACCAAAGGTTTTATGAAGAGATATGGTGTTGTCTTTAGATATTTAGCCAATAAAGCAAAGATATTTGGGAGGGAGAGAATCAGTGGTGGGATTCAATTTTTTTTTTACTACGGTTCTGTGGGTGTGGCTTGGTGGGCATGGCAGGGGAAGGATCCTGTAAAATCTCCAGGCAGAGCTGGTATTTGTTGATTCTCCAAACAATCTATGCCACCCAAAGCTTATACCTTTCTAATTCTAACACTCTTATTTCTCAACAGTTCCTACTCTTTCATCCAAACCAAAGATCTTATCTTATACTTAACCTTTGGTTTCTTCCCCTTATGGATTTCATATGAATACATATGCCCTCGGTTAAAAGGTGTAACATTTTTTTCAAAACAAATATTGTTGGAAATACAAATATCATTCCCTCTATTTTTACCACCAAAATTCTTCCAAATAATGATAATTATATTTTTTCTTGTCTTAATGAATCTTAATTTCACTCTACCTTGACATAATTATTTTGAAATGGCATACAATGCATATTAGTTATACTGTTATATTGTAACTAACTAACCAACTAAAAAAGTATTCCCTTTTTCAATATGTAAACCAGTTTTTGCAATCAATTCTTTTTAATCTTCCATCCTCATATTTTTGTTAGCATCTTTTTTTTAACCATTGTTAATGTTAAATCCAGCTATGGAAGGAATGTGTCTATTCCTTCCATAGGATTTTCTACAATTAAAAGCAGGTCATCCACAAATGCTGTTAGTTTATTTTTTTTTTTTAACCTTCAGCTATTCTCTCTTCTTGTCTTACAGCTCTGTTCAAACTTTACAAACAAAAATGAACAACAATCATGAAAGTGGGCATCTTTATCTTATTCCTTTCTATATTTTACAGGGTTTTGTCAATTCACCATAATTATAATTTATGCCATTTGTAAAGTATTGTCAATTTTATCCACTTAATAAAAAATTCTTCAAATTCCGTATAACATTTTTAGAAATCCAGTTCAAATGTAATGCTGTGGTCCCCTTCAACATTCCACACTTCTGCTGTGGCCTCTAGTTAGGGGTGGGCTTCAAAAATTTTAGCAACGGGTTCTCTAACCCGTTGCTGGGTGGGCATGGCCATGATGGATGTGGCCTAGCAATAGCCTCCTGCACCATGGCGGTGGGGGGGGGGTGGCCTTTTTGCCCTCCCCGGACTCCAAAGGCTTTTCTCAAGCCTCAGGGAGGACAAAACCAGCCTCCCTGAGCTCCTGAGGCTATCTGGAAGTAAGAAACGGGGCCATTTCCGGCCTCCCCGAACTTCCAGGATCCCTGTTTTTTATCCTTCCCAAACCTCCGCATGCGCCCTGCACTTATCTGCATCCAAAATGGGCAACGTGGGGACTCCTGGGAAGGGTAGGGTGGGGTGTGTGGGGTCAGCCAAGAATAGGATTTGTGGGTTCTCCGAATTGCACAGAATCTTAGCTAGGGGCTCTCCCGAACCCCTGTGAACCCCCGGCAGCCCACCCCTTGCCTCTAGTGTTCTATCCACAAATCAAGCAATGGTTCCCTCCATGTCCTGTGAGTTTACTCATGAAGAGCTGCCTTCTGAAGCATAAGTGGGTGATTCCACAATTTCTCATTTGGAGAAGTACTGCTGGTCTGCACTCACCACCCAACTGCCAGTCTTTGCTTTGGCATCATCCCTGTTATTCACAAATGTGTTAGTCCACAGTTTTTTCTACCTGGAAGTTTAATAAACATACAATCTCTATGAGAGCCAGTTTGATTAAGGCACTAATCCAGAAACCAGAGGATAGTGAGTTTTAGTTCCACCGTAGGCATGAAGTCAGGAGATTAACCTTGGGCCTATTCCTCTCTCTAGGTCCTTGGAAGAAGAAAACAAGGCAACTTGTTTTCTATTTCTGTAATCTTCCCAAGAAAATTGCAGCGACTATCCAGGCAGTTGCCAGGAGTCAACACTGTATTATAGGTACACATACAAAAATAATCCTATATTTTAGTAAATTCAAGTTCCTTTGCTTTTAGAAAGCAACAAAATATGCTAGCAAATATTCTAGTGACGAGTCTTTTTGCTTCAAGTGCACTCATTTTGTGGCAGAATCACAATTAACAAGATAATCTTGAGTAAACCTAAGACATTTAAAAGTATATAGTATTCTATTTTTAATTTTAAAAAAAAACTTTTAACAGCACATTTGAGATTCTGAAAATAAACATCCATTTTTTAAAGCATATTTGAAAATTTACTCTCAAAAATTAATATGACCAAATTTGCACTTTTCTAAAGTTATGTTGAAACCATCTTGAGATGATGCCGGATAAGTTTTCTTTTCTCAGAGGTATGTTCATTGTCCAATGCAATACTAATTTATTCTTACTTTTAACTAGCCCAAGTTTGGTGGGAGTATATTTCTCAATCCACAAATCTCTAAACATCAGAATGAGGGATAACAATGAATTTCTTTTCATGTTCAATTGTTTATAATGAATTCATTGAGTGTTCAATTGTTTAGTATTTAAATGTATTTTTCTCTCAATCTAATTGTCTGAAGAATTTATACTTCATCTTTGCAATATAACGCACACACACATATAAAATCTGATAGTTGCCTAGATCCATTTTTTTTTTAAAAAAATATTGCTGTTTGTGAAACATGTAGAGCTAGTCAAAGGCAATTTTTCAGGAGTAAAATGTAGCTTAAAAGTTGAATTTGCAGAGAGAAAGAAACTTTTTCAAAATCTTGTCAAACTTCGAATGAGCAAAAATATCAGTTGTGTCATGCAGTCATTGGTGGATAGTTGTCATCATACTTTGATATTGTATTGTTGTTGTTTTTAATTTGATCCAAGATGGCTTTCTTCTTCTGCATTCTTATAATTTATTAACTGTCAATAGATATTACCCACATTTATAAGTATGAGGACTTAAGTTTGCTTCAAAAATAAGAACTTCTGACCAGGAAAATCCTTCTTGTCAATGAATTCCAACTATATTATTCGAAGCTGGACTTTGTAGTGACCGAACACGCTTTGCATATGCTCCCAAATACTCTTTATTTCCCATATTGTAGCTAAGACCAATCATTCAAAACAAAGATTCTGAAGCTGAATATTAATGCAGATTCTCCACTGTTCAAAGCCAAGCATTTTTCCTAAAGCTTTCTTTTGGTAAGTAAACAGGCAGTTCTCTGAAAAGAATCCATTTGAAAATACGGATACCACAAAAGAAAGAAAGAAAAAAGCATAATGATAAACAGGGGTGTTCCCTCCCCCCTCCGTTTTTCCTTTGTCTTTCCTCTTTTTTTCCTCTTTTTCAACCCATCAAGTTTAAAGATTCGATGGTTCATCTCTCCTACCACCCCCCACAATTCCCGTTTATAGAAGACAACTGACAACTCTGTGGTAAATGGAAGAAAGAGCCGAGCAGAACTAAAAATCCTCTAATGCATTGACACTAACGTGCCCTCTATTGTTGAAAATGAGCAGGCAATCATGAATGTTCATCAAATGACTCCTAATGCAGTTAAAGCATTCAGCTATAATTTCTCCTTGCATTTATAATTACTGTCATAGACTGCACACCTCACTGAGCAGATTAAAGCTATAAACTATTTAGCCATAGCTTTAAGATGAGGAACTTGATTTGTCTGGCAGCAGTTATTTGTTAGAAGAGCTTGACACTTCACATAAAAATGACTCGACTTGATGAAGAACAATGTGGCTTGAACAATGCAGAGGGTTTAAATCAGTCATTTATACCACACCCTGGAAGGATGGCAAAGCAATTTGTTAAATGATCTATAGGACACCCAGATAGCTGTTTGAGTTAAGTATACCCAAATTCTTCAAAGATGGGACTGTGAAGGAAACCGTGGTTGGTGTTTTGATTCACCATGCCTGCCGCTTGTTTTCCTTGCTATATCTTTTTTTTTAATGTACTTTTTGTACATTAGAATGTGGGTGAGGAGGTGGGCAGAAGTGAATATGACAAAGGCCTGCCAACAACACATCTTGGATGAAGGGAGGCCAAGGAAGCGTGCTTGTAATGAAGTCAGGAGATGAGGCAAATTGAAGGGTTCCAGAGAGAGGAGTATAACTGATTTAGCTTTTGGTGACTGGCACACACTTCTACAATGGCTGCCACAAGTGAAGACTTTTCTAGAAGACTAATTAGTGAAGTCGTTCTACAGTATGTCATCTCTTCAAGTCACCAGGTCATCTCCTTTCTACCCCTCTTTCCTTTTCTGAACAGGTGGGCTCACCTCTGAGCAAGGCACTATCTTGTTGAACTTCAAAGACTCAGGAAAACAAGATAATGATGAAGGCTGGTGCTTTACAGTGGCCAGAGGAGATTAGGGTCCGTCCCCCCCGTCCCCCCCGTGAGGAATTAAGATGGTGTGTATGTGTATCTCGGTGTGCTTCTGCTCTTGCATTTGTGTATGCTGAGAAGCACAAGGGAGGATCTCTGGATCACATGACCAGATAGATCACATGACCCAGGACTGGAATGGAGCTGTTGCCAACATTCTAAGCTGTCTGGAACCTGGTGTTCCTAACATTGTCCTTGGAGAGATGTCTTCTTCTCTAAGACCCTGACAGATGAAATCCATTTTGCAACTGTTTTTCTGACTCTCTCCTCACCAAACATCTATGTTCAGGGTAATTATATCGGAGACTGAAGACTTTGTTATTTTCTGATATCAAAATCAAAATATCAGAGAAGTAGGGGATATTTCTGGCTAAAATGCGCAAGTTAGATAAGTTTTCATCTTATAGAAATTATAGTTATATTTTCAAAGGAAAGGAAAGTGAGAAAATAAAATTGGTCTGACAACTTTTATAAGAAATAACATATTATTTGACCCTTTATTATTAAAATGATCCCTCATTGGCCTCTCTTGTTATTAAAAAGCTTTATTCCTGGAGCCATTGTTAAGAAGGAGAATGGAATGTTTGGCCTCTTTTATAAGGTTGGAGAATGGTGTCCCTGCTCAGGTGTTGTTGAACTACAACTCTTGACATTGTCAGTCATTCGTCATGCTGGATTTTGGGAGCTGGATATTGACTAGGTTACAGCAACCTCTGAAGAGCCACAAATTTATTACATGTAATAAATCAGAAAGATTTTTCTTCTTCTAAGGAGTTCAAGATATCATTCATTGTTTCCCCCTTACGCTTGTTTGGAATAAATCTTGAAATAGGTGAGACTAATTTGGAATGTCTGTTGCAAAGATAGCTATGGGGTGTAATGTCTGTATGGAGAATCAAACCTATATTTTTCTAGTGCTGGTCTGACATCAGTATACCACATGGTCTCCCATCTGGAGATCCATCACATCAAGAAGTATAAGATGTTGCCAGCATCTCTGATACCTGATTCTTAACCATTTGGCACTCAATGCTAATTCAGTCTTCTTTTTCTTCAACTATTCTTAGAGTTTAAGACAGTTTACACTACAGGTTGTCCTTCATTAATAATGGTAATTGGGACCAGAATTTGTCGCTAAGCAATGCGATCATAAAGCAAGATGTCATGTAACAACACCACTTAACGATGGAAATTATGGAATGTCTGGTTGCTGTCATTAAGCGAATCCTATAACATCATTAAACATGATGTGATGTGGTTGGCATTTACCTCCTGCTGGCTTCCTCATTGGTTTTGCTTCTTGGAAGGCAGCAGGAAAGGTCATTAATGGTGATCCCATGGCAATGGGATATTGCAATTGCTAGCCTACTGTCAGGTGGCTGGATTGTGATCACATGATCACAAGGATTGCTACGACAGCCACATTTACAAGGACTGGTTGTAAGTTCCACTTGTTCAGCCCTGTTATAAATTCAAATGATTACTGAATGAGTGGTTGTTAATCCAGGATTCCCTAAAACTACCCAATCCAAATAATTCTTTTAAAAGAAAGTGAAAGATAAGTTGAAGAGCAGCAACCATACTTAAGACAATTTCAAAATCTCCAAATGCCTGCAAATATTATAATTCCATTGTGACCTAAAAGGATTGTGGTTGTTAAGTTTTGGAGTGTCCTTAGATAAGGTCTTGTAATTATTTTATTGTTGTGAGGAGGCTTTTTGATAGCACCTTTATTAATCATTTTATATTGTCTCTGTTGCCATCACCAGATTAGAAAATTCTTGAATGATTTCTTTTAAGATGTAATCAAAACACTAAAAGTCAGGAAAGCTGTTATGAGGATTTCAACACAATAAAAGAGAAGACAAATCTCATTTTTCTTTAATCTGAGTAAGTTCAAGAAGTCCACACCCCATGCATATAAGTCTCTCCAAAATGGTGTTTCTCCTTTGATTAAAAAGAGAACATTTTCTTTTCTTATAGAACTGAAGGAAGATAAAGAAGTGCAGGAGGAATGCTAGGGAGAGGGCTAGAAAATAGTAATGTTTGTTGTTACATTTTCATGCACATTTGGATATGGTTAAGTCTGTCAAAATGACTCCTAGAAAAAAATTGAAGTGTAAGAGAAGAGAATATATGTAGCTCAAGATTGAACTATGGAGTCCATGGAACTGTCTGAGAAATCAGAGCAGAAAACAATACCCTAATCAAGGAACTACCAAGTAGGAAACTACATCTCCATAACATTGGCAGGGCAAGCTGTTGTATATAAACAGGGAGCATTGAAGATGTTGGGTAATGAAACAACCAAACAACCAAGCTCAGAAATCACCAAGGACTCCACAGAACTGCAATACTTTGGACCTTCTGATCAAGAATTCTGCCTTGTTTGTCTTCTACCAAACCATCACTCACACAGGTCTATTAGAATGTGAGATGAGCTCTAGTGAACTGCAGCAGAAATCCTTCAATACGCCAACTTCTTCCAACATTAGATAACCAGAATCCTTTGAGAAGCTCACAAGCAAGACATTAAGATACCCCCTTCCCCTACTGTTTTGTCCCCAGAATCTGATAATCAGAAATATATTACCACTAAACATAACAGAAGTTTGCTTCTAGAAAATGAAAGAAACAATGGTAATACTGTAGCTCATAGTTTGAAGAAAGTCCTGTAGCTCATACTTTGAAGAAAATCAGGTTTAGTCAATACCATACTGAAACAATTGAAATTAAAAGATTCATCAATTTTCTAACTAGATAAATCAAGAATAGGAAGCTCTTTGAACTTCCACATATGGCAAAAACTTCCATTCCTGTAGCACTAGCCAGCATGACCACTCCATTACATTGTGCACAGTGGATTTCCTTTCAATGCTCATCACTAAAATTTGTGGGTGCAGAAAATGGCTGTACAATTTCTCTGAATTTCTCTAGGGACAGGAAATTCTTAAGCCAAGTCTCCATCTTTGTAGTCACAGTAATACTTCTATAAAAAGTGCCTTAGAAGGAATTCCTCTTCATGTTTTTCCTGGACATTTAATAGAAGCCAAGAAGATAAGGGAGGTTGTAGACTGCTGAAAAGATGAATGTACATATCTTGGGACTAAAAAGTCTGTTCTGTGTTAATTGCTCATCCTAGGAACATGTCTTCAATATGCTCTACTTAGAACTTTTTATCCTTAAAGCAAGGTATTTCCCATCAAATTCCAGAGGAATTTCTTTACTTAGTACTAAAATAAATGCTACAGTTTTATTGTCACCACCCACTGATGTCATAATCCTCATTCTTTGCCACCACCTGCTAGGTCACCGCCAGGTGATGTCATATCCTCCCTTTTTATGTTGGTTGCCTTCTTTGCTCTATACTTCCACCCCTTAGTACTTTGTGCTGAACCTTGAGGCTGCTGGCAAAGAACAGGGATAAGCATGGGATGGGGAGTAAGGAAATGAAAGCGCCCACCTCCAGATTTTCTCAAACAGCTGGGCTATTGTAGCAAAGCAAGAGAAGGTGAAAAGGCTGTTACTTCTGCTTCCTTCCTCCCACACTTGAATTTCCAAGAATACCTCTGCCAGCAAACCCTATCGCATGACAATCTGCAGGATGTAAATGCTCCTTAGATAAATTTGGCAATTGATTGCTATGTTTAACTAGACACAGTTTGAATTAAGAGAAAATACACATTTTCTCCCTTCCCTTCCCCCTCAAGTACAAGATAAATGCATATGCTTTCTGGCATTATGCTGATAGATTATTTATAATGATTTACTGCAATGTTTTTCAGAAATTCTTGGGCTATGGTGGGACCTCTCTTTCAGTATTTGAGTTGGAGAAGGGAAGGGGGGATATGAAATAACTATACAGAGGGAGAGAGGGAAGGAGGGAGGGAGAGGAAGAGAGAGAGTGTGTTGGTAATCATGCCAGAAGTCCATCTAGTCGCAGAGTCAGGCTCCGTTCAAGCTAGTTAAAACTCTGCTTGTTGCATTCTCACCAAGTGAGCCAACTAGTTTTAACCTTAGTTATTTTGTTACAGAAATGTTAAGCTTTTTCATTCTGCTCCTTAAACCCTGTCATTAAAACTATTCTACCTTTTTGTTTAGAAGATTATCTTGCAGGGATTTGTCTGGCCTTTTTAAAAATCACCTGACTTAATGCTTTATCATCACCACCCTTGGTGACAGCGAAATCTATAGTTTAACTATGCATTGTGTCAAGAAGGACAGTGTTTTTTTTTTCCAGAGGGTCTGCATTACCCCTCTGTTAATTATAATGAATGACCGAGGGAGGGGAAATCTCTGTCCCATTGCATGATTTAACATACCTTGACCATGTTGCTCTTTACTCAACTTTGCTGGAGGGAAAAAATCCTCCAATCCCTTTCCTTGTAGAAGATGCTGTTTTCCTAATCATTTGATTTTTCTTCCTATTTCCAGACTTTTTTGTGATTGCATGAACAGAGATGAATGGATTTAATTACACTTCATTTGGCCTTTTATTGCATTGTGCTAATATTCCACCTTTCTTTCATCAGCTACTATTTAGAACAGGAAGAGCTGGCTTCCATTAGCTCAACAAAGCCAAGCACTGTTTCCAACTTTTTACAACAAATAATAACAGCACAACAGAGCCCTGTTCTTTTGGATCCCTGTCTGAAACCAAATTATCCTCATAGCTAAGAATCTGAAATATTTCTCTTGAGGATCATCTAGAAGGAGATTGTCAGATACATGTAACATCAGGGCTTCGATTAAAATGCCATGACTTCTATTGTGACCATTTTGACTGTTGCTTCCTGAAGAACTGATGTTTTAAACCAACAATGAAGCAACCTATTGGAATTATGAAATTCTCCATCTCTAGACATTTTTAGAAGTGGCTGGGCAAACACATTTCATGGTTAGTTTAACTGGATTTCCTCACATGGGAGGAACATATTGGAAAGAGTTGGAATGTGATTCCATTCAACTCCACAATAGATATTATATACATTGTAAAAACAATCCATTAAGAAGATTGTGACCTCATATGTGCTTCAGCCATACATTAGATCAGGGGTGTCCAACCTTGGCAACTTTAAGACTTGTGGACTTCAACTCCCAGAGTTCATTGGTTTGTGTGATTTATATCTGCCTATATCTACTGTATTAAAATTTAAGAAGATGAGAAATCTTAAAATATGTATTTGATTTTGTGGAGCCCTAAAAAGGTCTCCGGGACCACCCAGGGTCCCCAATCCCTATGAAAACTGCTTCATCAATTTCCTGGGAGTTTGCTCTTTAATAGGAAGTATGAATAACCACTTCTTTTTGTTCTTAGCTGAAGATACAGAGCTGTTTCTTTGGGAAATGTACTTCATTATTAATGTGAATTGTACTTTTTTATGACAACCCTTGAGGCAGTTGAGATTGACAGAGATTGCCAAATGATGTATGATTGTTTCCAAGCATCTGTTCTCCCATATCACTGAGGGAGAGGGGACAATGATAAACACCAGTAATGAGTGAAGAAATAGAGAGACAAGGAAGGTTTCAGTTGGCATTTTCAAGGACAGGGTCTGTACAATATTAGAGCTGCAACTTTATAAAATGATGCCACAAGAGAAGAAGTGTGGGATTAACTCTACAACTAATCTCAATATAGCTACTTCTCAGGATGTACAAGAATGTCATTACAGTCCCTATTTTTTTAAGGTTTGTTTGTTTGATTGTTGTTTTTTCTAGGAGATCTATGGTGAGGTAAGAGGAATAAACTAGGAATAAAATCTGGTTAACATTCTTCTACAGGAAAATCAATCACTCAATGCATTCACTTCTGAAACTAGGTGTCAGGTGAGGCTCCATTCAAAATCCAAGAAAGAAAACCTTAGACTCCATTGTTTTAGAGAAAAGGACTTTTACTGAAAATTGATATGGCAGCATCAGAGGAATACAATATCTGAGGCAACAGGCGCAAAAATCACATATAGAAATTTATGTCAATGTTCCCACCCACAATAGTTCAAATTGGCCATCCAATCTGAGATGTGCATAACGTCACGTGGGGCATCTTCAGATGGCGTTTCAGACATCTGGCTCACTATGGCGGTTGACTTGGCCTGGATAGATAAGCAGCTGCAGCTGCACAGTAAGCAAGTAAGCATATCCAAGAAAGTTTTCCCAAGTTTTGCACTTCACCCTCTCAAGCCTCCAGCACTCTTCCCCACCCCATATAGCCTTCCCCCCATTTCTATGGCAGCCGGAAAGTCAAGCAGAAGACAAAAAAAACCAAACCCCTGGATACTTCTTGGAATACCATGGAAACATAGTATTCCATGATAC
This sequence comes from Notechis scutatus, assembly GCF_049901735.1. NCBI lineage: Eukaryota > Metazoa > Chordata > Lepidosauria > Squamata > Elapidae > Notechis > Notechis scutatus. Next base: position 19,827,179 of record NC_142011.1, on the reverse strand, counting down.
GACGTGTTTAATCATATAGAGTATCTAAGATTGACTGCAGAAAAGTAGCCTCTTACATATCATCCTTACATAGGTATCAGAATGCAGGACATTTTTGGGTGGGATAAAACAGATAACAGATAATCAGAGTTGGAAGGGACCTTGTAGGTCATCTAGTCCAACCACCCCGCCCAAGCGGGAGACCCTACACCACAAATGGCAGCAATCTCTTCTTGAAAGTCTCAAGTGATGGCGCTCCCACAACTTCCAAGGGCAAGCTGTTCCATGGGTTGATTGTTCTCACTGTCAGAAAGTTTCTCCTTATTTCCAGGTTGAATCTCTCCTTGTTCAGTTTCCATCCATTATTCCTTGTCTGGCCTTCAGGAGCTTTAGAAAATAGCTTGACCCCTTCCTCCTCTCTGTGGTAGCCCCTCATGTATTGGAAGACTGCTATCATGTCTCCCCTGGTCCTTCTCTTTACTAGACTAGCCAAGCCCAGTTCCTGTAATCATTCTTCATATGTTTTAGATTCCAGTCCCCTAATCATCCTGGTTGCTCTTCTCTGTACTATTTCTAGAGTCTCAACAACTTTTTTATAATGTGGTGAACAAAACTGGATGCAGTACTCTAGGTGTGGTCTTTATAGAGTGGTATTAGTACTTCCCTTGATCTTGATTGTATCCCTCTGTTAATGCAATTTAGGATTGCATTAGCTTTTTTGGCTGATGCTGCACACTGCTGGTTCATATTTAGCTGGTTGTCCACCAAGACTCCAAGATCCCTCTCACAGTTACTGCTATTGAGCCTGGTTTCACCCAGTCTATATGTGTACCTCTGGTTTTTCATGCCTAAGTGTAGGACTTTACTTTTCTCTACATTGAATTTCATTTTGTTAGATATGGCCCAGTGTTCTAGTCTGTCAAGATCCATCTGGATCTTGGGCCTATATTCTTGGGTGTTAGCTATTCCTGCCAGCTTAATATCATCTGCAAATTTGGTAAGTTCCCCTTCTATTCCCTCATCTAAGTTGTTAATGAAGATATTGAAGAGTACTGGGCCTAAGACGGAACCTTGTGGCACCCCACTGCTTACTTTCCTCCATGTAGACTTAGACCCATTAAGGACTACTCGTTGAGTACGGTTTGCCAGCCAGTTGTGAGTCCATCTAGTGGTGGTGCTATCTATTTAACTTTTTTCTAGCTTACTAAGAAGTAGGTTGTGGTCTACTTTGTAGAATGCCTTGCTGAAATCTAAATATATTATGTCCACAGTATTTTGCTGGTCTACTAATTTAGTCACTGTGTTGAAGAATGAAATGAGATTGGTTTGGCATGATCTGTTTTTAACAAACCTGTGCTGACTGCTAGTTATTACTTTACTTGTTTCTAGATGTTGGCAGATCTGTTTTTTTATTATCTTTTCCAGTATCTTCCCGGGTATTGATGTTAGGCTGATTGGTCTATAGTTTCCTGGGTCTGTTTTTTCCCCCTTTTTTGAAGATGGGAACCACATCAGCTCTTTTCCAGTCCAGAAGAGATCAAGAGGCCCATCTCACATGTGTTAAAAACTGCAACAAATTTTCCCCTAAATGAATTAGCATATTTACAGTCGGATAAAAAAAATAACAAATACAGACATAACTTTGCAGTAGAGTAAATGGTAAAATGAATCAAGCTTATACCAAGCTGCACGTCTCTTCTGTACTTCCACAAGATAATAAGAGAAGCTAAACTAAACTCTCAGAAAAGAAATGTAAAAACATAAGCATGAAAAGTTTGTGAATCTATATTTCATTCCTGAAATCAAGGAGGGAAAAAAGTCAACATGATCAATTAGCAGAGTGAAAATTTGTTTAAAAGCACAGCTTGGAAAATAAAAAAATTGTTCCATATGTTCCTTAAATTTTCCACCTCCCACGTACAAATGGGATGGGGATAATCTGGCTCTACATATATATTCTTTCCCTTGTGGTACTTATAAATCAAGCCATGCATATTTGGTGGAGGATTTAACCCCAGTACAGTTGACCTATGTTTTGTCTTTTTTGGATTCAAAGAGATCCCACTGTGCTCAACTTACATTGCTCATTTTTAAGTTTAATTCATATCTTTCATTCTTTCTGTCTCCTCTGTCTTTGAATATCCCCCACTAGGTGGTCTAGGCCTCAAGTGGAAAATTTACTGGCAAGACGAGAACGTATGAGCACATTGTTTTTTCAATATGATTTAATGACATTTCTAGCCATTCCCATGGCTGTTGAAATCCTCCGTAATTATTCCCATTGGGGATTGAGCCTCCTGTTGGTCAGGTGAAAGCCCATACCAATGTCAAGTGCCAATAAATTTGAGATCTATAAATGCAAGAGCTCCATGCTTCAGTAATATGGGGTTAAACAGAGTGCAGCAATGTATACATAAATCATAGAGCAGATCCAAATATTTATTGGTTGAAAGAATTTTTAAAATGAGATAATGACTTTGAAAAGCGATGTGCTTGTTTCTTAAAGCTCCATCCCCTTGCTTATATTTATAGCACAATCAGTATTAAGGCTGTGTGGAAGCTTCTATGGGCTCAGTCAGTTTGAAGGCACCTCTTTTTGAACTGCCCTATGGCACCCTGGTTTCACTTAACTGAGATTCCTCAGATCAAAGTAGCCTGTCAGGATGGTCTGGCCTAATCCTGATGATTTGAAACCAATTTTATTGTAAAGCAATTCCTAGGTCCGTGATGGCGAACCTATGGCACGTGTGCCACAGGTGGCACTCAGAAGCATTTGTGCCGGCATGTGAGCCGCAGGCAAAGTTACCTCACTGCGCATGTGCATGCCTCACAATTGATTTTCTGGTCTGTTTGAGGCCTTTTTCGGCCTCCCAGAGGCTTGAGAAAAGCCTTTGCAGGCCAAAAAATAAGCCAGTTTTGTCACTTCCTGTATTTCCGGAAATACCGGAAATGACAAAACGGGCCCATCTTTCAGCCTGCAAAGGCTGCACAGGCTTCCCTCAAGCCTCTGAGAAGCCGAAAAGGGCCTCAAAAGGGACGAAAATCAGCTGGGAGGCACAATGCAGGTAAGGGGGCAGGGGAGGTGATTGGGGGGCACACGCATTGCCTGCTGGGTGCTAGCACGCGAGCACAAGCGCGAAAGCGCACACACAATTTTTGGCACAGGAGCCCAAAAAGGTTAGCCACCACTGTCCTAGGTCCTGCCATAGTCACTCATGACTCATTCACTGCTCATTAGGACTACTACAATGTGCTCTCTGTGAGGCTGACAAAGAGCGTTTTATGTCATGAAAGTTTAGATTATAATATATTTACTAGATTTTAACTTAGAGCCATGATGGCATAGTGGTTAGAATGCAGTACTGCAGGCTACTTCTGCTGATTGCTGGCAGTTCGAGTCTCACTGGCTCAAAGTTGACTCAGCCTTCCATTCTTCTGAGGTGGGTAAAATGAAAATCCAGATTGTTGGGGGAAATATGCTGACTCTGTAAATGGCTTAGAGAGGGCTGAAAAGCACTGTGAAGTCAAAGTGCATATAAGTCAAAGTGCTCTTGCTCTTGCTTAGGCTTATTCTCTCTTCTCAATTGTAGAAAACAGCCATTTGAGCATGAAAAATTAGGACCACATTTTGCAAAATTTAATATTTGTGTCCAGACAGTGATATGAATAGACACTAGAAAAACAAGATCTCCTCTGAATTCACTTTAGAGATCTCATGTGGAAACTGGCAATGCTTCAAATTGATTATACTAGTTACTGACACTAAAAAAATTAATAAGATATTCGAAAAGGAGATAATGTTCAAAAACAAGATGTTTTGATTGAAGTATATTGAAAACATTATAGACAGCATTGCACATATATAATAACCCAATTAATATAATGAGCTAACTTTCTTAAGCTTTGGGCCCTCCAGATATATTAGACACAGTAGTTGTTGGATGAAAGCGTTCAAAGAAACTCTAGGGATGAAAGCTAGAGGAGCAGGAGGAGCAGGAGGAGGAGCAGGGGACTATTTTCATACTATTAGTATGATTATCAAGGAAACTGCATGGCCATGCCCATGAAATCTTTAAACATCAAGCTTGGCTCAAAGGAAGATTTTATGTTACTACTAAATCCAGCTTCACACTATGTGTAAACATGCTACTACCGGTATAATAACAGAATAACAGGCTTGGAAGGGACCTTGGAGGTCTTCTAGTCCAACCCCCTGTTCAGGCAGGAAAAGCTATAACATTTCAGATAAATGATTGTCCAATCTCTTCTTTAAAACTTCCAATGTTGCAGCATTTACAACTTCTGGAGGCAAGTTGTTCCTCCGGTTAATTGTTTTAACTGTCAGAAAATTTCTCCTTAGTTCTAGGTTGTTTCTCTCCTTGAACACACCATCTGAACACATCTTCAAAAGACACATGAGCATGCAAATGCAGGTCAGTCTGTACAATCCTGACACATAAACAAGATAACCCTTACAAAAGCAACTTCTACAAACTGGAGATGGACCACTGGTATCTGAACGCAAAATAATGGTTATGTTTGAGGAAAATAGAATATTATATTTTGAATACAGAATATAAATATCCTGATTTTCAATTTCTCTGAATTTTGTCATGTATTTCTCAGCTCACCAAAACTGCTGCAGTATGCTTTTAAAATGAATATTTTGTAACATATAATATGTTAGGGATAACATAACATATTTACATATTTTTTATTTTAATTGTTCAAAATATTTACCGGTATTTGTATACTTACTTATTTATTTAAATTTGGATTTTTTTCAAGTTTAATATAAAAAACCCCAAGTTTAAATTCATGAGAAAACATGCAAAACTATTCCAGATGGGAAGCAATCCATGAACACGACAGAGAAGGAGGAGGGGAAAAAACCCTTCTTCGTTCTAATTTTTGAATTTTGCACACTGCAATATATTTCTCTCTCTTCAAGCCATCCATCAAAAAGAGAATTTAGAGCTGTGTGGCCAAAAATTTGTTCTTTTTTTGGGCTGCTATCAATATGTCCAGAGCAAGAAACACAAACGCAGCAATGATATATTTGAAATTTCCAATTCTGTGTGAGGGTATTCCAGTTGCAGCCAGCAATATGAAATGTGTTCATTGGGTTTGTTTGCGATGGAGTGCGTTTTAGTGTTGCCTATCTGATGTTTCCCAACCATCTCCATCTTTGTCATTGCAAGCCCATCTTTTTCAATCTAATGAACTCAAACCATCAGTGCAACTTAAGTTCGGCTGTCTGTTCTTGCATAGTTAATATTAAAAATGTACTAACAGCGCGGCTGCAAAATCAAATTATGCACATAAATATGCTGGCATAGCAGAGGAGGCGGCAGAAGCTGAAGTTAGCAACACTGATGCCAGTTCACATTTGCAAATCAACCGTCAATCTGTCATTAAACATGTTATCAAATGATGATAAGTGTATGCTTCTTGCTTGCATTGGTACGCTTATTCCCGATGTTGATGTGCATTAATGGGATAATATGCATTAACATAGTCTTGCTTGGGTGAACACAAAACATTTTTTATCCATCTAAGCTAGTTTCCCCCTGTGGCCCCCAACTAAGTGTTTTATGTTATCAAATTGCCAAAAAATGGGAAAACATATTACTTTTAATTAGCAAACCATGAATTATTATTAGTAGTATTTCATTCATTTTCCTTTAAGCCAGGCTAACTGTAGCATATTGGCAATATGTTTAAAGAAATTTGTTGCAGTGAGGAGTGGGGGCAGGAAAAAAATCACTCCACTCTCTTCCCTGTAATATCAGCAGTTCTGTGCTGACAATTATCTGCCATTTTAATATGCTGGTCTTCCCTCCTTAGGCCTACCTTTTTGATACTGATGGTGATTTCAGACCAATGATGTGAAAGGCAAAAGAAGAAATTATTTCAGGTTACAGAAGCCTTTTAAATTTCAGGTTACAGAAGCCTTTTGAATCCTAAGTTTATGGGTGGAGTAAGATAAAATGATTAGTGTCTTCTAGGTGTTTTGAATATCAATCTCCACAACTGCTAACCAGCATGCCCAGAGCAAGGAATTGTGGTGGTTGTAGTCCAAAATAAAAGCATCAAGCTGTCAGCTTCTACTTGGTGATTTAAAAAAAAGGTAGCACAGGAGTCCTAACACTATATATTTTGATGATAAATGATTGAGAAGTAGTTCATCAAATTGTACTAAAGCATATACCAAAACAAGTGTTGCTAAGTAATATTTGTACCCTGGAAGCAGAATTTGGGTGTGAGTGGGATTACTGGTACATCACAGTTGCATACACTAAAGTCCTGTGACTCCTGTCTCTAATACTTTGGGTGCTGAGCCTAGAAATAAGGACAGGGGTGGGATTCTACAAGTTCACACCTATTCGCTAGAACCGGTTGTTAACATTCTAAGCAGTTCGGAGAACTGGTTCTTAGAAGAAATTACTGACCTAATCTAGTAAGAAAGGCAGGAAGGAAACATTCTGGTGTTGCTTACAGAAACTGCCTCTCCGTTAACTCTTATTACATTCTTGGCAGGACTAGACTTCCTGTCTCAGGAACTTCTCTGGAGTTTTTCCCCCCTCCTTTGCTGGTACTTTGCTTGTGTAGAGTGACCATTCAAAGTTACAATGGCACTGAAAAAAGTGACTTATGATCGTTTTTCACACTTACAGCAGCATCCCCCACAGTCATGAGAGGCCAGGCAAGGAGATGCGTGCCTCGATGTGAGTGATGTTGAGTTGGCCACGCCCAGCCAGTCACATGACTACCAAGCCATGCCCACCAACTAAGCCACGCCCACAGAACCAGTTGTTAAATCCCACCCCTGGATAAGGAGCCCCAAGATTTGTAGGAAATTATTAAATAAATCATTGGGAATAATATACTAACCAAATTTCATTTTTTTTAAATTTTTAAACTTTATTTACAAGAATTAAAAACATACAAATTTTAAAAATACAAAACCAATAGTGTATACATAACACATTCCTCTTTACATTTGATATCGAATTTGATACGTTCTAATAGTCATTACTGATATTTCTCACATTTCCATTTACTATCACATCTTAATCACTAAATAGCTCACAATACTCTACTAATTCTCTCGTTGGTTTATAACTCTTTATTAATTAATAATAATTTTTAAGAACGTATTTATTAATGTCTATGGAGATTCTCAGTCATCCAGATCCCGGTTGTTCCAAAGGTGCTTCTCCCCCACCCCCAAATAAGGCAACTGGACTTTGTTTTTCTTTGAAGATGTTTTGCCTCTCACACAAGAAGCTTCTTCTCAGAACTGAAGAATCTTTTTTGATGAGAAGCGAAACATCTTCAAGGAAAAACAAAGTCCAGTGTCCTTCTTAAAAAAACAAGAAACACCGTTGGGAATGTCCTGTTGAATTACTTGTTTGTGAAATTTCAAGGCTGCACTGTTCTGTACAATTATGAGAGCTGTACAGTATCAAAAATACTCACTAATAGAACATTTTTTTAAAAAAAAAGCACCAATACCCAAGTGCTTAATCAAATAGAATTCCACAGAATCTTGGAACACATTCTAACCCAAGATCTGGGGAATTAGCCAGATTTCAAGACTTCTTGCATATCAGGGTGGAAGCTGTATGAATCTTCAGAGGGCAGGTACCATCTTAAAGAAAACATGCTTCCTAGATAGCAATAGCACTTAGACTTATATACTATTTCACAGTGCTTTACACCCTCTCTAAGCAGTTTACAGAGTGAGCATATTGCCCCCAAAAATTTGGGTCCTCATTTTACCCACCTCAGAAGGATGGAAGGCAGAGTCAATCTTGGTGATATTTGAACTGCCAGATTGCAGGTAGCAGAAGTAGCCTGCAATACTGCACTCTAACCACTGTGCCACCGTGGCTCAGTTAGATCCCCAATGTGACCTTGTTTAATTAAAGAGACCTGGAAATGCTCATCCTACCTGATTGTAGAGGATGGACAGAAACTATCAGAGTTAGGTTGGTCTCTCAAACAAGTGAATTTGTGAGATCAAATCAATTTTCCCTGGCTCCATTCAAAACTTTCTAAAATGTAACCTTTAGTAGGACAAGTTTTAGTAGGACAAGTCTGGCTCTTAGGGCAAAACAAAAGGTGGACCTGTAGAGACCTTTGTCACATTTGCTTATTTCCCAAAAAATCATACAATTGGTCCCAGTTGTTTTATCTTCAAAGCAAAAATATCAAGCAAGTTAAAAAATGGTAGGGAAAATCCAATGAAAAGGGCAATCATTCTATGTGTTTTTCATTTATAGCCAGTGTGGTCTATTGAAAATATTGAAATTGTGAATGGTAGTTTCTCAGCCTCATTAAGGAATGAGGACCATTCGCTTATTTTTTCATGAATAATTTTGCCACGTCATCTGGCCCTGCCCTTTCATATTTCTATGTAATTTCTACACACATGTACAAACCCAGTTCTTTCAGCAAAGCAAAGTGAACCAATGTGGCCAATTCACTCTGCTATTTAAAAGGAAGTGTTGTGCTTCAAAAAGATGCTTTGCCCAGATTTTTTTTGACAAAGACAGATAGACAGACAGATGGATGGATGGATGGATGGATGGGGAAGGAAGGGAGAGAGAGAGAGAGAGAGAGAGAAAGAGAGAGATGTGGATAGATAGATAGATAGATAGATAGATAGATAGATAGATAGATAGATAGATAGATAGATAGATAGATAGATAGAGAAAGACAGACAGATGAAATATGGTAGCACTCTAGATTTATCTAATTTACAAAGGCATTATAATGCTGATGGTATTTTATGTTTTTTTTGTTAATGTGCTAAACCTCGTTACCACCATGATTATTTATTGTTTCTACATCTCTGTTCTTGCAACTGATATAACTGATTTCATCCTTTTCCCCTGTCATTCATTTACAACCCTTGGCTACCTCACTAGTAATGGCAAAGTCTAAAGCATTGATGAACAAGTCAAAAAATCCCAACCCCAATACCTTAGAAGTAGCACACCCTTGTGGGTGCAATTCAGTATTTCTACTCTCTCCTTTCCTTTTTAAAAAAAATCCATCTCCAATAGTATTATCATGTGCTAAGAAGGACATTGCTATACAGTAATAAGTGGCCATGTAGTGTTTGTCTCTATCCATCAAGTAATTATCTAGTCACTTAAGTTAATCATTTCAATATTCATAATTCAATGTGCCAAAAAAACCAATTTGCATTTGAAATGTCTTTCAAATGGGAAAAGAATATTGGATAAGTGTATGCTAACACTTATTTATCTATGAAGTGGCCAAGGGGTGTGCGCGAATGTGTTATCTTTGTACAATCATTTCCCAGGAGACTAGAGCTTTCCCTGATGTCCCATTTTTTCCATTAAATTCCAAAGGAAGATCCTATGACAAATTTTCTTACCTCTTTTGAAAACTCAAGAGTGTTAGCAGCCAGAGAGGCTATAGAATGACAGAAAGATGTGTACCCGAATACAAAAATGGTAGTACTCTTTGCCCTCTCCAACAACTTAAAAACTCTACCAACACAAAGTCAAAAGATATTCTCAAACACCTTGACAAAAGATAGACTAACAGAAGGTCTTTGAAGGTCCTTGGTGCCCTCTGAATTTGGTTGTTTTCTTGCAGACATTTCATTACTCAAACTAGCATTGATGATGTTACCTAGTAATTGGGTAATGAAAGCCTCAGAGAGCACCAAGAACAGCAGATTTCAAACCTGAGCTGCAAATATTCTCCTTTACTAGAAGAACCTTTTACAAGAGAAGAATTCTTTTAAGATATTGAAAATCAGATGTTTTATATAATATTATAATAGGTTTCACCCTACTCTACCACCAACATATGACATGGCAACGTGTCATTATGGAACGATATGGCAGGGGAACCTTTCACACAGAGAAATGAAGGGTTCCTGATGATGTTGGCCCAATAGCCATTTGCTGGCAAAGTTTTAATCTGATCTCCTGCATTGAGCCTACAGTTGGATTCAGTGGCCCCTTCCAATTTTATACCATGGTTTTCTTTTCTTTTTCTTTTTTTTTTAAAAAAACAGCAATTGGAAGATAAACTAATGTCTCACAACCCTGCGATCCCTATCAGGGATCCAAGGAAATGGATCAAATGGGACTTTCATGTCATAAGTACAGAATGATTTGAGTAGAATGGAATGGGATGTCGTTTTGTAAACATGAAAGTGCCTGTTAGTTATCAAAGGATGGCAAGCATTTGTTCAGCCTTCCTCAGATCCTTTATCCTTCAGCAAAGCCATTGCTTAGCATTCTTTTAAACCTCAGATATTTCCTGGCCCATGATGTGATCATTAAGTGCTGTTATACTGATTAGCAGCAGAGAATGGGGAAGGGCGGGCGGGGGAAGGGAAGCTCTGGGATCTGGCACGATGAGCTTCTGCTGTTGTTCCTCTCACTCCTGCCTCTCTGAAGACTGACTCTTGCAACCATATTTCAATCTGCCTTTCATGCAGCTTTGGAGCACATTCAGAATTTGGAAATGACAAGTAATTTGTCAATATGTTTTCGCCATATGTATTAAGCTTGATTTTTTTTTAAAAAAAAAAATGACAATCAGCGGCCCTTGTAATGGTACCGTATGCTTTTTTTTTCTTTGCTCTGCACATTTGAGTCTGCGCTGATTTAAGCCGCCAACAGATTCAAAATGCTGGCTTGTGTAGAGGTAGATTCCATAGATCATCATCCTTGTAATTCAGCCGCGAGACCACACACTTGCAGCCACACACAACTCTTGATTTCTGCTCAAGAAATAGGGAAATAATTGACCAAGTCACTTAAAAATAATCATACCTCTTTTCATGGAAATGTTTGGTCAGCGTGTGATTCCATAAATTATTTTATGGAATAAAAGAATGTATAAAAACAAGAATTATCCATGTCAGAAGCTGTGCCTACAACTTCAGGCCAAGAAAGATGGGAGAAGGAAAAGACAGTCTATAGCAGTGTTCTGTTAAGCACCAGTAAAATCAGGAGATCCAAACAGTTTAAATGGGCATAAAGATTTGTTGTGAGCTTGAGCTCTCTTCAAGGACCTGAACAACTAATGGCCAAGGGAAATTAGCAGAAGATAGGAAGGAATTCAAAGTGGACTTAGGTCTCTTGTATGTGTGAAGGGATTCATGATTGATAATGCAATTGACTCCTCCCTCAGGCTCAGCCTGGTCATCTCCTACAGTTTCTCAACCTTGTCAACTTTAAGATGTGTGCACTTCAATTCCCAGAATTCCTCGGCTAGTTGAGAAACACTAGTCTAGAGCAGAGGTTCTGACCAGTCCTGGAGAACCGGTAGTGGAAATGTTGAGTAGTTCAGAGAATCGGCAAATACCACCTTTGCCTGGAGATTTTACAGTATCCTACCCCTGCCATGCCCACCAAGCCATGCCCACAGAACCGGTAGTAAAAAAAAATTGAATCCCACCACTGGTCTAGAGTAGAATCAGAAGAGAAAAAAATGAGATAAATGCAGAGGTCTAAGTCCTAGACAGTAAAATGGATGAGAATTTTAGTAGCAGGTGAAAAGCTATTTTGAATGTTCCTCTGTACAAAATTTCCTTATTATATAAAAAAATAAGCACAGGCAGAGAGGAATGTTTCTGTTTTTCCCAATTTCTTGCTGTATTTCATCTTCTCTGTGTAAGTGCACTTCTTTTAACCTATTTTTTTTTAAATGCAGATAAATGACTTGAGAATCTGAAGTTTACTCTGTTCTTTCAGAATTTCTCAACTCATTTCCATCTCAGTCTTCTGTATGTGAATCTGTCTTAAGTAGGAGAAGTGTTTTTTAGCTGATGGAACCTACACAACAGTTTAGGTGGGCTGCAAGCATTCTTTGGCAATTGCAACAACAACAAAAAGTATTGCTGGAGTTCTGGGTTGTTAAAAAAAATAGCCCTGCATCAGTTTAAGTGACAAAAAACAAAATTCTAGAAATGCTTTTTCCTGTAAAGTGGAAAAAAGAAAGAAATATATCTGAAGGGCAGAGAAGTATCTGAAACAGAGCTGTACAAAGACATGCTGACAGATTAGAATAACAATTGTAGTGCAAGACAGAGCATTCCATTGCAATAAAGGAATGGGAAGGCTATCTGCTTCACAACACATGAACCAGCTCTTATGTGCAATACCAGCTCTTAATGCATTAGAAGCCCCCTCCCCCACTTGTACTTGTTCCAAAGCAGAATGGGATAACTCACCACAGCCAACTTGTGGTGGAACAACTCATCATGTCCAACACATCAGAGGACAACTCACTGAGGGACAATTCAAGAATTCAATTTAAACATTTAAAATAATTTAAAAATATATTAATTTTTGTCATTCACATTTCATTTTGTCCCTCCTTTTGTATCCTTTCTTTAAAGAGTCTATTCTACTATTTCTTCAATATTAATGTAACTCTTGGCCATGGTGAGTTGTCCCACATTCAGTTGACCATGCCAACTTGGCCATGCTGACTTGGTCACACCAAGTTGTCCTAGACCCTTCCAGAGAAACTCCCCCCCATCTGCCTGACCACACCAACATTTTTTTCTGCTCAGACCATCTTTGCCTTCTACATAGCTTTTTCATGGCAGTCACTGCTCCTTCTCAGAGCTTGCTCCTTGCAGGAGCAGCTTCACTAGCACTACTTTTGATTTAGCTCCAACATTGGGCTACTAGTAACATAAAAACAAATGCAGCTTGGCTGGCAATACAGAGGAAAGGAAGGAAAAGTCTCTATTGAAACAATCCCTTTTGTAAATCAACTGGAAGTTGAAAAGCACTATAATTTCAAATGTTCAGGTTTCTGGGAAGTTTTCATCACCCAAAATGAGAACAGAAAGACAGTTCCTGTTCAATTTAATTTGTACCAGATTATCATCTTAGATCCCTGTTGTTGTATCTAGGAGCTGGGATAGATACACAAACTAGGAGTGGGGAGAAAAATAAATCAATAGATTAAAATTTGACAAAAATGCTGTATGTTGCATAAGCACATTCCAATTTCTCATCCAAATATGCTGGCAGACAGGCACATTTTCATAAAACTTGCTGTAAATCATAAACCTGAATGCCTGCAAATATACAGATGTTCTTTTCAGATAAAACAAACAGCTGGTTTCCACCAGAGTGGAACCCAGGTTCATTAATAATCTTCCGAGCATAAATAAAATTTTAAAATGAGACTCACCATTCAAGGATTCCAGAACAGAGAGGAAATATATCACCATCTCCTTCTCTCTTTTCATTCATTTAGCAATTTATAAGGCTGCTGAACTTGCAACTCCCACTCTGGGTGGCTAAGATGGGTTAAAACACATAGAGAGAAATCCTAAAGTGCTTTTTTAAAGGGCAACTAACTGGACTTTCTTCTTCAGAACTGAAGAAACTTCTTGGGTGAGAAGTGAAATGTCTTCAAGGAAAAACAAAGAAAATCCAAGTGCCTTTAAAAAAGCACTTTTGGGATAACCAAGACCTGGATAACTAAGACTCTCCATAGACATAGAGAGAGGAAACAAGAATAAAAACAACAAAAAACACATAGTATTACTGAGGCCAAAACACACTCATATTCTAAATCCAATGCAGGAAATAAGAGCTTCCAATAAGGCAGGGCATCTGAATTATTATTCATGTGGTATAATATTATGGCAGGAAGCCAGAAGAACATGTACTATCCTATCTCTGACATTGGTCCTAGGTGTACCAGAGTTTATCTATGTAAATGTAGCCCTTATTCATAAGATGTTCCCATTGCTGCTTTTAATCATATAAGCAAGGTTCTGATCTAGATATACAGAGCCTGTAGCTCAAGATATTGGTCTCCATGATTTGCTATGCTGGTTCGGTTACTCAAATTTAAAACGTTTTGGTTTACAGAATGTACGAGGTGCTCAACTCTGAGTGCCTTATAATTTATGACTGTCCTCCAGAAATTGTGGGTGCTCCAACGCTAGATGTTTTTAAGAAGAGATTGGACAACCATTTGTCTGAAATGGTGTAGAGCAGAGGTCCCCAAACTTGTCCCCAGCAAGTTTGGAGACCTCTAGTATAGGGTTTCCTGCCTGAGCAAGATCCCTTCCAACTGTGTTATTCTGATCGAGGAGGAGGAGGAGGAGGAGGAGGAGGAGGAGGAGGAGGAGGAGGAGGAGGAGGAGGAGGAGGAGGAGGAGGAGGAGGAGGAGGAGGAGGAAAAAAATGGGGAAAGAAATCGTAATGGTCCACAGATATATAAAAAAATGTAAATAAATACCCAGCTAAAAGGACTCTCAACCATTACACTGCCCCAAAGTCTGGGAGAAGCCAGGATTTATTGGCTTCCTGAAAATCTTCAGGATGGCAGCCATCCAGAATTAGGGCAGATATCATTCCCGAAGGCATCTAGGGCGACAATAGTTCATCCTTGCTCTAGTTCCTTTGCAGCACATTATACCAGTGTTTCTTCTATCACTTGTCCTGCAATCCTTTATCAGTCTAAAAGATTTTGCAGCTTAAAGAATTGCTGAGGGAAACATATTTTGAGATATATTATCAAAACTATCGTATCTTGTATGAGAAATGAGTTGGTCTGTACCGTGTGACACCTTAATTCATATTCATTAACTTATGTGTATATCCATGTGTTATCTTTGTACGTCCTCTCCTCAGCCATGTCGTCTCAGACAACACTTTCTGTGAGATGAAACATCTAAGTTTACAAGAGGATAAAACCTGCAGAATTGTTATCAATAGTACCTCTATCAATTAATTCACTAAAGTTTAATCATTTCTCCCAAAAATATGAAGGAAAGACAAAGAGACTCAGATTACAGTTTTTCAGAGACAAGGGCCAAAATGAAAGTACAGTATTTTTCAGGTAAAAGGTGCAATTCATGGAGAAAACAATTGCTTTTCATGAAGATCCTAGACTCGGTCAAAGGTATTGACAGTTTTAAGGAAGATATAGAAGCTGGTGAGAATAATGTGGACTTTTAGAAGGTCACTGCCTGATTAGACAATAGACCTAGAGGGATTACTGATTTAGGAATATACCTTTTACCAGCCTGCTCATTGACTTATCTTCATATCTGCCTAACCTCAATGTGAACATGTCTAGCAATTGCTTTTAATGCCAGATCCTCATACTATGTGTTCGTCTTGTCCTTGGTCCATTGCTAACCCAGTTTCAAGTTTCCTTTAGCTGTTCCATTTTAAAGAAGTGCTTTCCTTTTCTTAAATTAATTTTGGCACACTTTATGGATGGCATAGTCATTGATTGCAATGAGTAGATAGATTTGTCCAGCTCCTCTTGGGCATTTTTACCTGCTGCAGGTAGGGCTCCTTCCTTCTGGCAGTAGACATTGCAATCTATACCCCTATTGGCTAGGGCCGCAAGAGAGACTGGGCATCATACTTTCACAAAAAATTTGCTTGTGTAAGATGTGAATGACATTTTCTGAAGTACTTCTCAAAGGAGTCTTTGCTTCTCAAGACTCCTTTGAAAGAGGGCTCAACCTGTGCTTTTAAAGACAGGACTAGCATCTTTTCTGCACAGGACAATTTAACTGGAAAAGCAGGTTCTGTCACCTCTGTGTCATTTGTTCTGTCACTGTGTGTTTCTGCTGCTCCTACCTACAGAGGTTTTGCTGAGTAGTTCAGAGTCTTACACATTTTGATGGGGTGCAGAGATCCCAGGAAGAATAGTGAGGGAAGGGGAAGTGCCCGAAGCAGCCTGCCTTGCAGCTGAACCTGACTCTCAGGGCAAGACAGACAGATGTGGGTCAATGACACAGAGTTCTGCAACCTATTGGAAAACTTGGTGATTATAGCACCTTCCTACACTTCTTACAACCCCACTTCACCCCACATTAGGGGAAATGATTGGAAATTGTTTTCTCTCTGGCAAGCAATGCTTGGTGGGAGGAGAAATGAAGCTGGGTGATCCCATCAGTTGCCTTTCTTAATTTTTCCTTAATTAAAACAGTAAACACAGCAACCATCGGTGGCTTGGTAGCATGGCAGGGTATGGCTCAGCAATTAGGCCACATTTTCTGCTGGCTCAAGAGCAATGGACAACAGTGCATCCTTGTGTCACTTTAACATAGGCATCTTTTAGTGACTTTAATGTTTTTACATAACTGGTATTCTGCCTTTAGTTGCACCAGACATTCTTCTAAAACTAGCAGCATTGCTACCATAGATAACAGTGGCAAGGGTCTTTAAAATAATAACAAAATAACAGAGTTGGAACAGAAGGGTCCAAGGAGGTCTTCTAGTCCAACCCCCTGTTCAGGCAGGAGACTCAATACCATTTCAGACAAACTGTTGTCCAATTTCTTCTTAAAAACCTCCCGTGTTGGAGCACCCACAACTTCTGAGGTACATCATTTCACTGATTAATTATTCTAAGTATCAGGAAATTTCTCCATAGTTCTGGGTTGGATCTCTCCTTGATTGATTTGATCTTTCTCAAAACTTCTTTAAACCCTGGAATTAGAATTTGGAGCTTTCTAAGTATATACAGCTCTGTTACTAAGGTACTTTCAGCATTTGACAATTTTTCATTTGCAGTACAAGAAGCAACAAAAAAAAATCAGAATTTATGGATAACAGTAGTGAGAAAAGATCTGAAGCTCTATTTCAAGTATATACAGGGATGAGTGAAACTGATAAGTAGCTTTAGGCCCAGTTCAAATATTGATAAATTGCTCCACACAGAGTGGTGTGAACTTCCCAGGAGATTCTGTTTCATGAAGAAAACAATATATGCCTGACCTGGCAAGTGAAATGAATACCACACATAAAATGTCTGAACTGGCAAGTAAAATAAAACACCCTAGTATTTACGGCCATATTCATTCAAGTCACTGTTAGGAAATCTTGGCTGTAGACATGGGCATATACCTCTTAAGGATCTCTTCATCCTTAAGATAAATGAAATATAGTTTATGACTTTCACCAATCTACTCAAAGGTCCCTTTTGAGTTGATGGGATTAACTGAAATAATGGAAGACAATAATCTTTCTTGACCAGCTCTTGAAAAAAAAAATCAGGTACTTTTCTCTCTCACCCTTCTTCCAACATAACAGAAATCTCAGCTGCTGCCTTACATTAAGCTGCTACTCAAATCAGCACCATCAACATCTTGAAAGAGTTAGAGAAGACATCAAATTGGGAATAATGGCCTAGTGCAGAAATGAGCTCACTTTCTACTAAGCACCCGGAGATTAAAATACTTTCATATCATTTTTTTAAAAAAGGCTTTTCATGAAAAGATAGATGAAAGCGGGGGGCAGCGGACCACTACAATTTGAGCAGATAGAGGCCATTGGTTACCATAGTGATGATCAGTGGCTGATTGCCCTGATTGTAATATTTAAATTGATTTTTCCCCTTCTTCATTTAAACTCTATGCCACATGGATCTCTTACAAGGACAGGTTCCTCCATCCTGCATAGGTGAGATCCAACATAGAAATGGCAACCATTTTAAACAAACCTTCCATTCATATCTTCTCACATATAAAGATGTAGGGTAATAAAAAGAGTTGAGATGAAACTATATATGTCCTGAAACAGCTGCAGATATTGCTTTCGTTTTATGCAGTGCCTCTGCTTAAGTATGTTTCACATTGTTTTAAAGTGGACCTGAAGAAAATGTTTAACAGAAAGAAACATGTACAAATATCTTCCCAAAATTCCCAATCTAAATTAATTTTAAGGTGTTCCTCTCTCCCTCATTTGGCCTGTATTATCCCTAATTTTCACAATTTATTCAGGTTTTTTTTTAACCAGTGTTTTTTCTGAAATAATATTTAATAGATGAAAACTATTAAACTAGAAAGTCTGAAATCTAAAAGAAATCACAGATTGTTAGATTGTTGAGATTGTTATTATTTTGTGTCAGTATTTAAATGTTAAACCATCAACATTTTGCCTTCCAACACAGAAATGTGTTTTGCCATTCTTGAAAACAGTTGCAATTAATGCATTTAAAATACTTGTTTAGGAAGTAAATCCTGCAGTAAACGTGTCACCAAAAATCAGTTATCCTTCTGGGCTGTTGAGCTGCGCACGCATGGGACCAGTTTGAAAGCTAATTTTTTTTTTTGTAGGTTTTAAATTAGATATATCAGAACCAGAATCAGAATTTGAGTAAACAAAAATGCCGTTAGTTTTTTTTCTTCAGGAGAATTGGAGATGGGCTGTTGCCCATGGCATGTTTTTGTAATACGTTGACTGAGGTACTGTTGCTTTTTTAATAATTCAAACATTGTTTGCCATTACCCTTCCTTCCTTCCTTCCTTCCTTCCTTCCTTCCTTCCTTCCTTCCTTCCTTCCTTCCTTCCCCTTCCTTCCTTCCTTCAGAACATTTCAAATATTTTTACCGCTAGTTCAGTGGGCATGGCTTGATGGGTGCACTTTGCATGCACACACGCGCCAAATGTGCACTTTGCACAGGCGCAGAGGCTTGCTGACTCACCTCCTGAAATCCTGTCACTTCAGCAGCTGCCACGCAGCAATCTGCTGTGCCACACAAAGCAGCTGCACTTCAAAAGCAGGGAATAAAGGTTAGTGTTAGGAATTGATAGTCACCTAACAGTTGGGTTGGAAATATATAAAGCAGGATAGACATTTAATACTGTCTCTTTAAGGGAATGCACTGACTGCTTTAACCGTGTATGACTTGGACTGTTTGTTGGACTTTACTTAACCGTTTACTGGAAGTAAAACTTACATTTTACTATTCAATGTACCTATGTGCTGGTCATGTGTTATTCAACATCACTCTCACTAAACCTCCCTGTGTGCACTCATTCTCCTAACGGGGAATTACCTCAACAGTTAATATGGGAGCATGGACAGTTAGGCAGGTGGGCCCAACAGCAGAGTTTCAGAGAGAACCGGTTCGATCTCCACTGCTCATCAATGCTACCAGCTCAGCAGAACCGGGCCGAACCGGTAGAATACCACCACTGCTTCCTTCCTTCCTTCGTTCTTTCTTCCATGCACCCACCCACCCATCCATTCATCCATCATATTCTGTAATAGTTGTCAGTACATTTACTGCTTCAAACCAATTAAACATTTTACAGGCATGTTTCATTGGGGACTTATTTATAAATTTTATTTATTTATTTATACTAAGGGAATTTATTGTAATAAAACTGATCACTCATACAAATAGAGTAGGGGTGTCAAACTCACGTTGTCATGGTGACATCACATGACGTATCAGGACTTTTCCCCCCTTCATTAAACTGGGTGTGGGCGTGGCCAGCACATGATGGCCCATGCACCGGGAGTTTGACAGCCCTGAAATAGAGGATTTCCTTCACTGGAAGTATTCAAATTGAGATATGATAGCCATCCATCTAGGAGAAATATAGCAGTCCCTAATATTTTCTTGATAAGTCCACAGTAGATATGACACCTGTACCCAATTCACTGTATAGCTTCAGCTTTCTATAGAATGAATGGCATTTATTTTTATAGGTAAACAGGATTGGATGAGACCAAGACCAAGGGAGAACGAAACCATTGTGCTTTTTAGTATTTCTGTGTTGTCATTTTTAGTCAGGATAACCTTAGGGATTCTGTGCTTGCAAATGGAAATGCGATTTTTCAAGTTGATAGTGTCATTTTATGTAAACAAAGTTAATTCCACTTCCCGCTATGCAGGGCCCAAACTCATTACTGAAACCACAAGCAGCACAATATAAAAAAGTTAACTGTCAAAAGAGCTTAAAACAAAGACGGAAATGGTTTCTACCCTGCTCTTCTCCCTTCCTAAAGTTGCTCAGCAGACATTAATTACCACATCAAGGTTGTTTAAATCTGTACACATGTGTGTTCAGCACAATATTGTTTGCAGCCACGTATTCTACAATGCATATCACGTCTGCAGTTTGGGTTGCTGCAAATAAAAGCAAAAACTTAAAACTAAAATTCCAGATTTTAGGCATTACAGACATTACACTTCATGTCTGACTTCAGTATATTCCACAGTTCTACCATGTAGCACCGTTCTTCCTATACAATTTATACTGATGCATTTTAACCTATTGAATCAATAAGCATTGGACTGATAATGCTCCCTACGGTTAGGTACAGCAGTGTTCATCAGCTGCCAAAAAAGCCAACACAGTCCTAGGCTGCACAAACAGAGGGATAGAATCAAGATCATGTGAAGTGTTAATACTGCTTTATAATGCCTTGGAAAGGCCACACTTGGAATACTGCATCCAGTTTTGGTCACCATGATGTAAAAAAGATGTTGAGACTCTAAAAAGAGTAAAGAGAAGAGCAACAAAGATGATTAGGAGACTGGAGGCTAAAACATATGAAGAACAGTTGCAGGAACTTGGTATGTCTAGTCTAATGAAAAGAAGGACTAGGGGAGACATGATAGCAGTGTTCCAATATCTCAGGGGCTGCCACAAAGAAGAGGGAGTCAAGCTATTCTCAACAGCATCTGAGGGCGAGAAGCAATAAGTGGAAACTAATCAAGGAGAGAAGCAACCTGGAACTAAGGCATTTAGAACAATTAATCGGTGGAACAACTTGCCTTCAGAGGTTGTGAATGCTCCAACACTGGAAGTTATTTAAAATATGTTGGATAACTATTTGTCTGAAGTGGTATAGGGTTTTCTTCCTAGATAGACGATTGGACTAAAAGACCTTTAAGGTCCCTCCCAACTGTTATTCTGTTACAAGTTATAATGCCAAAAGTTGACCTAATCCTGTATATATGCCTACATCTTAATGCCAACAACTTTCACTCTCTAGAAAGGAAGTTATATCTAGTCCAGATGAGCATAATCTACATACTACTAATACTCTTATTTCTGTAACCGTTAACTGGGTGAAGCAGAACATTGTAGGACAAGTTTTGAACCTCAAATGGGTATCTTACAAAATGCATCCAGGACTCAAGACTCTCCTAGAACTGAAATTTGACAACATTTTACGACAAAGTTATCATAAGGCATTTTATGACATAATATAAAGTGTCATAAAACATTCCCTGTGGTTAACTGCTGGTGTCTGACTGTGCTGTACGCTTCAACATGGGCTATTTTCAAACCAGATGCATCTCTGAATATCTCCCTGAAAGCAGGACATTAGAAGCTCTTTCACTGATGAAGGCATTGAGGAATCTGGAAAGGAAATACAGTATATATCTCTGAAACAATGACCCAACTGGCCATGACTTCTCTAGTACCACATAATTCTTTATTTTCAACTTTTTAATGGTATTCTTTCTCCAAAGGAGGAGGAAGATGTTGAAGTCCAGCTTTATCATCTAAAACAGAGGTAGGGAATGATTGCTCCTTTGTGACTTGTGGACTTCAACTCTCAGAATTCTGGGAAGTCCACAAGACATAAAAGGTCCATCGTTCTCCCTTCCCACCCCCAATCTAAAAGATTGAGGGAGAGAAACCACTATAGTGATCAAATGAGAGAAAATATACTTTTTTTCTTTCCACCTTGCCTTTCTTAGACACTTTCATTTTGTTAATATCTAATCAAGATCATTCCTTGTTGACCTCGTTGTGATAATTTTGCTCTTCAGGTAGCTACAAACTGGGCTTTCCTGCCATGTTAAGACTTCTATCAACCAACCAGAATAGAGCTGGAAGGGACCTTGGAGGTCTTCTAGTCCAACCCCTGCTCAAGCAGGAGATCCTATATCATTTCAGACACGTGACTGTCCAGTCTCTTCTTAAAAACCTCCAGTGATGAACCACCCACAACTTCTGAAGACAAGCTGTTCCACTGGTTAATTGTCCTCACTGTTAGAAAGTTTTTTCTTTTAATCGTAACACTGAGTAACCCTCACAGATCATTCCTAACAAGCAGCCATCATCTCCTGCAGGATAATTCGTAAGCCCTTACAATGTTGTTGAGCATCTTTTCTTCATTTGAAATGACCTTTACAGGATAATAACATCTACCTTGTTGAGTCTTAATTGCCTAATTAGAAGAGGCTTTTTTTCACTTAGACAAACATTTAAAAAATCTTACTCTTTTAATTGTGCCCAGCTTATTTTCTTCCATTTGAATCTTAATCAGTTTTTTTTAAACAAACTTTATTGATTACAAAACCAAAATATCAAACACAACACACAGAAGAAGAAAGAAAAGAAATAGAAAAAAAGAAAATGATTAAAAAACTAACAATTCTACTACCGACAGTCTATGGTTCCTTGTTTGTTATCAATATTGGTGATACATTTACAAATACATCTTATTGCGAATATATAATTATGATTTACATTTTACGTATTTACTAATATATTTTCTATTTTTGTTCTATCCAGTCATACCAGCATTCCCAGCTTCTATAATATTCTGATATTTCTTTTTCCTTAAGTGCTAAGGTTAACTTGTCCATCTCTGCACAGGCTGTTATCTTCTGTATAACCATCTCCTCTGTTGGAATATCTGCTTGTTTCCAACACTGTGCAAAGGTTATTCTGGCTGCAGTAAGAATATGCAGTATTATATATTTGACATTTTGAGGAATTTGTCTATTAAATATCCCCAATAGGAAGAATTCTGGTTTTAATTCAATTTGCTCCGCCGTTATTTCCTCTAACCATTTTTTTTATTTTATGCCAGTATGTTTGGGCTTCAGTGCAGGACCACCACATATGAAAAAATGTTCCCTGTTTCTTTTTACATTTCCAGCAATTCGGATGTTAGGAGACATTTTCGCTAATCTCAAGGGTGAGAGATGCCATCTATAAAACATTTTATAGGCATTTTCTTTACATGCTGCTGATCTTTTAATTTTATTATTCTTTGTCCAAACCTTTTCCCATTCTAATAATGTAATGCTACGTCCTATGTTTCTGCTCCAAGCTATCATGTTGCCTTTGACTACTTCCTCTTCTATTTCCGTCTCTAGTAAATAATTATAAAATTTAGTTATATTTTTTTTATCTGGACCTAATAAAATTTTATCTATTTGTTGTGCCTTAGTATAAATTCCAAAATTTTTCTTGTCCTGGCTATATCTATTTTGAATTTGCAAGTAAGCCCACCGGTCTACTTGTAGCCCCTGTTCTTGGAGATCTTGCCATGATTTTAAAGTTCCTTGCGCATCAAGAAGGTCTTTGTATTTTATCATTTTATTAAGATCTAGATTATTTGGATGTATCATCGCCTCCATCGTTGAGATCCAAATTGGGATTTTTAAATAATGTTTTGTTGTTGTTGTTTTTTTGTTCCAATTAGCCAATAAGGAATCTCTAATTATATGTCTGTGGAAATACTTCTGCTTAATTTTCCCAATGTCCCATAAAATGCATGCCATCCCCTCTGTAAATCATGGCCTTCTAAAAATAAGATCCTTTTATTTGACAGATTCACCCACTCTTTCAACCAGAGTAAGGAGGCTGCACTATAGTATAATTCCCAATTTGGGAGTGCCATACCTCCCCTGCTCTTCATATCTTGCATTGCCTTTAGGTTTATCCTCGTTTTTTTCCCTTGCCAGATAAATTTGGTGATTATCTTGTTAAGTTCCATGAAGTAATTTTTAGGTATTTTTATTGGTATTGTTTGGAATAAGTAAATAAATTTGGGCAGAATATTCATTTTTATAGTGGCAATCCTCCCTAATAAGGAGATTTGCAATTTAACCCATATCTCTAAATCTTTTTTGACTTGCTGTAATAATTTATTATAATCATTTTCCATTAGAGTTTTGCATTGAGCCGTCAACCAAATTCCTAGGTATTTAACTTTTTTTACTATTTGTAATCCCATTGTCCTTTCCAATTTTAGTTTTTGTTTTTCTGTTAAATTTTTAGTTATTAATTTCATTTTTTCCCTATTAATTTTAAGTCCTGCAACTTCCCCAAATTGATCTAACTCTTTCAGTAATTCTTGACCTGTTTCAATTGGTTCCTTTATGAAAAATACCGTATAATCCACAAATGACTGGAGTTTATATTCTTCTTTTTTTAATTTTTAGTCCTTTTATTCCTGGGTTCTGTCTAATTCGTGTAAGCAATGTTTCCAAAGATAATATGAAGAGCGGGGGGATAATGGGCATCCCTGCCTGACTCCTTTCTCTATTTTTATTGAGCACATGTACTCTCCATTAATTATAATATTCGCCTTTTGTGAATCATAAATTGTAGTCACGATGTTTTAAAACTTAGTGCCTAGATTCATATTGTAAATCTGTTGAATTAGGAATTGCCAATTTAAATTGTCAAAGGCCTTCTGTGCATCCAAGAATACAAGAGCTATTTGTTTTTCCGGGTGGGCTTCGTAGTATTCCAAAACATTTAATACTATCCTTAAATTATTCCTGATTTGTCTATTAGGAAGAAATCCGTTTTGATCTTTATGTATATATTCATTCAATATTTTTTTCAATCTATTTGCTATAATTGTAGTAAATATTTTATAATCAGTATTTAACAGGGAAATTGGTCTATAGTTTTGTATATGTCGTGAATCTGAATCTTCTTTCGGAATCAATATCAATGTCTCCTTCCATGAATCCGGCATTCTTGCTACTAGTAGGACCTCATTATATACTTCCACCATGAGAAGTCTTATTTGTTCTCCTATTTGTTTATAAAGTTCCCCTGGTATCCCGTCGGGTCCTGGGGTTTTATTGTTCTTTTGGTTTTCTATTGCTGCTTTTAACTCGGGCCACGTAATATTTCTAATTAACATTTCTTTCATCTCCTCCTTAATTATTTTATCTTTAGTAATACCCAAATAGTTTCTTATCATATCTTCATTTACCTCCTTCTTTTTATAAAGATCTTCAAAAAAAATACATGCAATTTCTTTTTTCTGTTCTATCCCTTGTTGGGCATCCCCGTTCTCATCTATCAATTGGTAGATCAATCTTTTTTGTTTTTCTTTTTTAAGTTTATAGGCCAACCACCTTCCTGGTTTATTGGCCTGTTCAAAAAATATCTGTCTGGCTGTATTTAACTTTGAGACCATTCCTTCTTGTTCAATTAAATTTAATTTATGTTTAGTTATTACCATCTATTTTTTCAATTTGCAATCTTTTGGGGTGTTTTGTAGTTGAATTTCTAATTCTTTGATTCTTTGTTCTAATTTATTTTGTTTGGCATATTTTTCTTTATTTCTTTTAGCAGTGTATGATATCGTTATGCCTCTTATTATTGCCTTCATTGTATCCCAAATATTCTGTTTCGTAGTTGCCTCATTATTAATTTCTGTTTAAAAATAGTCTAATTCCTCATCAAGTTTATTCAGAAATTCTTTCTCTTTAATTAACTGTGTATTTAAGGTCCACCTTTTCCTTGGTTTCTTCCTGCCTTTCCACACTATCTGAATTGGGTTGTGATCTGCCCATTTGTTTGGTAAGATTTCAATCTCTTTTAATTCATTTACTAATTCACCATTCATCCACACCATATCAATTCGTGTCCATGATTGGTGAGGGTTGGAGTAAAATGTAAATTGCTTTTTCTCAGGGTTTAATTTCCTCCACATGTCTATCAAATTTAGTTCAATCATCATTTCTTCACATGTTTTTGGTAGTTCTCTTTTTCTCTTCTCTCCCCCCGTCCCCCACTACTATGATCTTTCTGGTGGTCCACAATAGCATTGAAATCTCCCAAGATACAAATATTCCTTTTATCTAATTCCACTAATTTCTCATGTAATTGTTTAAAAAATTCATTTTGGTTATCGTTAGGGGCATAGATTACCACTAGTAGATTTAATCCAAATTTGTAACATCAGAATTCTTCCATTGGGGTCTATCCAAATTGGCTCTGCTTTCATATCGTCTTTCACATATACTGCTATCCCTTTCTTTTTCCTAAAATCTGCTGGCGACGTATACAAATTCCCTAGCTTGGGGCATTCTAAATATTTTTCTTCTTCCTTCCTTATATGAGTTTCCTGTAAACATATTATATCTGCATTTTGTTTAATTAATTTGGTTAATATTCTTTTCCTTTTTATCCTAGAGTTTAGGCCATTTATGTTAATTGATAGTATTTTTTTTTCTTCATCCATCACCTAATTGACTCTTGCTCTTTGTCTTGTAGTTACTCCTGTCTCTCTTTGTGGCTGATTGTGCGTCTTCTTCTCTCTCTTGATGTTGTTTATTTTTTGAATTCCTACAATTCCCATCTCTATTTTTTTGGTAGTCTTGGTCATCTCGCGAATTCATTTCTAACTCGTCTCTACTACTCGATTCTTCATGGCCTATCAATCGTTCGTAGAATTCTTGGGCTTTTTCCATGGAGTCTACTTTAATTTTTCTTTCTTCCCAAGTGATTAGCATTCCCTCTGGGATTAGCCATCTAAATATGATACCTTTTTGGTTTAATTGGTTCGCAAAGAATTTATAATCTCGCCTCTGCTCTCTCACTCTTCTTGGGATTTGTTTAAGCACCAAGGTTTCTTTCCCTTTGTATGTAATTGTTTCTTCTCTAAAAATTTTATATATAATATCTCGAACTTTCCTTCTGGCAAATCTCACAAATCTTAATCAGTTTTAATAGGACTTTCTAAAAGAATTGTTCTTATTGCAGAATTTTTTTTGTAAAAAGTTAAGCACTTAAATCCTATTGTTCCATAAAGAGTTTATGTTCCTCTCCTCCCCAAAATTGTAAGTGATAATATATCACTCTGATTTAGAACTTAGCATCCCATATGTAGTAGATCTGATTGACGATAGAGTGATGTGTTAATATGTTTTGTGTATATTAGTGTATGTGCATGTATATGGAAATTCTCAGTCATCCAGGTCATGGTTATCCCAAAGGCGCTTTTTCAAGAAGCAACTGGACTTTCTTATTTTTCTTTGATGACATTTCACTTCTCCTCAGCCGTCTGTACCTGCTGCCGGCTAACAACAACAAATATTGTGCACAACTTTCAACCAAACTTTCACTATAACTCAGCTCTTTCCAGCACAAGATTGAATTCATATTCTTACATAAAGCCCACACTCATTCTTTAGGGAAGATGAGGAGCGAAATTATGGCAGGATAGATAAACCAGGTGCTTTCAGCACCTGTTCTTGCTCTTTTAAGGCCAAAGGAAATCCCTGAAGCCTTTATCTGGCTGTTCTCAAGAGAATGTAGTCAAACTGGAGAGATGAATGTCAGATGCAAGGAGCCAGAACAAAATACCACGAGATAATCAGAGTTACCTCTTTATTGACACCTGCCTATTTACAAGAATCTAACCAGACTGATTGCATTCTCCTTTGGAACAGCCAGATGCAAGCTTCCTGCCCTACAAGGACTCTGCAATTGACAGCCTCTTCATTCCTTACCCCACTCTATCTGTAGATTATATCACAGCAAGCTTCTCTATCAGTCTCCCAAGTCAAGAAAGGCTAGAGGGCTTTAAATAGATGGAAACCTTGACTCTTCATCTTCTTCCCAAATAAAAATATTTAGTATGTTTCCTTCTGATTAGAATTCCTGTATAAAAACAAAATAACAGAATAAATGTAAGCATTTTATCATGTAGGTCAGCTCTGTAAAATAAGATGTAATTTTCTTATTGGTCATAATTTTATTAACCTCATAATTCTTTTCTATTCTAATTGCATATCTTAACTGCAAATAAAATTATATGATGAAGATGATTTAAACAAACTTGCAGACTCAAGTTTATTTACATGTAAATATGCTCATCTCTAATAAATAGTTTACTTATACTTCTCTGAATTCTTTGTTCACATATTACATTAGATATACATCTAATGTAAAGTTTTAAGTGGTAACATGGTGCAAAGTATAGGATATTGCATTGGATATGAGTTGAACATTGAAAAAGCAATTTATTCTAATGTTCTATTAGTATGTTAATTGTTAAGTGGAATGATACAAGGCTGGTTCAAACAGTGTAATAATTCATACGATAATGAATACCATATTTAATTTGAAGTTTGTTTGGGTTTGACTTAGTACAGGAGTGTCAAACTCATGTCATCACAGCATTATCACATGATGTATTGTGACTTTTTCCCTTGCTAAGCTATGCATGGGTGTGGCCAGCATGTGATGCATGGGCTGAGAGTTCAGGAAACTTAGTTGTTGTGGTTTATTCCAGGAACCATCATTTAGTGCAATGTTTGAGTTCAATCATTGTGTAATTGGAATCCCTTTAACTGTCTGCTCAAACTGGGTTCTGGCGATTGACCTAACATTTAGAAAAAGAGCAAAAAAGTAGACTCATCCTTTGTGCAGTAATTTCTTTTCATAAAGCCCAGAACTAAGATAAACTTAGAATGACCTTTCCCTATATTTGCTGCCAATTAGAGAAGAAAGTGAGTTAATGGATGAATGGGATGATTCAAAACATTAAGCATTTTTTTCACACTATTTTTCCTTTGTAGAATCTATATAAAAATCCTTCAGATCAGAGGTGGTATTCAGCAGGTTCTGACCAGTTCTGGAGAACCGGTAGTGGAAATTTTGAGTAGTTTGGAGAACCGGCAAATACCACCTCTGACTGGAGTTTTACAGTATCCTTCCCCTGCCACACCCACAGAACCGATTGTGGTGAATTCCACCACTGGTTCAGATACCAGCTGAGGAATTTCGACACTAAAAGTCTAAGCCAGGGGTATCCAACCATGAAAACTTTAAGGCTTGTGAACTTCAACTCCCAGAATTCCCCAACTAACCATGACTGGCTAGGGAAATCTAAGAGTTGAAGTCCATAACTCTCAAAGTTGCCAAGGTTGGACACTCCTGGTCTAAGCAGCCTC
Source organism: Notechis scutatus (assembly GCF_049901735.1). Taxonomy (NCBI): domain Eukaryota; kingdom Metazoa; phylum Chordata; class Lepidosauria; order Squamata; family Elapidae; genus Notechis; species Notechis scutatus. The sequence continues at coordinate 19,798,457 of NC_142011.1, read as the reverse complement.
CCGCTGGCCACACATTCATGAGCCAAGATAGGGAAAGTGCAATAGACCCTATATTACCATGGAGTCTTTTCTGCTAGAGCAGAGGCTCAATGTGTGAGCTGGAAACTTTTCTGCACACCTCAAAGTCCTCCAAAGTGTGTAGTCTTAATACTTTGCAACAAAATACTTTTGTGAGCTAGTAACTAGAAAAGGGTACAAATGATCTTGTAGAATTCTCTCTCCTGTGAGTGATGGGTGGTTTCTCCCAATTTCTTCGGGATGGAAAAAATTCTCAAAGGCAAAAACTAGCAGGGACAATAGTGTTTGCACCCTAATTTCCCTTATAAGGCCTTCCTTTGAAATTTAATGGCAAAATAAGAAATTGGAGGTTGCAAACTGCTGGAGAAAAGATTATTCAATGAAAGAGAGGTTATTTCACAACATCCCTCAGGTAGCTTTTAATTAAATTATGGTCAGAAACACAGGATAGCAATCAAGGATAGCAATAAATATGCAAGAATTTATTCTTTCTCTGGAATTTTCTTCTTTGAAAAAATAAAATAAAATGGATTCTTCTTTTATCAAATTGAATGAGAACTGGTAGAAAAAAATAGTGCAATATGTCTTTGCTTGTGCAATTTGTAACAAACTCCTGAGGCATGCTAGAATATGAATATGTTTTATTTATCTTTGCATCATGAAGATGCAGATTTCATATTGCTTACAGCAGTTTAGGCCCAGGAGAGTTGAATTCTGAAATATGTTTATTATAACTCATTCAATTTGTGTAAGCAACTAACTAAGATGGTGAGATAATAGCAGCAGACATCATGACATCACTCATCAAATTTCACCTTTTCATATTTGTATCCCAATGTTGGATGCAAATATGAAAGTCATGGTTTGTGCTCTGATATTGCATTTTAACATTGATCTGTTCCAATGGTGGGATTCAATTTTTTTTACTACCGGTTCTGTGGGCATGGCTTGGTGGGCATAGCATGGCTTGGTGGACAGGCTTGGTGGACATGCTTGGTGGGCGTGGCAGGGGAAGGATACTGTAAAATCTCCATTCCCTCCCCATCCCACGAACCTGCTTTCCAGTTCTGTTCTCCTGTGCAGGGCAACAAAAGAAGACCCAGCCAATCAGCTGGGACTCAAGAGGCAGGGAATAGATGGGGGCGGGCCAGTCAGAGGTGGTATTTGCTGATTCTCCAAACTACTCAAAATTTCCGCTACCGCTCCAGAACTGGCCAGAACTTGCTGGATACCACTTCTGATCTGTTCCTGGCTTTTCCTGCAGATGCCTATGTTAGCTTCTATACTACTTTGGAATATGGTGGTTCTATTTAACAATAAGGGTATTTTAAAAGACCATATTTTATGGCAATGAACTTTGCGAATAAAATGTTTATGTCAGATCTAAAAAAAATTACAAATTAATATATTGGATGAATCTTCCAGTCTCCTACCTAACAGCTGCTCTACATTGGCTAAGATTTGGGCAAGGAACTATAAGATCTATATTTCTGACTCAGAAAGTTTCTAGAGTTATTAGTGATGAAAAAAACAAACTGCTCTGTGTTAAACGTATTTGCAGTGAAAGTGTCTTGGGTATTTACTTATGTTTATATATTTTAGATTCTTCCTATAAAACAAAAGCAAGTTATAATTAAACATTTTAACATGCAGCAAAATTATATAAGTATATTTAAAGCTAAAAGCTAAAATACATAAAATCAACCAACCATAAGATCATATATCAGGTATAATAACATGGAACAGAATGAAAAAATGTTGGTGAAAAAGGGTTTTCATCTTTTTTCCAGAAACTATCAAAGAAATACCAGGTAAACTCCTTGTAGAGACACAGGGCAGCTTTCATCATCAAGGTCCTCTTCCTAATAACTGTTTTCTGTCTCCTATCAGAAAACAGGAACTGGTATATGTTGATAACACCTTTTTGTCGTTTTGGCATACTAAATGTGTGTTGCACCATTGATCCCCTCTCTTGAAATGTCACTTGCAGTACGCAACTTGCATCCATATCTTAAACAAATTGCCTATGGTTATGATAGACAGTTTGAATACAAATAGAAAAAGAATGCCCCTCCTGTAGTCTTTTATAAAGCCCACCAGATCACTTTAAATTCTCTCCCCCTCGTCTTGTATTCATTTCTTAAAACTGCATGTCTGTGGCATGTGTGTGAGTGGGGGAAGGAAGGAAGGAAGGAAGGAAGGAAGGAAGGAAGGAAGGAAGGAAGGAAGGAAGGAAGGAAGGAAGGAAGGAAGGGGAGGGAAGAAGGAAGGAGGGAGAAGTGGAAGGAAGGAAGGAGAGGAAGGAAGGAAAGAAGGAAAGAAGGAAAAGAGGAAAGAAGGAGGAAGAAGGAAAGTGAAGGAAGAAGGAGGGGGAAGAGGGAAGGAAGGAAAGAAAGGAAGGAAGGAGAGGGAAGAAGGATAGAAAAGGAAATGGAAGAAAGGAAGGGAGGGGGGAACTTTGCTTGTACTGGGAAATAGATCTTGTCTTTTTATCAATATACAAAGATCCATTTGATCCAGTATGCTGCTGCTTTGCTCAATCTGTTCTCTGGCTGTTTTTCCTCGTGGCGATGATATTGGTACAACCTTGGTGCCCTCTATTAAGTCTTCCTCCCCTTGGTTGCCCACCAACTAGACTGCTAAGGAGACCCTGGATGGTCTGTTAAAACTCTAGTATCTGCTGCCCCCTGGAACAGAAGTACCTGTCCTGTTTTCCTGGTGGCAACTTCACCATCTCTATCTCTGCAAAACCTCCCCTCCCCTGACACACACACACACACACACACCCCTTCGTTCTCCAACGGTTCCCTTCCAGGAAAACAAATGGTCAGCTGAAAACCACTGCAGCTGATCACTGACTTTTGTTTTTTCCCCCCGAAAGGGGAAAAAAGAGTGAGAAAGAGGGGGTGGTGGCGCCCAGTCCGCTTTAGGCAGCAAAAAAAAAAAAAAAAAAACAACCTTCTCCTAATGCCAACAAATAGCCTCCCCTTTTTAAAAAATGAGCTTCCCATTTCGCGTGGCACTTCCTCTGTCATCACCACGGCTGCCTTCAACTTTTGAACTCTTGTCAGCAGCTACATTTGCAGCTCTGGGGTCGGGCGGGGAGGGGCTGTCGTAGGAAGGGGAGAAAAGAGAGGGCTGGGCAGAGCCGCGGAGAGCCGCGCACTCCCTTTTGAGACACACACACACACACACACACACACACACACACACAGCAAAAAAAGGGGGGGGAAGCGGACGCATCCTCTGGGGGACAACGGAGCACCGCTGGTCCCCGCTGCAGTCATACTTTATGCTTTGCCGCAGCTCCCGAGCCTGCGTCGTCGCAGTAATTGTCACGGTGACAGAACCGGGAACATGCGCTGTAATTAGGACAGTTGTTTTGTCATGTGTAACCATCTGAAGAAGGGGAAGGAAAAAGAGGCGAATGTGCATTAATCTGCACATCTGTAGCATCAAGAAGGCAAACTAGGTGCAAGGGCGGAAGGGGGCGGAGAGAAAAAACTCAACATAAATGAGTGCTAAAGTGGAACCAGTTGAATATGACTAAAGATAATTCTTTCCTCCTTTCTTTCCTCTTCCTCTTCCTCCTCCTCCTGCTCTTCTTCTTCCTCCTCCTCTTCTTCAGGATCAAAGGACACAAGGAAGTTGTTAAAACTTGATTCTGGGATGCAAGCAGCTAAGGAAATCTTTGGGCAAAGCTGCTCCTCAGAAAAAGGTTGAACGCACCTTCACAGAAATAAGTCTTTTTTTCCCCTTTCCTAGATATCTCCCATGCCAATTTCTTCCTAGTTAGATGTTGAGAGCTGTCTTGTGGAATGCAAAATTTCCAAAGAGGCCCCTGACAATTTAACACAATACCAGGAAAGGATAGCAAAGCTTAAAAAAATAAAATCACATTAACAATGAAAATTAGTCAAGGCCAGAGGTGTGGTTAAAAAAAAAAAAAAGTCAAGATCTGTGATAGTACAATCAAAGCTTTTTATCTGCATCACACAATCTCTGCATTAAAAAAAATCAGGCAGAGTTACAATCGCCTAAATTCTTTCCCCCTTTTTAACACTCTCTAGGTATATCCCTGGTTAATGGCACAGAAGTAGTTGGTTTTCCAAAACATAACTCAATTATAAACCATTCCCATTAAGTTTTCAAACTGGCAAGTGTCAAACTGAGTCCTAGATCCAAAAGAGCAAAATATACATTTCACACTTTTTGCATAACTGGGTGGATTCTTTTGCTATCAGAGCTGAGAGCTACTGGCTCAGCATGGCTGGCTTGGGAATTCTGAGACTTGAAGTCCACAAGTCATAAAGGGGGCATTGTTCCCCACTCGTTTTCGAGCATTGAATGAACAACCGTACTGCCTTCAAGAGTTATACTTTTGTCTTGAAAAATATAGAACATAGAATAATAAAATTAGGAGGGGACTTGGAGTTGTTTTTAATCCTCTAACCCCTGCTAAAGCAGGAAACCTTATATCGTCTCGGATAGATAGTTGTCCATTTGAAAGCCTCCAGTGATGGAGTACCCACAATTTCTGAAGGCAAGCTGTTCCATTGGTTGATTGAACCATCAATTAAGCACCAGGCGCATGGGCACTATCATAAGGAAAATTAAATAGACATAACCTCAATCCTATTATTTTTAGAAATCCAAGCAGGAATAGCAATAGCAATAGCACTTAGACTTATAGACTGCTTCACAGTGCTTTACAGCACTCTCTAAGTGGTTTACAGAGTCAGCATATTGTCCCCAACAATTTGGGTCCTCATTTTAACCATCTCAGAAGGATGGAAGGCTGAGTCAACCTTGAGCCTAGTGGGATTTGAACTGCCAAACTGCAGGCAGCCAGCAACCAACAGAAGTAGCCTGCAGTACTGCATTCTAACCAGAGGTGGTATTCAGCAGGTTCTGACCAGTTCTGGAGAGCTGGTAGCGGAAATTTTGAGTAGTCCGGAGAACCGGCAAATACCACCTCTGACTGGAGATTTTACAGTATTCTTCCCCTGCCACGCCCACCAAGTCACGCCCACAGAACCGGTAGTAAAAAAAATTTGAATCCCACCACTGATTCTAACCACTGCCCCACCGCAGAATGGAGCATATAAATAATTATATCAATAAAGAAAATAGCATTTTAATATTCCTTGCTAGCCAAAAGCAGACCAACAGCAGGTCCATCTGCTCTTGGCTGGTAATTGGGCTGGTAATCATTTTCTACCCAAGCCCCACAGCACTGTGACATCACAATGCTGGCATATTGAAAAAGAAAAGGCTTGCACGGTGATGTCACTGCAGGACAGAGCTTAACACTCCCTGACCACAGATGTACATGTGGGCATTAATTCACCTTTAAGTAACTGGAAAGAAAAGCTTGTTAACACTCCTACACCTGATTATTGCTTCCTCACTGCTAATGGTAGCAGAGAAGCAATGATCCTGGGGAAATTCATGGAGAAGGATAATCTAGCTTCTCCACCCTGCTGCTCCCAACTGCTGTTTCTTTGTGGCTGATTGCAACATGGAGGCTGCAATCTGTTGCACTCCATCAATCGTTAGGTTGATGAGTGGACAGTGGAAGAGAAACTCTTCTCATTCTTGAAGGCCAGAAGGACAAACAAAAATGTTAATTATTGTCCAACATTTTTAAAAAAACCTGGTAATTCTCATCCAACTCTTTTTCTTACATAATTTTTCTCTTTAAGAAAAAAAAAACAAATTTCTATGATTTGTTTATAACTCATGATTTATAAAATATGAGTGCTGTCTTTCTAAGGACTGCAGAGGTGAGTCATCTGAGAATTTTCAGGGACTACAAAGAAAATAACTGAGTCTCATGTACAACCTATAGACGTCTCTCCTGTTACTTTAAAAAACTGTTTTTAAACAAAAAAAAAACACAATATTTTTTAGATGATGAGATGTATACTTCTCTGCCATATTCTCAAAAATAAGGCCAGCAGGCAGCAAAATTAGCAATATTCATGTAGGAAATGTTTTCTTTTAAGAGGACACTCAAACTATGAAGTGCCTATCCTATTTTACCAGATTTTTTTTTCTTCCACCCCAGGCTTTTTTCTTTCACTCTTTCTTCTTTCAACAGGGACTAGAAAGCTGTATTTTGATTCCTGTCTGTGAGCTGTCTGTATATTCCATTTTACAGGCATTGGTGCTGATTTAACAGTACCTTGTAAAGAATCCAAAGATCACCTTTTGAGAGAATGGAAAGCTTGCAAAGTAACAATAGCATAGCAATTTGCTTTGCTTGTAGTAAATGGATGTTTTTGTGGAACAGAAAGATTTGCAATAAATAAGACTAGAAAGACTTCCAAATGCTATTGTGTGCCATAATACCACTGTGATCTGCACTGGCTTTTGAATGGTGGAGGTTTAAAAGCAGAATCCCGTAAAAACCTACACTTCAAACAGAACAATGTATGACAAAGATAGCTCTCTGAGTGGTCTTGAGCCAGAATCAAGAGTGCCTGCATTAAAAAGAGGGCGGGGGGGCTTTGTGACTGTTGACAAGAGAGGTGGGGTGCAGATTGGCTCTGAAATTGAGTTAAAATGTGAACTGCAGGCAAAAGACTGTGATTTCTAATTCGTTTCCTGAAAAGAATCTTGCTAGCCTGGAATTAAAAGGATTCAAAGGGTTATTTAGTTTTTTGGTATGAAGATCTGGCCTTACCTTGCTTGTTATCTAAAATGACACCTTGATCTGGACTCACAATAATTTCCTAAACTCCACCATGAGCTTAAATTTCTTTGCTTTGTAATAAATTGTTAATTTCTTCCCGAAACTCAGAGTTGCTTATATAGCACTCCTTCTTCCAATTCTTCTCAATATCCATGTAGGGTAGGAAGTTTAGGAGGGAATACCTGGCACAAACATATCCATGTCACTTTTGTAGTTCAGAAGGACTTTCTACCTCTGGGCTGTCAAACTCACAGGCCAAGGGCTGGATGCGTCACTTGCTGGCCATCCCCATGCCCAAAAAACTCCCGATATGTCATGTGATGCCGCTGTGGTGATGTGAATTTGATACTCCTGTTCTACCTGGACAACTTGGTCCTTCAATGATTATCTTTACACACACACTTATCTTTACAGGGAAGTTCCCTAAACTCAATACAGCTTTGAAGTTTGTTTTGGATATACAATACATATGCTACACAAACTCCTAAAAACTCTATTTCCAGTCTCTATACCATAGATTCTTAAATTGTTTCACCCAATTACCTCTTTTCTTGGTCTCAAGTACTATCATTATTTGAGCAAAGAATTTGGCCTCTGTTGTTTTACACAAGCATCTCAGCAATGACAGTGCCAAATGATTCACAAACAATCAATCCGGTCCATTTCCCCCCTAGGATATGCCCACATTACCCTTTGGGACTAATTATCCATTTAAATACTTGTGTTTTACACAGTCTGTGCATCCACAAAAGATGCCATTTTATTGTGTGGTGTTAGCTCATCTGGGCTTGCCCGTGTGCACATCTAGCTATTTGGAACATCTACCGATAGTTGTTTGTGTCTGAGTTGTTAACCTAAATATCTAACTCAGTATTTCAAACTCAGGATCTTAAGATATGTGGACTTCAGTTCCCAGAATTATCTAGTCTGTATGCTGGTTGGGAAAATCTGGGACTTGAGGTCCACAGATCTTGAAGTCAAGGCCCAGAGCAAGTGCCTCTTGTTCAGCACCGTTGCAAGTTTGAACAGTTGCTGAACAAGTGGTCATTAACAGAGGACTGCCTATAGTAAATTATTGAATGACTTGCTTGATGTTGTATTTCATTATTTTTGTAATGTATCTAAGTATAGATGCATGAAAAACAAATCTACTTAAAGGCAGGAACCCTGCTGCAGACATTGGAGGACATCTGCAGAAATGGATTGGGCTTGAGATTATGGTAGATATGATATTTTTCCAATAGCTGTGCAAGGATACAGAACATAGTACATGCCTGCAATGCATGCAGATGTGAGGCACTGACATGTAAACACAGAACACACATTCACAGCAACACCAAGACAGCCACTGTTCCCATCACTGCTGCCAGCTGTTCAGCAAATCAGTGATGAATAACACATTATGGATAATTATACTGCCTTCAATAGTTCAGTGCCCCTAACATTTACCAACAACTTTGGCAGATCTTTTGAACAATCTTCTCCATAAGGTTAACCTGTACAAGTGGTCACTCTATTTTCTTCTTCCCAATCAGAATATGTGAGTCACCCTTGCTGAGGACAATCTGAATTGTTGCCCTGGTCCAACCCATCTGGAGGATGCCAAGGAGGGAAAGGTTGCTGCAGCAGAATGTACCAGCGGTAGATGCAGGCTTCCTTGAATTACACATTTGCAGAGTGACAACCATACTTCTTGACATACAAGGGCAAATGCCATCATAAGCCACAGCTCATTACAAAGAATATTCCTGGATATTTGTTGGCTTAACTATGTAAGGCTAATGTGATGGAGTGTGGCGTTGTGCTCATGTTAATTTTGCTCTTGTTTTTCTCCATTTCTCTTCTTGTTTTTCTTCAATAAAAGCAACATCCAATTAACAAATGGATTTATCCCATTCTTCTCTCCTTCGCCTGCCCTAATCAAATTTTTAATGTTCCTGTCTGTGCAGTATCTAGGTGTAACAGCTGGAAGGAAGAGGTTGCCACATGGCCTCCCTCTTTCTCTGCTGCCTGATTACCCAGTGGAAAAAAAATGTTTGCTGTGAAATGAACAGACAGTGTTGGATGCTCTTCCAGAGAGACAATAAAGACAATTGCACTTGCTCAGTTAAACTCTTTTCTTTCTATATCATTTACTTTCTCTTATTATTTCTATTTTATTTTAATATTAGCAGCCATAGACCTTTTTTGCATTACAACTAGTCAGCATATATGATCAGTGAATTAGACTAGAAGATTTCCAATGTCCCTTCCAATTTTGTTATTCTGTTAACAGTTGATATAAGACTTTACCGAACATAGATTTCTCATTTACTGGATGGGAGATCTCAGCACAAATGTCAGGAAAATGCAGGTGATTCAGTAGGAATTCCAGTGACTAGTTTTCAGAATCATCAAAAAATAAAGAGTTCAGCCAAGGGCTATCACAAAGACATTTTTCCATATCAAAGTTAAAAATATACAAATATTTAAAAATTCCATCCACATTATTCTCTCAGTCAGTAGGTCAATATTCCAGTAAGGTACACTGAAATATGTGTGTGTTATTTTTATATCTATATCTATATCTATATCTATATCTATATATCTATATCTATATCTATATCTATATCTATATCTATATCTATATCTATATCTATATCTATATCTATATCTATATCTATATCTATATCTATATCTATATCTATATCTATATCTATCTATCTATCTATCTATCTATCTATCTATCTATCTATCTATCTATCTATCTATCTAAGTTCCTACAGACTTTTTAACAAATCAGAGACAGCTACATATTTATATGCATAATGAGACATGGTGTTCATAACTGTTAAGGTAAATTATCCAATAATCAATTTGCTTTTGACATGAACATTTATCTGATGCAGGTTTTTAAAATGCAGGTTTCCCAAATTTTAATCCTTGAATTTCCAATAGAACTGATGCTTTGCATGTGAGTTTTAATAGCATGGTTTTTTAAAAAAAAAACATGGGCGGATTTTAACCTAGGAAATATACTGTTGAATAAGTACTGTTATCTGACTCACTGCACAAACTAATGGGAGAGAAACATCCAAGCTAATTTCCAATCTATCTTGTGATGTTCTTCCTAACCATGACTAATATTTAGCCAAATCTTTGCTTTCCAGAGTATCCTCCCACTTTCCTGCTTTGAAATTGAGTTTTTACACCTTCTTCGAGCCACTATTTATAACCTAATTTGTTACCAAAATCCTTTTCTTGCCCTTCCAATGCTAGAAAAGCAGCCATTCAAGAGTGAGACAGAATGCAGCAAAGAAAACAAGATTAAGGATTGATTAAACAAATCTCCATGATGAATTCTCTCTCCACCTCCCAAGTAATTTCTTAGCAATGAGGAAATATTCAACACTGCTTGATTAAGTTTACCTCAGGGTTTTTGAACCTTGGCGACTTGGAGAGGTGTGGACTTCAACTCCCAGAATCCCTTAACCTGCTTGTAAATTCTGGGGATTGAAATTCATACCCCTTTAAGCAGTGGTGGGATTCAAATGTTTTTACTACTGGTTCTGTGGACATGGCTTGGTGGGTGTGGCAGGGAAAGGATACTGTAAAATCTCCAGTCAGAGGTGGTATTTGCCGGTTCTCTGAACTACTCAAATTTCCGCTACCGGTTCTCCAGAACCTGCTGAATACCACCTCTGCCTTTAAATTGCCACGGTTGACAAACCCTGGTTTACCTCATTTCAAGCAGTTAAACCAAGGCAAGGGCAATAGTTAGCAGACAAAGCTGACAGAGAAGTGAGTTTTGATCAAAAATTAAACTTCTGTTCCCTTGGACAAAAGCAGATAATGGACTCATTTTCCCTTTGCACGTCCAAGTCAAGTGGCATGTACAGCCAAGTTTTGATTTATGCTTAAACCAACATTCTCCATTTCATTCATTTGTTCATTCAAGTTCTTGGCCACTCATCTCACTAATACAAAGAGTTTACAATATAATACAATTTATCAAAAATTGTATATAACACAAGATGATTCTGGGTGGTATACAATAAAAAGTTGGGGTCTCTATATTTAGGGTCTAAATATAAGTACTACCCTAAACTTTGGTTCTGTAAAGCAGGCAGGGCATGTAGAATAGAATAGAATAGAATGGAATAGAATAGAATAGAATAGAATAGAATAGAATAGAATAGAATAGAATAGAATAGAATAGAATAGAATAGAATAGAATAGAATACTTTATTGGCCAAGTGTGATTGGACACACAAGGAATTTGTCTTGGTGTAAATACTCTCAGTATACATAAAGAAAAGGTACATTCATTAAGAATCAAGAATCATAACGTACAACACTTACTTATTGTCATAGGGTACAATCAACAATCAAATCATACTAGGAAACAGTCAAGTGGGAGGGGATGGGTGATAAGGAGTGGTGAGAAGATTAACAGTAATAGTAGTGTACACTATGTAAATAGTTGAACAGTGTTGAAGGAATTATTTGTTTAGCAGAGTGATGGCTTTCGGGAAAAAACTGTTCTTGTGTCTAGTTGTTCTGGTGTGCAGTGTTCTATAGCCTCGTTTCGAGGGAAGGAGTTGAAACAGTTTATGTCTGGGATGTGAGGGGTCTGTAAATATTTTCACAGCCCTCTTTTTGACTCGTGCAGTATACAGGTTCTCAATTGAAGGCAGGTCGGTAGTAATTGTTTTTTCTGCAGTCCTAATTATCCTCTGAAGTCTGTGTCTGTCCTGTTGGGTTGCAGAACCAAACCAGACAGTTATAGAGGTGCAGATGATAGACTCAATAATTCCTCTGTAGAACTGTATCAGCAGCTCCTTGGGCAGTTTGAGCTTTGTGAGTTGGAGCAGAAAGAACATTCTTTGTTGTGTTTTTTTGATGATGTTTTTGATGTTAGGTGTCCATGTTAGGTCATGTGATATAGTAGAACCTAGAAATTTGAAGGTCTCTACTGTTGATACTGTGTTGTCTAGTATTGTAAGAGGTGGTAGTATGGGAGGGTTTCTTCTAAAGTCTATCACCATTTCTACGGTTTTGAGTATGTTCAGTTCCAGATTGTTCCAGTTACACCACAAGGCAAGTTGTATAACCTCCTATCTGTATGCAGATTCATTGTTGTCTCGAATGAGACTAATCACTGTTGTGTCACCAGCAAACTTCAGTATTTTAACAGATGGATCATTTGAGATGCAGTCATTGGTATATAGGGAGAAGAGAAGTGGAGAAAGCACACAGCCTTGAGGGGGCCCTGTGCTGATTGTACAGGTATTGGATGTGATTCCTCCTAGCTTCACCTGTTGCTTCCTGTCTGTTAGAAAGCTTATGATCCACTTACAAGTCTGTTCAGGTACCACTAGTTGGTTTAAATGTAGACTGGAGTTAAAAACTAGGTCAATGCTAATCAAACTGGAATGTGTGATAAGCCTATCCTTGATTAATCAAAGGCCTTTCTGGTCCAGCATTTTGTTCTCACTGGAGTCAAACTGATGCCATAAGCAGGAAATTAGATTCAGATGAATCTTACGTTCCTTACAACTGGAGTAGAATTGGAAAACATAATGGTTTTAAAACTCCACATTAATCTTGACTTTGTCATAGCTACAGCATAGCTATCTATGCCTCTCTTTGTCATAGCTATAGCATAGCTATCTATGCCTCCCAAATATCAGGCCATATGGTCCTGAGCCCCAAAGTCTTCTATTTCTCAGCAACATCCTCCATCCAAATTAAACAGAAAGCTGCCAAATACAATTTCAAATCAGGTAGACCCAATCATCCTCTTCCTTTTGCATTCTGTAACACATTCTGTTCCTTTCCCTGCCACACAAATTTAGATATATCTTTTTGTCACTGTTTAAACGATTCATCAGTTGTCAAAACAGGTATTGTCTCTAACAAAAACATCATTCTAGGTAAGACATTCATTTTTATCACAGAAATTCTCCCCAGCTATGACAATTGTAGTTCCTCCCATCTTAACACATCTTTTTAAACTTAATTCCATGTCTTAGCATAGTATTTGAAATAGCATACTATTCTTATTTGTCATAGTGATACCCAGATATTTTACTTTCTTCTTAATCTTAAAATCTACTTTATTCATCAATTCTTTTTGAGCTTCTATTTTCATATTTTTATTACCATTTCATCTTCTGTTTGTTGATCTTGAAACCTGCTGGTACACCAGATTCTTTTAGTTTTCCACTAACATTTCTCTTTAAAGGATTCTTTAAAGATCCCTTTAAAAAGCGTTTTTCAAAATCAGCATCAAATCATTTGCAAAAATCCTTTTAAGTTTCTTTTTTATTTTTACTTCTACAATGACCTTACCTTGTCTCTGCTTGAGCAGAGGTTGGACTAGAAGACCTCCAAGGTCCCTCCCAACTCTGTTATTCTGTATTCTTAAATCTCTATCTAGTATTTTAAGTATCCAAATAAACAAAAGAAGAGATAATGGACATACATACTCTATTCCTTTTTGTTAGCTTACAAGGCCTTGATAAATCTCCATTAATTAGCATCAATTATTTGTGCTTTCTGTGAAGTATACATTTTGATTTTACCCATTTTAGAAAGTTCTCTGCAAAGTTCCTATCTTCCAAAACTTTTAACAGAAAAGCCCAGTTCAGATTGTCAACATCCTTCTCCTCATCTAAGAAAATCAATGTGGCTTATTTTTCTTTATGTTGTTCCAAATATTCCAAAATATTCAACACATTACTAAGATTGTGTGATATGATAGCAGTGTTCCAATATCTCAGGGGCTGCCACAAAGAAGAGGGAGTCAAGCTATTCTCCAAAGCACCTGAAGGCAGGACAAGAAGCAATGGGTGGAAACTAATCAGGGAGACAAGCAATCTAGAACTAAGGAGAAATTTCCTGACAGTTAAAACAATTAATCAGTGGAACAACTTGCCTCCAGAAGTTGTAAATGCTCCAACACTGGAAGTTTTTAAGAAGAGATTGGATAACCATTTGTCTGAATTGGTATAGGGTCTTCTGCCTGAGCAGGGGGTTGGACTAGAAGATCTTTAAGGTCCCTTCCAGTTCTATTCTATTCTATTCTATTCTATTCTATTCTATCCTATTCTACACTGATCCTAATAAATCAATTCTTATGAAATCCAGACATGTTCCTTCATCTTCTCATCTCATGTTTGTGTCATTGCAAAGATGACGCTGGCCACTGGATATTTCTAAACTTCTATGGGTGTTGAGTTGAATCTCTATCTATTTTCCAAATTGAAAGTAAGAGATGTCTCCAAGTTCAGAAACTATAGGTGGGGTGGAAAAAGAAACACAACATTTACACTGTCAGGTAACTGTTGAAATTTTTACTATCTGTGAGCAAATACAGCAACCACATGGAAGTGCAAGAATATCAATATTAGTCTTTTTTTAAAAAGCAAGGGAATATCTTGCTGAACATATTCTGCCACCTTGAACAAAAACTGAGCATAACAGCACAGTTATAATTACAGGAAATGGTGAATAACATTGAGGCAGAATGTTCATAATCAATTTCTTTTAATCTGTGGTTTAAAACTGAACAAAGCAACAGGCAGTCTGTTAGTAGGACAATCTGAAGTCCATTTATATTTGGAGAGAAAAAAAATAGTGGCAAGAAATTTAAGCAATGATAGAACTATACTAGCATTTTAGTAGAATCATAATAATTAGCCATGAGACTAAAAGATCATCCAGACCATTTTTTTAAATCTTTTCTGTCTCATTTCAACTATCTAATGTTTTTCTTGTTATTGTGTTATAGTATTATTACAATTATTCTCTCCATCCCTTTGGCCTCACTGTTTACTTTTTTAAAAATAATGTTATCTTCCATTCAATTATGCTCTATATTATCTCATGTATGTATATGTGCATGTGTGTATCAGTGGTGGGATTCAAAAATTTTACTACCGATTCTGTGGGCATGGCTTGGTGGGCATGGCGTGGCTTGGTGGGCGTGGCTTGGTGGGCATGGCAGGGGAAAGATACTGTAAAATCTCCATTCCCACCCCAATCCAGGGAAGGGATACTGCAAAATCTCCATTCCCTCCCCACTCCTGGGGGAAGGTTATCACAAAATCCATTCCCTCCCCACCCCACTAACCTGCTTTCCAGCTCCGTTCTCCTGTGCAAGGCAACAAAAGGAGACCCAGTGAATCAGCTGGGACTTGGGATGCAGAGAAGAGATGGGGGCGGGGCCAGTCAGAGGTGGTATTTGCCGGTTCTCTGAACTACTCAAAATTTCCACTACCAGTTCTCCAGAACTGGTCAGAGCCTGCTGAATACCACCTCTAGCGTGTATGTATGTATGTGTATATGTATGGGTGTAGGTGTAGGTATAGGTATACAATGGTACCTCGGTACTTGTCGCTAATTTATTTCTGAAGACACAATGAATACTAAAACCATGTAACTTTCCACATAACCTGCTATTTCGTCCAGAAGAAATAGTGTCATGAGGCAGCTGACATCAGCAAGTTCTTCCTTGTGGTAAAAACCCAACTAAACTGGTTGTCAGTTCTTTTCTTGAGGGACTAGTTGGGGACATGAATGAAACTAACTCTCTCTGTCATCATCAGTCTTTCTATCATATAAGGTATGAATTCTGCAGCATTAATCAATTCTATTTAATAACTTGACTTTGCAAAAAAAAATTCTTCTACAATCTGTCTATAAATAAAATTTCAACCTCCACAATATTACAGGGACTTTCAAAAGGGATGGGTTCTTATAAGGGTCATTATTCGAAGGCTCCTCTGCTGATTTCAATGAAATTTGACAAGCTCGATCACCTCATAAAGGTCTAACAAGACTGTAAATTTTATACGATTCTGCCAAAGAAGAAGTTTATAGCCTATTGTGTTTTACCCACCACTATATCATGAGATAAACAGAATCCTGCTTAAACAAATCCCACTCCATGTGCAGGCATTGAATCAAACTGCAGAATTTGTGGTTCAGTCAGGAGAGAATTGAGCCAGTCTCAGAATGGTCTAGTTTGGAGTTCAAAGCAGAATCTTTTGGTCATCTGCATATAAAGTGCTGACATTCCTTCCTGCTGTGAAATGTGGAAAACAGTGTTAATGACACATTTGAAAGGCAGCAATTCCAGGAAGTTTGATAATTCAAGAGACAAGCAGCCTAAAAAAGTACACAAACTGTGAATCATTAATGGCTGCTTATGGTGAGTTAATCATTGCCTGCTCAAAATTATTGCCTTGAGTTTATGTAAGATCTCCTAAGAGCCAAGCTAAACTCTCGGTGACTTCAAGGATATGTCCATACAATTTTCTTAATAGTACAGTGCTTTTACACTGGTTTCTTCAGCCTTTGGATCTAGTATTCCTTTTTATCCAAATCTAGTCAGGACTCATCTTTCCTACCTTCTGAGCCCAGGTAAAACATATCCAGGTACTGTTACCTGCTGAGGCTCCCCTCTGCTTTACAATACTACAAAGATGCAATGTTCTTAAATGCCATTTTTCAGTTAATGGACACTATCACATTATGCAAATTAATGTCCAATTCTGTTACTTGAGGAGAGTCCTCATTTTATGACTTGTAATTGAGCCTGGCAATTATGGTTGTAAGTCGGGGGTGAAATTCAACCACCTCACATTACCTTGGGAGAGGTGGTAGGGATGATTTGAATCGGTTGGCCCTGCCCACACCCACCTGTCTTCTTCCTTTTAGAGACTGAGTCCCACCAAGCCACCCCCACCAAGCACACCCACCAAGCACATCCACAGAACCGGTAGGGAAAATTTTTGAATTTCATCCCTATTGTAAGTCACGATGGTCATCATGTGACCAACTGAATTTTACAAACTTTTAGGGGATGGTTTTTAAGTGAATGCCACATTTGTTACTCAAATACCATAGTTGTTTATCAGTTGTAAAATAAATGCCAGTTTCTGACAAAACCATAAGCCACAGTCAGTGGCCATGGAGTGGAGCAAATAGACTTAAATGGAGGCTAGTTGCCAAATGCACAAAAGAAGGTCATGAAGTCAAGGATTGGTGTCAAAACTTTGAAACTGGGTCACAAATAGCTTTTGGAAGGGGCCACTGTAACTATGAATGAACACTAAGCAACTAGACATAAGTTGAGATCTACCTATAGCATGCTTATTAGGAATTAATTTTAATTCCTATATTTTCAAACACATTCTTGCTCCAACGTTGTTGTGGTTCGCTGGCAGCGGGTGCGGCAGCTGAGGTCTCTGAGAACGAGGACTCAGATGAGGATGGGGCCAGGACCATCAGGGAGTGGAATGCTGCCTTCAGAGATTGTAGAAGCTGGCAGCAGTGATGCAGAGGTCCCTGAGGAGCCTGTGCCTAGTGCATGTGCGCGCAGGGTTGCTTGAAGGAAAGAGCAGCTGCAGCAGCACGGGTGACTCGGGAGTAAGGCTGCAAGGTAATGGCCCTTCCCTCAAGAGATAAAAGCCAGCTGAGAAACCAGAGTTCTTTGCAGGAAGCAAAGAAGTTTTTGCACTCAAGCCTTGTGGATCTTCAGAATATCTTGATTGGTGTTTGGAGACTCTTTGTGTTTGAAATATTTATTAGTAACTTTATCTAGTGTTCTTGGCAGCCTTGCACAACTTTGGCAAGGCTCATTCTTATCAGAGACAATTAGTTGGAACAGCCTTTTACTGTAAAGGAACAGAATTCATAAAGAATCATTAAAAGCTTTCGCTGCTACCTCTGTTTTGTGTTTGTTTCCTTGGAACAAGGTTTGGGTCAGAACAAACATGTGTTTGGTCAAAATGGTACATTATTGGGAAATGAAATCTTCATATATATTTTTTGCTCCTTTCATATTATTTTCAACTCTTATATTAAAGCACACATCATGCATATCAGGTTACTCACCTATTATGGGAAAGCTAAATGGCAATTTGCATGATGAAGCTGGGAGTGTCCTTTTGCTCAGGGGTATTTCCAATTACAATTAAACAACTGAACTATGTGATATTGGTTGAGTTTAATGAGCTTCTGTGACCAACAGTCTGAACAAACAGTTGGTATTTCAGGAACACAGATGGAGGGTGGTTTGTGTGGTCCCCATTCTTCTGGTAGATAAGCACACGTTGCAAATGATAATAAGTGATATTTCAAACACATGTTCTTCACTATGTTGATGAATTACAAGCACCTGGCCCCAAGGAGCTCACAGTATCTATTAATAGGCACTAGTGAGAGACATATGGGGCTGAGATGTACTAATAATTGGACATAAAGAAATAAAAAAGTGGAATGTTTTTAATACACTGATCAGTTCCTTCCTCACCAGTTTTCTTCACATTTGTGGAAATGATATCAAACACATTTGTTCCTCTAGAGAAGCATTTCTCAACCTCAGCATCTTTAAGATGTGTGGGCTTTAACTCCCAGAATTCCCAGTGGGTCTTTCTGGCATTCTTGGAGATATCAAAAACTAACCTTGCGAACTTTTGCACACAGAAGTGTTCTCCAGTAACTGTTCTTCTTTTTCTACCATGAAATATTGGATGGGACTATCCTACACCTCTTTTCATCTTGAGAGGCCTTTTTGCAATATTATCAGATTTTTTTTGCACCTAATCTCAGGTGTGCCCAGTAAACAGATGGATGGACAAAAGAAAAAGCAGAGAAAACTGCAGCTGCCATGCCTCCTGTTTCAACAAGAGGGTTTAAAATAGGAACCTGGTAAAGGGATCCCTTGTTTATGTTCAACTCATGAGAAGATTACCCAATACTTTCAAAAAAAATCCATGGAAGAAAATAGCTTTTAGGTTAGCACCAACCTCTTAGAATCCAGACCAATACAGATTCCAAACTGCATCTGAAAAAGTGACATTTGTTGATAAGCTCCTGGGTGCTGTGCCGGGAGCAGAAGCAGCAGGATAAACTTTGTTTTTAGTGCAACCTAAGCACTTTTCCCATTTCACATGATAATAATCTCAACCTCTCTCCCCCCGCCCACTCTTTCTAACACAACAATGAAAACAGATTTTGCAGTGCCATAAGTTGGCTTCATCCCCTACTGCTTTGCTGGCACATCCATGATTTTACAAGAATCCATTACATTACCAAGGGATTCTAAAGGCCTTCCAACTTTGCTTTTCATCTGTAAGAAAGAAACATTTGCCTGCCCTGTGTTTTCAGGCATGGGTTTTATAATGATCTAATACATATCAATTTTACAGAAGACAATGTTGAAAAAGCACTATGCAATCTAAAACCATCTCTATCTATTGGACCGGACGGAATATGTGCCTACTTCTTAAAAAAGCTACCCACTGCCATAGCAGAACCTCTAAGCATAATCTTTGAAAAATCTTTCAGGACCAGCTCCTTGCCAAAACTATGGTCACAAGCCACGGTCATCCCCATCTTCAAAAAGGGAGATCCCAGCCTAGTTGAAAATTACAGACCAATCTCTTTACACTGCATCACCTGTAAAGTCATGGAATCAATTATTAACCAATCCATCATCATCCACTTAGAAACAAACAACCTACTCTCTAGTAAACAATTTGGTTTTAGGAAAAAACTATCATGTAATCTGCAACTCTTATACTGCAAAAACATATGGACTACACAACTCAATCAGAGCAAGGCAATAGACGCAATCTACATAGACTTCTGTAAAGCCTTTGATTCAGTGGTACACAACAAACTACTCCTAAAACTAAAATCTTACGGTATCTCTGGACACCTGCATAACTGGATAGAAGCATTCCTGTCAAACAGACAACAAATGGTCAAAATTGGGAGCGTCAAATTCTGTACCTGTCAACAGTGGTGTCCCCCAAGGCAGTGTTCTAGGTGTTCTCTTTTCATACTCTACATAAATGACCTCTGTGATCATATCAAGAGCAACTATGTTCTCTTCGCTGATGATGTAAAGCTATTCAACACCACAGACAATACTGCTACCCTTCAAAAAGACCTTGACTATGTATCAGAATGGTCAAACAAATGGCAACTTCAAATCTCAACAAATAAATGCTCTGTCCTACATATTGGCAAAAAAAAAAAAAAAATCAGAAAATAAAATACAGGCTGAATAGTCAAGACTTTGTTGATTATCCAAACTCTGTCAAGGATCTTGGAGTACTCATCTCAAATGACCTACGTGCTAGAGCTCACTGTAACTACATAGCCAAAAAGGTGTTAAGAGTTGTTAACCTAATCCTATGTAGCTTTTTCTCTGGTAATATTAAACTAATAACTAGAGCATACAAAACATTTGCTAGACCAATACTTGAATACAGCTCATCAGTCTGGAACATTACGTATCTGATATTAACACAGTTGAGAAAGTCCAGAAATATTTCACAAGAAGAGTTCTCCACTCCTCTACTTGTTGCAGAATACCTTATGCCACCAGACTTGAAATTCTAGACCTAGAAAACCTAGAACTATGTCGCCTTCGGTCCGATCTAAGTATAGAATATAAAATGATACATTGCAATGTCCTACCAGTCAATGAATACTTCAGCTTCAACCATAACAACACAAGAGCAAACAATAGATACAAACTCAAGGTTAATCGCACCAAACTTGATTGCAGGAAATACGACTTCAGCAACAGAATGGTCAATGTCTGAAATACTCTACCTGACTCTGTGGTTTTTTCCCCAAACCCCAAAAACTTTAACCTTAGACTGTCCACTATTGACCTCACCCCTTTCCTAAGAGGTCTGTAGGGGGCGTGCATAAGTGCACCAACGTGCCTACCATCCCTGTCCTATTGTTTCTTTTATATATATTTTTATTTTTCTTATATGTATCCATGTATTCATAACTATGTTTTTACTTATACCTATTATCTTGTAAGCAATTGACAAATAAAAATAAAATAAATAAATAAAAAGCTCATTAAAACAGTGACATTTTCCATTCCAAGGAAATGGGTTCTCTAGCTTCCCAAAGTCCTGAATATCATCAGTACACTCATAATACAGAAGAACGGGGGATAATAATGAATAAACCTCAGTGCTGTGCTTTTAGTTTCTATATGAAATTGCCTTTGTGAAAAGCAAAACACTGAGCTGCTTACAGATTCACCCAAGGCTGTGAGTGGATTGAGATGTAAATGTTCTTCTGCCCATTTTTCTACCAGAGCAAGTTCAATTGAATGGCTGAGATTTTACTTTTAAGGTTCTGTCAAAGGAGAAGAGGAATGGGTTTGAAGTGTGTTATACAACCTCAGCAGCTTTTAGGTGTGTGCACTTCATCTCTCCGAATTCACTAGGCAGCATGCTGTCTGGGGAATTCTGGGAATTGAGATTTGTACACCTTAAAGCTGCTGAGGTTGAGTAACAGTGGAATAGAGCACTCTTGTGTTTATGAAATGTCCAGGAAGTCATTCCAGGGGTCTGTAGCTTCCCAGCAGTAGCATCCACAGGAAGTGAGGAGATGAAAAATTATAATGGCAGCCAAAGTACATAAAGTTAAGTAGAAGTTCCACCTCTTTATTCATGTGTATGACACTGGCACTCCTTGATGTGAAGTTTTGCATGTTTAGATTCAGAAGGAGAGGTGGTGTTGGCACTCCCTAAGGTTTGGCACCCTAGGCTTATATCTAACAAAAAACATTCAATCCCCGTCTAGCAATTAAAGTAAAAAAGCTGCAATACAAAAGGGTAACAACATGGGGGGTACAGAGCAAGAACGAAACTAGAGTAGGCATTGGATTCTGTTTGAGTGATTCTTAGGTAACAAGTGTGTGAGTTTGTAGAGGGCACAAAGAATGGCCCTGAAGGGCAGTAGGAAGATCCGTTACCAAGACAGTGATAAGACAAAGGGGGCTTGAGCCCATTCCAAGAACGAACTTGGAAAAACCTCTCAATCAGGCCCAGGGGTGGGATTCTACCAGTTCTATCCGGGACTATAGAACCCGTTGTTAACTTTCTAAATATCGGAAGTTAGAAGCAATCTCTTTTTTCCACCCTTATTACATTCTTGGCAGACAGCCTAGACTTCCTGTCTCCAGAGCTTTGGGGCTTGGCTTTCTTAAAGGGGCAGGGTTGTTTTAAGATTTTTACACTGCTGTTGGGAGGAAATATTTCCCTGGACAATCAGCACTTTGAAGAAATAATTGAATAATGAAGAAAGGTTTTAGTGACAGGGAACCAAGATGAATGACATTCAGCAAGTCTTCTTGGCTCGCTAGAAAAATTGACATTCAAATGTGAGTTTACATACTCTTTCTGAGTTTTGGTCTAAAACTGTTTTTTGGTGAAGGTTAATTCTGTACTTGGTGAAGTTTGATTCTGTGTTTATTGATGGGATAATTTTCCCTATTCAGCCTCAACAAGCAGCAGCTACTGTTGTGATTTAATTATTTGTATTGTGTTTGAATTTTTTCCTGCCTCATGGGTTCTTTTTCTATCTGGGGAGGGGGTCTTCCTCACGGCTTTAATACTATCTGGCACTGTCCTTTTGGGGTATACTTCCAAGAGGCAGGATGCAATCTTGGCACTGCTTTTTTTGTATTGCCTTTCTGGGGGGCATGTGACCTTTCCTTAAATCTGGATGATTTCCTTAGGATATCTTGTGAGGTGAGTGAGACCAGCTTTAAGTGGTGCAAATGGATCTAAGGATTGCTTTTCCTGGGTGTGCTTTTTCTGGAGAGCTTAAATAACCTCTCTGCTAAAGAGTTTCACTTTATGAGCAAGAGTTGGTTGCTTGATAGTTATCACTGCATTTTAACTATTTTCATTCCTCAAGGTGCTCTGGCACCCTGCCTGATTTGTAACTCTGGCTTGCAAGTATTTTTAATCTAATGATTGGTATTTAGGGCAGCTTTTTGCAAGCAAAGAAGCTTTTTGTATTTTTTTACAGGTAATCCTTGATTTACAACAGTTAATTTAGTGACCATTCAAAGTTACAATGGCACTGAAAAAAGTGACTTATGACTATTTTTCACACTTATGACCATTGCAGCATCCCCACTGTCATGAGAGGCCAGGCAAGGAGAAGCGCCCCTGGACATGAGTGATGTCGAATTGGCCATGCCCACCCAGTCACATGACCACCAAGCCACACCCACCAACTAAGCCATGCCCATAGAACCGGTTGTTAAGAAAACTGAATCCCACCCCTGATCAGGCCCCTTGTTGGTTCATACCAAAATAAAGTGAGGGAGGGCAAGATTCATTCAAGCTTATAAGATTCTATTATGGTAACTTTTCTAATAAAGTACTGTAGTTTCAGAGTAACATCATAACAGAATTGGAAGGAACCATACAGGTCTCCTAGTCCAAACCCTGCTCAAGCAGAAGACCCTATACCAGGGGTCCCCAAACTTGGCAACTTTAAGACTTGTGGACTTCAACTCCCAGAATCCTCCAGCCAGCATAGCCAATACTTGGAGTTGAAGTCCACAAGTCTGATTGATTGTTTTAATTGTCAGGAAATAAATTTCTCCTTCATTCTAGGTTGGTTGTCTGATAATTTTCCATCCATTGTTTCTTGTTCTGCCTTCATGTGCTTTAGAGAGTAGGTTAACTTTTATAGGTTTCAAACTTATGTGGCATTGATTTCTTAAATTGGCCTAACTTATAAGGCTGGCATTTTCACAGAAAGCAGGCTTTAGTTTGATGATGGCTCCTATAATAAGTGATTTTGGTGTCAGGAGAGAAGAAATTGGCCATGGATGTAGAAGCAACAGGGCTGACTACTTCTTCTTCTAACCTACTATTTCAATCTACTTTTTCTAACCCACTTTCTCCTACACTTTCTCTTAAGCATCAATTTTCCTTTGTGTAACATGAGCATTTGGATTTATTTTTTTCTGAACAAATGAATTTCACCTTGCCATAAAAGATTATAACTTCCTTTGCCGACTATCCAATGTCAAGTTGGCATGTGCTTCTATTTTACAAAGAATATTTTTCAAGAATGTTGAAAAAGACAATTTCACAGGTGTGAAGAGGAGCCTGTACATTAAATATGTCTCCCTTTTTTTGCTCAAATTACTTCAAACAGCTAAGGAAGACTCACAACAGCAAAATGTATATGGACAATGCTTCTCTTAGACTTTCTCTTCTGAGTTCTACTGATGTTCATTACCCTGAATGTTCAAAAATTATGGGTGATTATCCAGATTAATTTAAACAGTGTTAAACATAATCTAGCCAGAATTTAAGGCTGGATTTGCATGCCAGAAAAAAGCCTCCAAATCAGCAACCTACTTTTTAACTTGGATCATCACTCATCTATGATTCATTGTGTAGTGCTCACTCAGAAAATGTGGATACCTGTGGAATATGATTGCAAGAACTGTGGGTAAATATATTGAAGATAGCCATAACAGACTTTCAATCATTTCTCAAAAGGATTTTACCAAAATTCCAGGATTTATAATAGGAAATCCCCACTGTGCAAGCAAAAAATAAAAAATAAAAAGACTCTCTTCTGACTTGCTACCTGAAATTAACTATTTGAACTTAACTGGAACCTTAATCACCTGCCAGATTTTTTTTCCCCTGAGTAAAATGACAATCTACTTCTTCTAACCCAATTACAGAGCTCCTAGAGGACAAACATGAACAAGCTTTGGATGACTGGGAACCATATTTAATAGCCTTAAGACTAGGACGAGTAGGGAAATGGGAAATTTTAAGTTTTGCTCTTTGCAAGCAGGAACATTGTTTGCTTTTGGCTTTCGTTAAATTAAACCTATTTTAGGGTCTTTTTACAGCTTGCAATTGTTTCCACTTCCAAATGGAGGGAGATCAGAATTCAGCAATGAAGTTGGGCATGCACCAGGATGTACAGACAATGGAAATATAGGTTGCTCAGAAAATGAGTCCTCCAACCACATCTATGCCAAGTTACCACCATGCAGACCTTATAAAGAAGTTTTGTTTTGCAAAATGGAACCAATTGTTGGGGTTTTGCAGCCCTTTCCACCAAACTGAGCCTGGCATTGAGATGATTCAGACCCTGAAAAAGCCAACATATTCTGTCAGATGTTCACCTCCATTCTATTCAAATATTTGTTCCAACTTAATTCAATGGCTTATAGCCACCATTTTCTCTGCTCAGCTACACGAAACTTAAAGGAGCACATTTGGAACTTCCATGATTGGACACCAACCAACCAATAAAATGCTGCAAGAATCATTAAAATGGATGGTGTGGTAGATGATAAATAATGAAGTCTAGTGTAGTTTACTATCTTACCCAAAAATCACAGTACTTTTCTTGCCTTACAATTTCTTCATAGGCTTCATCCCAGACTGAGTGATGTGCTTGGAGAAGTCATGAAAAATAATTTCTACAAATTAAGGTTTTGTCAAACGGAGGTTTCTCAATCTTTATTCTAACCCACCACCCTAATTTGCTACTGATAATAGCTTCCAGCCAGATCCAAAATAAAATGGATTTCTACTTTTCCCTTCCTTCTTCTCCTCCCTCCCTCCTTCTTTTCTGCATCCTTCATTCCTTCAGCAGCTCAGACTTTTATTTTTACACAGAGCGTGTAGTCATGCTATTCTGGTATACCTGTGAAGGTGGGTTTTTTTTCCCCTGGCTCATTATCAGTTGGGGAGGGCCCTCCCTGGAGACTCCTCCTGAGGACTACCTTGGGCTAGTGTCTTCTGAAGATAAAGCTTGTCCATGAGAGCTAAGAACCCACCAGAGTCAAGAAGAAAGTCTCGGGTGCCAACAAACGGTTAATGGATGAATACTTTACAAAAAAAGTCAAGACAGACTTGTGATTCTTGATGTTAATGAAGGTGTCACACATTGTCTACAGAAAGTTGTGCCTGGCAATCTTCCTTTTTTCGGATGCCTACACCACTGACATTTCATCTCACATTCAAAGAGCACTACCTTAATGAAATGCATAATTAACATATTCTAATTGTGCTGAGCGCTGTGATGATTTTGACAGAACTCACTTTCCATGTCTAATTTGATGCTAATTTAATCTGTTCCTCTCCCGCTGACATGACCTTTCTTGATTGAGTTTCACTGAGGAAAAAAAAATTTTTTTTTGATGGATTGATTTATCAGCACTGCGGAGACAACAAAGGCTCAGGGTTCATAACAGAAACGGGACGGGAATGCCCCTCCAAGCCCGTATGCTCTGAACTTTCCAGAGACTGTCTGATCTTCTGATGGAATTTGTGAAATGTGACATCTGTGTAGAGGTTTGATCTCGGCAATAAATAGAGTAAATACCTTACCGTGCCTGTGAAACCTTTCAAAGGCAAGCTTCTTTAATTCTTTCTCTCTTTTGTTCTCTAGTAAACTCTGCAAGTGGATGTTGAAAATAAATACACATGATCTCCATCTGATGGAGTGTAGATTTGTCACAAGCTGCCTTGGTGCTCTGTGTGAGGTTTATTTTGGACTGTCCTAACAAAACATGAAGGAGTCATGCCCTGATAGTGGTTACATTCTTGGATGTAATGTGGGAATACAGTAGATGTCAAAAGACATGCAAAGCAACAAAAATCTTGTAGCAGATTATATTGATCACATGGCACTTTTTGTAACTGGATGCATCATTTCCGTCAACCAAATTCTTTCTTTAGTAGCCTAGAATAGGGGAGGGATCACCTGGTGTCCTACTTTCCCATTTCTATTCTGTTGGTACATAGATGGGTTAAAGCTGGAATGACCAAAGGCCACTCCCTCTGGGGCTGTTCATGTTAATTATGCATAGCTTTGTTTCCAGGGTCTCTGTGCTTTGGATACACAGATATACATAATGTAGATAATTATGTATTTTCATTTCTTCCCTGTTGTTGATGCCTCTCTTTCTTCCTCTCTCTGTTTTTGCCTGTCTTTGTCCCATATTTGCCAGTTAACTGTTTTTGATGTTTCCTGATGTTTAATAAATAAACATCCAGTTAAATTTTTTGCTGGCTGAGCTGAGTGGCATGTGTGCTTGCTCTAATTTGAATACATTGACATTGCCTAGGAAAGTGATGGGTGCAAACAAAACTGGAAATTCCTTACAGCTATTTCCCAACATCTGTTAAGAGCAGAAGATTTTCAGCTAATCACACATTATGTTAATTTAATTATGTTTTGGATGTGGGATCCCAAAAGATTCAGTTGTTGGGTTCAATGTTCTAAAAAATACCAGCTTGCTTTTAGAAAACAAGTTGCTTTTGATTTTCTTTTTCTGTGTTTGGAATTAATATTAGCTTAAAAGTGTCTTTTCAGATGTTCATACCTTTCAAAAGAAAAAAAAAGGATTGTTTAGTATTTAAACTTAAAATCTGTCCATTTTAAGGGATTTATGTATGTACAGATGTGTGCATATATGGGTCTTTGCATGCATACATGAAGATGAGATTTTGATCATTTTTTTAAAAATTGAGAACTGCTTTACTCCCTGAGCTAAACTCAGGAAAATCAGCTGAACAGGCTAGGCACTACAAAATTAAATTCCAGTGATTTGTGGGTCTGTAATCTAAGTTAGATTTTCAACCATTATTGTTGAGATATAGAGTCACATGACTGAATAAAACGTGACCATGTGTGTGGAGAAAACTTGCATCTGCAAACCCATGATTTCTAGGTGGTCTGAGAGGGCTGTAAATTCAAGCTGGCCCCAATCCATACATATACACCTCTGTATATAATTCTGTTGGGAGCAATATGCTGACTCTGTAAACTGCTTAGAGTGGGCTGTAAAGCACTGTAAAGTGGTATATAAGTCTAAGTGCTATTGCTCTTCTGTATATGAGCTCTGTATACGAGCCAGCAATGTGCATAAGCAGCCAAAAATGCTAATACAATCCTGGGTTGTATAAACAGGCATAGAATCAAGATCATGTGAAGTATTAGTACTGCTTTATAAAACCTTAGTAAAACCACACCTGGCATATGCAGTTAATTTTGGTCACCATACTACAAAAAAGATGTTGAGACTTTGGAAAATGTTCAGAGAAGAGCAACTAAGATGATCAAAGGCCTTGAGATGAAAACATATGAAGAATGGCTACAGGATCTGGGTTTGGCTAGTCTAAAGAAAAGAAGACTTAGGGATGATATGACAGCAGTATTCCAGTACTTGAGGGTCTGCCACAAAGAAGAGAGGGTCAAATTATTCTCCAAAGAAACAGAGGGCAAGACAAAAAAAAAAACAATGGTTGAAAACTAATCAAAGAGAGAAGCAACCTGGAATTAAGGAGAAAGTTCCTAATAGTGAGGACAATTAACTAATGGAACAGCCTGCCTTCAGAAATCATGGGTGCTTCATCACTGGAGGTTTTTAAGAAGAGACTAGACAGTCATTTATCTGAAATGTTATAGGTTCTCTTGCTTGAGCAGGCCACTGGATTAGAAGATATCCAAGATTCCTTCCAGCTCTATTCTGTTCTAAGTAATTCTGATTCTTCCTGGAGCTGGGTAATCATATCTAAAAGGAGTTTTTGCCCTCATTCATTTGAGGACAAGTAGAGATCTTTTTATGGTTACTCATCCTGAGGCTAGCTTTCTCCATCAGAAGATACATCCTAGAAATCCAAGTTTGTATCATTTCTGATAATGCTTTTGGTCCATCAGAAGTTTCCAAACACTTGACATATTGAGTTGGAATCAGCAGCAGACTTTGTTGAATGCCATACAGTTGTTGCTTTCCCCCTACTATATACTGTACATAAGTGGGATATTTTAGAAAAAAATCATTTGAATTCTATTGAACCCTTGTCAGAGTGATACATTTGTATGTGGAAAATAGAATATGGAACCCACATTACGTATCTGATATTAACACAGTTGAGAAAGTCCAGAAATATTTCACAAGAAGAGTTCTCCGGTCCTCTACTCATTGCAGAATACCTTATGCCACCAGACTTGAAACTCTAGACCTAGAAAACCTAGAACTACGCCGCCTTCAATCCGATCTAAATATAGTATATAAAATCATACATTGCAATGTCCTACCTGTCAATGAATACTTCAGCTTCAACCATAACAATACAAGAGCACACTATAGATACAAACTCAAGGTTAATCGCACCAAACTTGATTGCAGGAAATACGACTTCAGCAACAGAGTGGTCAATGTCTGGAATACTCTCCCTGACTCTGTGGTTTCTTCCCCAAACCCCAAAAACTTTAACCTTAGACTTTCTACTATTGAGCTCACCCCTTTCCTAAGAGGTCTGTAGGGGGCGTGCATAAGCACACCAACATGCCTACTGTCCTTGTCCTATTGTTTCTTTATTTTTCTTATATGTATCCATTTCATGTATTCATAACTATGTTTATACTTATACCTATTATCTTGTAAGCGATTGACAAATTAAATAAACAAATAAATAAATAAATAAAAAACATAAGAAATACTTCCTCCCATGTCATGCTAGAGTCATGCTAGAACCATCCCTGATTAACGTCTATGGAGATTCTCAGTCATGCAGGTCATGGTTGTCCCAAAGGTGCTTTTTTTAAAAAGGCAACTGGACTTTGTTTTTCCTTGAAAATGTTTCACTCCCTGTCCAAGAAGCTTCTTCAAATTCTGATGACAAATGAAACAACTTCAAGGAAAAACAAAGTCCAGTTGCCTTTTTAAAAAAGCACCTTTGCAACAGCTGATTAACACAACTGCCTTTAGGGAAAAACTTTAAGAATATATGAAGGGCACAAGTGCTGTTGTTAGGATTCAGCTGGCATCTCCAGATTCAGAAGCTGGAAAATTTGGTCAGAATAGGTGAAGCCTTCCCCAAAGAACTTGGTTAAAGAGCTTAGCCAATCTAAACCATACAATGACTAGCTAAGAGGCTGCCCTTAATCAGCTGGCCAAGAATCTGAACAAGGCATGATCAGTAACATTGTAAGATTTAGAAGACGAGAACAAAGCAGGTCAAGCAATCTATTCAAGGAAAAAAGAATTTTTTCATCAAATTCATCATTCATCAAGTTAATTCATCAAAATAATCAAATTAATTAATTCATCAAATTAATGAACCTGATTGTAAAAGCTATACAAAGGAAACCATGGTTTGGCTGATTCCTTGTGGCAAACCATGTTCAACCCTTCTGCTTGCCTGTAACTTTATTTCATAGTGCACTAGATTCCTTGGATTACCTAACTTACTTTGACCAAGAAGTTGATCTCTCTTGACTAAGTCTGAATGAAGTTTCTTTTTTGTCCAGCTCTGGACAAGCTGAAAATAATGCCATTTCTACTTTCATTCTCCAAGCAGAAAGTTTGCAGTTTGCTATGTGTTTTAGGTTAAGATTCATGACTGCAATAAATAACCTGGGCTGGCATCAGAAGTTGGCTTCTTGTGTGTAATTGGCAGTACAGATTGTGGATACTGCTTCTTCAGTGACATCTCCAGTGTGACTTAGAAATGGGAGGGACTGTCTTTTATTATTTTGATGTTTCTGGCAACTTATTCCCTGAACAAAGTTTACATTTTGTCTTGGCTTTTCTTCAAGGTCTCTCATTTCTTCTGCACTTTCCACAAAGATGTTTTCTTTACAAGTTCCAAAGGTCTGGACATTGTTGCCTAAAAATCAAATCCTTCCCAGATTTTCTCAGCATCAAATCCATATCAAGTATAAATATATCTCAAGACATTTGTTAATTAGAAGCTTGGAAGGCCATTGCTCAAAAGATTCTGATCTATCCATCCTTTTCCCTGCCTTCATGGCTACTTGGTTGAATGTAATTGTTTCTTTCTTTCTTTTTCTTTCTTTTTCTTTCCTTTTTTTTCCTTTTTTTCCTTCCTTCCTTTCTTTCTTTTCTTTTTCTAGTTAAGGCTTTCAAGCCATCTTCCACTGGCTCTTACTGAGAGCCAATGTGGTTAAAATACCAAATCCAAGTTTACCTGACTACTGGGTGATTTTAAATTAAGCCGTCACTGTGGGAAAATTTGTTAAATTTATATCCAGCCTTTTCCCCAGAAGCATATGGTAATATAGATAGCCTCTCTTCTTCCATTTTTTCCCCCTGTGACAATACAATGGCAGAACAAAATAGACCATGTACCGCATACCTACACTTCTACATGTTTCGTGAGGCTGTAGTTTAGGATGGATCATAGTGAGGTCATGTCGAGATCTTTTGAGATAATTTCTGTACTGCATGATTGTTTGGATGATTACAGCTATTTTCCTGTTTTACTCAATTGGAGTGATGAGGATTGGAATTGAATTTGCAGTCATGCTTGTTCGTCAAATGTTCTTTTTCATTAGAATAGTTCACTTCAATGAAATCCTGGGCACTTTTGATAAGACAGCCAGCAAGGAATAAAGCTGTTTAGGAAATGACTTGCTCATAAGTTCTAGCAATAATTTTTGGCCTTAGTACACTCCTTGATGTTTTTCATTGTCATTCGAAAATGAAAATGTATCATTTTGATTGTTGCCCCATTAGAGGGGAAGCAAGACACGCCGCTCTTTGTGGTTGATATATAAATTGCAGCAGAATAAATCTGTGAACTCCTGATCCTCCTGGATTTACAGAGGTTGAGAGTGTGCAGTGTGTGTGTGTGTGTGTGCGTGTGTGCATGTATGTGACTGTAATAGCATTCCAAGCAAATGACTATTAATTTGAATGATGCAATATTCAGCAAGAAGGCTTTTCTTATCAAGGTTTCTACAGGAGGGAAAGTGAAAATTAGTAGGGAAAATGCTGAGTATCAACAAAACTTGAAACCAACAAGCTAGGACAATTTGTAACAAAAGCTGGCTGAACAGCAAATGTTTTGTGCTAATAACTCAGCAGCTTCTTCCCAATTTAGTAAGAATATTGGTTAATTTGCACAGCTTTTTTTGTTTTTTGCAGTAAAGGTTACCACCACATTAATCTTCTGGGAATAAAGAGGATTGAGATGAATATTCATACATTCTAAATAAATATTTTACATATTTTAAATAAACATTCTTTCTTTATTTAAAACATTTGTAGCCTACCCACTACCCAAGTCAATGTGGCACTGCATTGACTAAAACAGGAAAGGAGAGGAACCATTGCTGAATAAAGAATTATCTCGCAATTAAACGTTTCTTTGGAAAATATTCCTAGATTTAATAAACTCACACAATGTTCAAGGAATGACTGTGGATGTTTTCATGTAATGTGCAGCTTTCTTGTCTTCTTGCACATTCATTAGAATTATAATGGATTTTAAATTTGTGAGGCCTAATCTTAATTTAACAGAATAAGAGTTGTAATGGACCTTAGAGTTCTTCTAGTCCAATTCCCTGCTCAGGTGGAAGTCCCTATACCATTCTGGACAAATGATTGTCCAATCTCTTCTTGAAAACTCAATTGATGGAGCATTCACAACATCTGAAGTCCACTGGTTTATTGTTCTGACTGTCAGGAAATTTCTCCTTAGTTGCAAGTTGCTTCTCTCCTTGATTAGTTTCCATCCATGGCATCTTGTCCTACCCTCAGGTGCTTTGGAGAAGAGGTTGACCACCTCTTCTCTGTGGCAGCCCCTTAGATATTGAAACACTGCTATTATGCTTTTTAAATAAATTAAAACATTCAGAAATTTTTCCATGGACTTTTTTAGCCTGGGAATACGAGTAGCCAGAGAAAGTTTAGACTGATGGAAAGACGTATAAGGCAAAGAACAAAAATTGTCGCATCACCACCCCCACTTTCAGCAAAATTGTCAGATGACAAACATTTGCAAGAGGCTTTCCCCCAGCCCTTTGAAAATAAGGTAACAGAAGTTTCTTTTGCAGGCGAAAATTTTTTGCAAATTGGCAAAGCAAAGTTTACCACAGCTTTAAAGCTCATCAAAGGAAAGGTGACTAAATAAATTTTAAAAAGGTAATTCAGCCTAAGTATGTTGAATTGAGTGTTTTATGGGCAGGAGTGCTGAGATTGATTAATTCATAGTACCTGAAGTCAGCAGAAGAACAGATTTTGAGTTTCCTTTGCAGAAGAAAAGAAGCATACTTCTAAATTTCTCTCTGTGCGTTTTTAGCCAAAAGGGAAGCTAAGCTGTATCACCCACATGATGTTTCATGAAAAATCTGCATGTGGTCACCGACAGGTTACCCACAAGGCTCCCTGCAGAAATCATGTTTTCCTGTTCAGCAGGAAATGTATTCAATATATTTTTAATGCCTCGTTTTAATGATCCATTGAAGGGGAAATCTACCTGCTGTTGTTGCTACACAGTCTTCCTCGTGAATCTTCATCCCATCACAAACTCACCCACAAATTGAATAACACCTCCCCCCCCACCAAAGGAACAATTACCAATGCTTGTTTATCCACAGAAGATAATTCCCAGAACTGCAACAAATATATTCATATTTTCATCATTAGTTTTACGAATTGCATAAATAAAGGTTTCTAAAGGGGATGCAGAACCACACTCCCTGCCATGAAAGGGTGGAAAAAACCATTTTTACAACTTCAGTTGACTACATTTCATTCAGTAATAGGACAAGAAGTCAATTTGATAAATTGCATGCTGTGTTAATCAACAATGATAAAGAGTGACAAGAAATGCCTTTAAGGAATGAGTGGACTTCATATGGCCTCAGATGGATTCATATAGTTAAGAATAATAATTACATTGGATTGGCACCAATTAAATAAATGATTATGGCCCTCTTTAGTGAAAGAACAAAACAGCATAGTACAACATATTTTTTATTTCCGATTAGCCAAAAAGCTATATTTAAAATAAATATTTCTTTGAATACTTTGTTCCTATTTTATACATTGTCAATTTTTATCTCTATTACAGGGGTCCCCAACCCCCCGAGCCATGGCCCACTATTGGGCCTTGAGTAGAAGTGGGATTCAAAAAAATTAACAACCGGTTCACCCAGGATCAGGTTGGCTGTTGTGGCAGGCAAGGCCCATCCCTGTCCTCCAGATCCACCACACATGTGGAATGAGCCTTCCGCGACAGCCAACCTGACCCTGGGCAAACCAGTTGTTAAATTACCCCCCACTGCTCTATCAAAGTGGATCTTGAGTGCTGTGCTGCAGTGGAGAAATGGGCAATGGAACAGCCGACACAAGGGGAGGAGGAGGAGCAGGGAGAAGAAAGAGGGAAAGCAGCCTTTTCCTTCCCTCATGCCGGCCACTCTATTGCCCATTTTTCTACTGCAGCGCAGCACAGTGCTCAGGATCCATTTTGATAGCAGGGGGTAGGTAATTTAACAATCAGTTCGCTTGAACCAGTGTGAACCAGCTGAATCCCACCACAGGCCTTGAGCCTTTCAGAACCAGGCCGCGGAAGTGGCAGTTGAGCAGTGGGTAAGCACGGGCATGTGCGAATCCCCATTTGCACAAGCAGTGGGTGAGCACCTTTGAGTGCACTCCATTTGCAGGAGCGGTGGGTGCGCATGCCCACCACTCATACAGAACCATCCCCTCCCCCCAGCAAGTCAACAAAGCCAGAAAGGTTGGGGGTCTCTGCTCTATTGTTTGCTTTCATGCATGGTTTAGAATTCTTTATTTATCTTTTTTTTAAAAAGAACCAGCTATACTACACAATATAAGCAAATGTATGGTAGTATAAAGTAGAAGCAACAGTAAGGTTAGCATATTGTTTTGACATTTTCACTTAATATTTATTCAGATCTCAGAAAACATCCAGCTGATAAGAGAAACTGGGGCAGAGTCTCAGAGTGTTAGGGTAATACCATTACTTCATGATATTAATATATTTGTATCTACTATATTTAAATTTTATTTTAGAAGTTTCTAACAAAAATAATTTCTGGGCCCCATTCGTATTTGGTTTGAAATAAGACAAATGCAATAATATTTTTTAAATAATAAATTTATTACAGATCACAATTAGAAAAAATAAAAACTAATACAAACTGCAAAAATATAAGTAAAAAGTATAGTAAAGAAAAAAAATAAAAATAACTAACTTCCCCCTTCATCACAACATATATAAACATTTGAGTAACATTACCATCTCTTAAACTAAAACAAATGTGCTCTCCCTCCTTTATCTCATGTCTTAACTATAATGAAAACTCCAAAATCTTATCATTCATATCTTATCAGCAAAAGTCATTGGTAGCTATGTATCTATTTTAAACTTGATCATAAAAACCAACTTTATATTCCTTCCCCATACTTTTAATAATCTTGTTTTTTAACTCCTTCAAATGAGGACCTAGTAGATTTCTTCTCTTTTTTTTTGTTCCTCTTCGGAGAGAATCCTTCAAGCTTTAGCAGACCTCTTTCGTACATTAAAAAAAAAAAGGTTTATCAAAATCTTCTGGTTTGATATGTTTAAGTCCCTTTTAAATATTAAGACATTATCCGGTTTTATATGTATGTTCAAGATATCATATTTTTCCATACTGTTTTTGTAACTTTCTCAGATTTAAATGCACATTCAACTCAATTTCAAACTTACTGGTGTGCCTACCATGTTTCTCCAACAATACACTCCCCCCCCCCCAATAGGCATAAAACCCAGCATGTTTTCTAGGCATAAAATGAAATTAAGTCCCTCCCCCCAAATTTAGGCCTAGTTTAAAACATGCAAAATTGGGGGGAAGGCGGGGGGGAACTTGCCATTAGGAGTGCTCCGCGGGCAGCTACGCCTCACCATCAGCTGCTCCTAACAGCCAATCGTGGTGGTGCACAGAGGTCTCCCTTACCCCTCCCTTACCCGGGTCAGCAGGCGGGCGGCATCGGCGTGGATGTCCGGCAGCATTTCAGCCGCTTCTCAGGCCTCCGTAGCTTCCATGGTTCCCACCGGTGCTGGTGCCTCTCTCACCAGCACCATCTCCAACAACAGCGTCTGAGTCACTCCCGCTTTTCCCCCGTCCCCGTAACAACAGGAAAAAAAAAATTTCGAGGTACCTGGGAGCGCCGCGTGCTGCGTTTTGGTTCAATCCCGAGCGGCTGGGTGGGCGTGAGAAGAGCCGAGCGAGCGTCTCTGCTGCTGCTACCCTTGGTGCTCCTGCCTCAGGCTCTGCAACTTTGCAAAAGTCCCGGTGTGCAGTGCGTTCCTGCATTCCAAGCACCCAGGCTGAGCTGCAGCTGTCCCTCTCTTGCCAGCGCCATCTCCAACAACAGCGGCAGCAGCAGCAGGAACCATGGAAGCGTTTCAGCCGCTTCTCAGGTGGGGGAGCTGCCTCCGTAACTTCCACGGTTCCCGCTGCTGCTGCTGCTGCTGTTGTTGGAGACGGCGCTGGCAAGAGAGGAACAGCTGCAGCTCGGCCTGGGTGCTTGGAATGAGGCCCTTGACAGAATGAGGGTCGTCAATGAGGTCATATCCACCTAGCTTGTATTTGGTGTACTTATTTTTTTTTTTTACTAATGTGTAGGACAGAGCATTTGTTGATCAAGATTTGGAGTTGCCAATTGTGTGACCATTCAGACACATAAACAAGGTCACTTTGAAGGACAATAGCATTGTCAATGGTGTTGAATAGTTTTACATCATCCAAGAAGAGGGCACAGTTGCTTATAAGGTGATCGCAAAGGTCATATATGTAGAGTGCTTAAAAATATCTTTCATAACATCAACTGTTGCTCCATTCATTGTTAACAAGTCAAATTCAAGTAATCTGCTTTCACTATAATCTTTAATTTCTTTAAGTGCCCTCAAGTGTCCAACCTTCGAAGCCTCATCTTACCATGTTTTTCTTTTTAAAAACCAAACAACAACTATTTTGACAAATTCAACAATCTATTCAAGCTTATGAGATTTTAAGAATCAAAAACATTAGCAAAAAGAAGAATAAAGCAGATCAATATCATTTAAGACTTTCAAAATCTCTCTTCACTATTATACAAAACTCTTGCATTAAATGCAGTAGGGCAGTGACGGCTAACCTTTTCCACGTTGCATGCCAAATGTGCGCACATGTGCATGTACTCGCATGCCTGCACCCATGATGCAATGCATATGCAACTCCCCCCGCCCTCCTGAACATGCACGTGTGACCCCTTTGCGCACACCATGCGCCTCTGCACATGTGCACGCAACTCTCCCATGCTGCATGCCTCTGTGCATGCATGCGCATCTCCCATGCGTGCGTCTCCTCCCAGGCATGTGCGGCAGATACACGACAATCAGCTGGCAGGTGGGGGTGCCCATGCATGCACAGTGGGGCTCTTCCAGGCAACCTCTCGCATGCTGGCAGAAGTGGCTCTGCATGCCACTTCCCAGGCACGCTTGTCATAGGTTCGCCATCATGACAGTAGGGTTTTTTAAGTATTTAAAAATTATGAGAAAAAGTCTTGATGAACCAGTTTAGATCTCTTCACAGCTTAAACTTCCTCCTATATCCATCTTGGCATACCATCAAAACTTCAGTATGACAGGAATCGGTAGAAGATATTATACACTATTAAATTTTAAAGTAAGTTTTACTATATTGAATTGTGTTGCATGTGTGTATGTCACATTAATACATATATCTCTGGTGGCAATGCTATTTAGTTATTCATTCTGATTGACAAGATTTTTCAAGAAACTGGAAAAATTATACAACAGCCTTTAATTAATGCTATTGATACTGTATTGTTCACTGATCTTATAACACATCTGCCAATGTACTCACAGTAAAAAAATGACAATAAAGGTTATCTTACTTTACCTTATCTTGTATCTTATCTTTCAGTTTTTGTTCTGTTGCAAGATTTGCTACAAAAAATGGAAATTGAAAGCACAAAACATATTTAACAGATAACAGATAATCAGATCATCAGAGTTGGAAGGGACCTTATAGGTCATCTAGTCCAACCCTCCACCTAAGCGTGAGACCCTACACCATTTCTGACAAATGGCAGTCCAATCTCTTTTTGAAAGTCTCATGTGATGGCGATCCCACAACTTCCGAGGGCAAGCTGTTCCATTGGTTGATTGTTCTCACTGTCAGAAAGTTTCTCCTTATTTCCAGGTTAAATATCTCCTTGTTCAGCTTCCATCCATTATTCCTTGTCTGGCCTACAGGTGATTTAGAAAATAGCTTGACCCCTTCCTCTCTGTGGCAGCCCCTCTAATATTGGAAGACCGCTATCATGTCTCCCCTGGTCCTTCTCTTTACTAGACTAGCCAAAGCCCAGTTCCTGCAACCGTTCATTGTATATTTTAGCCTCCAGTCCCCTAATCATCCTGGTTGCTCTTCTCTCTTTTTCTAGCATCTCAACATCCTTTTTATAATGTGATGACCAAAACTGGATGCAGTACTCTAGGTGTGGTCTTACTAAGACTTTATAGAGTGGTATTAGTACCTCATTTGATCTTGCTTGTATCCCTCTGTTAATGCAATTTAGGATTGTATTGGCTTTTTTGGCTGCTGCTGCACACTACTGGCTCATATTTAGCTGGTTGTCCACTAAGACTCCAAGATCCCCCTCACAGTTACTGCTATTAAGCCTGGTTTCACCCAGTCTGTATGTGTACTTTTGGTTTTTCTTGCCTAAATGTAGGACTTTACTTTTCTCTACATTGAATTTCATTTTGTTAGATATGACCCAGTGTTCTAGTCTGTCAAGATCCATCTGGATCTTGGGCCTATCTTCTTGGGTGTTAGCTATTCCTGCCAGCTTAATATCATCTGCAAATTTGGTAAGTTCCCCTTCTATTCCCTCATCTAAGTTGTTAATGAAGATATTGAAGAGTACTGGGCCTAAGACGGAACCTTGTGGCACCCCACTGCTTACTTCCCTCCATGTAGACTTAGACCCATTAAGGACTACTCGCTGAGTACGGTTTGCCAGCCAGTTGTGAGTCCATCTAGTGGTGGTGCTATCTATTTCACTTTTTTCTTGCTTACTAAGAAGTAGGTTGTGGTCTACTTTATCGAATGCCTTGCTGAAATCTAAATATATTATGTCCACAGTATTTTGCTGGTCTACTAATTTAGTCACTGTGTTGAAGAATGAAATGAGATTGGTTTGGCATGATCTGTTTTTAACAAACCTGTGCTGACTGCTAGTTATTACTTTATTTGTTTGAAAGTATGTAAAATAACATTGGCACACACCAAAGAGATAATTAACTAAAGATTGTTCTATTCATATTCAGTTTCCAATTTTAGATATATCAACAAGATAATTCCTAATAGATTAACTTTACCTCTAGAAATACATTTTGGGAATAGAAATTTTAAACAGGGATGCAAATTCTAAGATGTTCATTGATAGAATATGGAGTAGTTGACAATCTTGGCCAAGAATTATTTGTGCACATCTTGCTTTCATCCAGTCCACTTTACAGGTTCTCTGACTTCTGAAAAAGGAGCCTCATGATCAGAAACCACAGATAGCCAGTGTAGTTACAAGGTGATAAAATGGCATAGAAGAGAAATAAATGGGGGCCATATCACAACAAAATAGTAAGCTCCAAACACACATATAAAGAGCATCTGATGGATGGGATAGAAAAGCAGAAGCTGCCTATGGAATTGAAGAAAACTTTGGGGAGATCACAGCCAACTTTATCATATATGCACCATCTAATATGGACTTGTTTTTTAACTTTCAATCAATCAACCAATAAGAATAGAGCTGGGAAGGACCTTGGAGGTCTTTTAGTCGAACCCCAAGCAGGGGGACCCTGTAGCATTTCAGATAGGTGGTTCTCCAGTCTCTTCTTAAAAGCC
The DNA here is from genome assembly GCF_049901735.1 of Notechis scutatus. Taxonomy (NCBI): domain Eukaryota; kingdom Metazoa; phylum Chordata; class Lepidosauria; order Squamata; family Elapidae; genus Notechis; species Notechis scutatus. Next base: position 19,759,195 of record NC_142011.1, on the reverse strand, counting down.
TCCATTGATGAAACACCCACAACTTTTGAAGGTAAGCAGTTCCACATGTTAATTGTCCTCAGTGTTAGGAAGTTTCTCCTTAATTACACATTGCTTCTCTCTTTGATTTGTTTCCATCCATTGCTCCTTGCCTTGCCTTATGGTGCTTTGGAAAATATGCTGACCCCCCACTTCTTTGTGGCAGGCCCCCCAATACTGGAATACTGGTACCATGTCACCCCTCATCCTTCTTTTCTCAAGACTGGCCATTCCCAATTCCTACAACCGTTCTTTATATGTTTTTGTCTCTAGGTTTTTAATCATCTTAGTTGCTCTTCTTTGCACTTTTTCCAAAGTCTCAACAGAACAAGGAGCAGAGGTGGTATTCAGCAGGTTCTGATCAGTTCTGGAGAACCGGTAGCGGAAAATTTGAGTAGTTTGGAGAACCAGCAAATCCCACTTCTGACTGGAGATTTTACAGTATCCTTCCCCTGCCATGCCCACCAAGCCACACCCACAGAACCAGTAGTAAAAAAAATTGAATTCCACCACTGACAAGGAGTAAAGTAATGGGATCAGGATGAATATAATCTACTGAAAACTTAGTGCAGCAGCGCAGAACCTTGCAGTACAGAACAAGATGCATTCTCTACATCCAAAAACAGTATATAACTTTATTGCCCTTCTCATCTGATCTCATCTTGCAGATGGTTGAAGAGAGGCTGGATGAAGGCCACTTCCTGAGTGACCAATCAAGGATTTTATGGCTCGGTCATTTCTCCGTTAATCAGCAATACTCTTCATACAGCTGACCATCAGATGGTCCTAATGATTGTCTTTCAGTGGATTGCTTTTTGCCAGCTTCTGGATTTTTTGAAAAGGGTTTATTCAGTCTGTGCGTCTGTGAGGAGGGGAAAGGCACAAACAAAATTGACCGCAGTTTCGCTATCCAAGGCTTTGGCCTCCTCTTTTAAGAACACTGCCCTTGCACCGGACACATTGCTGTGTTTACTGCCCCCTTCATAACACTGTCAACTGCCAGCAAGTTGGTAAAAAGAAAAGTCATCCTTAAGGCTGTCAGAATCTTCTGCACTGTTGCACTCCTCCGGATGATATGTTGACTCTGCTACCATTTTACTGGCAAGCTTGAGTTGAAATGATGGGTCAAGTCTGAATGTCATTCATGTCATTCCACCAGTGGGCTGTCTCCTTGAGGAGAGAAAAGTTCATTTTCTCATTCTTTCATTCCATTATGCCATCATAAACCATAGGGTTTTGCCTCTCTCTCTCTCTCTCTCTCTCTCTCTCTCTCTCTCACACACACACACACACACACACATTCAGACATAAATACATGCACACTTTTTTTTTTTTAAAAAAAGGACAACTGGCACAAGTTCCTCCTTCCTTAAGTTTTCTTCATGCTGTCTTCTCTCTTCTTTTTTGATTTCAAGCATGTTAAGGCCCCACTCATTATAGTAAGCAAGTGAAGCACAAGCTAAATTAATCCTGAATAGCAACTAGGCGCCCTTCCATTTTTGTTGATTAACTGAGTCCAGAGTTGTTTTAATAAGTTTATCAAGTTCTTCCTTTCCCAGCCCTGGTATTGAGTTGTTAATCCTGGAGGATAAAACATATAAAGAACGGTTGTTGCAGAGGTGGTATTCAGCAGGTTCTGAACAGTTCTGGAGAATCATAGTGAAAATAGTTCGGAGAACTGGCAAATACCACCTCTGACTGGCCCTGCTCTCATCTATTCTCTGCCTCTCGAATCCCAACTGATCGGCTGGGTCTTTTTTTGTTGCCCTGCACAGGAGAACAGAGCTGGAAAGCAGATTAGTGGGGAGAAGAGGGAATGGGTATTTTGCAGTAACCTTTCCCCAGGAGTGGGGAAGGAATGGAGATTTTACAGTATACTTCCCCTGCCACAGCCACCAATCCATGCCCACCAAGTGGTAGTAAAAAAAAATTGAATCTCACCACTGGTTTGCTGGAACTGGGTATATCTAGTTTAATGAAAAGGACTAGGGAAGACATGATAGTAGTGTTCCAATATCTCAGGGGTTGCCCCAAAGAAGAGGGAGTCAAGCTATTCTCCAAAGCACCTGAAGGCAGGACAAGAAACAATGGGTGGAAACTAATGAGGGAGAGAAGGAACCTAGAACTAACGAGAACTTTCCTGACAGTTAGAACAATTAATCAGTGGAACAACTTGCCTCCAGAAGTTGTGGGTGCTCCAACACTGGAAGTTTTTAAGAAGAGATTAGAAAACCATTTGTCTGAAATGGTATAAGGGTTTCCTGCCTAGGCAGAGGGTTGTACTAGAAGACCTCCAAGGTTCCTTCCAACTCTGTTATTCTATTCTATTCTATTCTATTCTATTCTATTCTATTCTATTCTGTTCTGTTCTGTTCTGTTCTGTTCTGTTCTGTTCTGTTCTGTTCTGTTCTGTTCTACTCTACTCTACTCTAATCCAAGAAACAAATTCCAAGACTCTGATCAGTAAAAGTTTTGAGTGTCAGATACAATACAAGAATTTCAGCAAGTGCCTTATATTCAAGTGAGGTTTTGTTGTATATTTTGTTGTGGTTTTCTTTTGCTTTCTACTGCATTTTCAATAGGTCTAAAAAGCAGGCTGAAAGCTTCTCAAATATTTCTCCACAATTTATTTCAAAAATAAAAGGATTTTTTTTATTTATCAAGGATCTTCCAAGTTCTTATATGCACCCCCTGATGAAGCCATCAAGTTTGCTGAGTCATGCCACAACAATAGGGCCCACTCATGGTTATCTCAGTAGCCAAGGCTGAGATAAAAGCTGTATGCTTTATAATATTATTAGAGGAAAAATATATATTTAAAAAAAATCCTGTGAATTAAGTTTCAGCTTTGTAACTGGAAACCTTTGTTGCTGTTCCCAGAAATGCACTTCTCTCAGTACCAGCCTTACAATAGTTCCTAGCCAAGCTTCTGTTATTTGAAACCACAATCCAATTCTTCTAGATGTATGTACTCATTTTTTATTTTATTTTTTATTTATTTGATTTTTATGGTCACCCATTTCAATAAGTGACTCTAGATGGTGTTCTGGTTCCACCTTCTGGTCTCATAAAAAGAATCAATTCTATCCACACAAAAATTCTTTATAGAGAGGCCTGCCAAATTTTACAGAGTAAGAATTAGCTTAAATCAAATGAGTGGTCTCATAAACTCATGAAGATCTGCGAATCGCCACACCATAGGGATATCACAGTAGGTATTGAAAAATGCATCCAATAGTAAAAAGAAAATAAATTCACATTTTAAGGAGAAATACCAATTTGAAGCTAGTTGGTTTTTTTTAAAGTTTTTGTTTTAACCTTTTCATTCTTGTTATTTCTCTAAACTCATGAAGCTTTTGTTTCTGTTTTTCCTAATAATTTGAGGAAAAAAATTGAAATTCTCTGATGCTTAAACTCAAAGTTTCCAATTGCTTTTGTGATTTTTGTTTCTTTTGTTTTTTGTTTCTTTGTTGCTGTTGGTTTTTTGCTATCCCTCCCCCTTCTCTCTCTCTCTCTCTCTCTCTCTCTCTCTCTCTCTCTCTCTCTCTCTCTCTGTGTGTGTGTGTGTGTGTGTGTAGGTAGGTAGATAGGTCAGTAGGTAGGTAGGTTGGGACAGGTGATAGATAATAAATGATATAGATGATAGATAGATAGATAGATGATAGATAGATAGATAGATAGATAGATAGATAGATAGATAGATAGATAGATATAGATGATAGATAGATAGAGATTCATTTTATAACTTTCTATATAAAAATTTTCATACCCTGAACTTACAAAGACACATTTGCATGCAGGCAGAGTCAGAAGATACTATGCTTGGAAAATTGGAACTTGTAAAATACAGTAAAACCCACTTTATATGAAAAGAGTAGTGCATCATAATTAGAAGAAGAGGGTGGCCCAAAAGAACTGGCTTTACAAAAGCTAGAATTATTTCAGCATTGTGACACATTTAGGAACAACTTGGATAAAACCTGGTGATGGCTTTTCCTTCTTGTTGCTACCATTCTCTGTTCAGTCTTCTTCCTCTGATTTTAATAGCCCAGCAGAATGTGAAAATTACTCCTTCTCCTTTTCCCTCTTGCTCATTTGGAAGCTCCAGTGATGAGCCCAGAATCACACCATGGGCCTTAGTACATATTAATATGGCCCATCCTAGCCCCAATCCTGGCTGCCACAACAGTATCTGAAGTAGCTCTGTTCCTGTTAACCTTCCTTATGTTATCTTTTTCCCCAGATCTGGGAGGAAAACACTTCATCCCTCTTTGTTATATCATTTATAGAATCTGCCACAAGACTTATAGCCCATTTATCTAGCATGCAAAATCCAGAGCCATTTAAAAAAAAAACTGTATACACAGTTAAATAATTAAATATTTAACAGCTATTGAGAAATATGTCGTCTCCTAAAGACACACTTTTAATTATGTTCCTAAAATGGAGCCAGTTTTAAAAAGATATAACCTTGGCTCAGATCCTAGAAACCTTCGAAAACAGATAATCTGATTTATCTCTTCGTGGAGGTCATTCCTACATTCGTGACAAGCACTGCACAGGTACTGCTTCAAGTTACTGATTTTTCTCTGTAGGTGAACATGGTTTGAATCCTTGGCTATGTATGCTCTGTTGTTCAAGCAAATAGTCTGCTACCTAAATTCCTTCTTTGTTAGGGTACCAATTCTGGGTTCCAAAATGTAGTCAAATTCTTGATGGAACAGAAGAAATAGAGCTTCCTTTATGCTGTATATTTTTTTTCTATGATCTAATGGTCACCCAATATTATTTTTCCCTGCAGATTCTTTCCTTTGAGAATGAAAGATTGACTGCTCCTGTTTTACAAAAAAAAAATGTCTTTGTGAGTTTCATTTAGTTTCATCCATTCCAGCTTTCTACTCGTAATCTGGACACCTCTGGAAAGGGAGAACCGGAATACAATGGGAAAGACGTCTTTCTCCATTGGTGAATAATATCAGACCTTCAGATATATTTCTGTATATATTAAGGTGACCAACTTTTTTACAATGAGAAGGAGGACACAAATAAATTGAAGAAAAAAAACAAGCCACTTGTGCACAGCGCACTCTTATATGTGGCACACTCTTGTGCACGGCATACTCTTGTGCACGGCACACTCTTGCACATGGTGCACTCTCTCAAAACAATTCTCCTGTGTGGAGCGCATGCGTCTCATAATCGCATCTCATTTCACTGTACCGAGCCTTGACAAATCGTCATGTCAAATACAAATACGTCACATCACACACAATGGATCGGCTCGGCATTGATCAAATACAGAGATTTACAGATTGGTCTTCAAATATCAAAAAGGAGGACATGTAGGAGGACACTTTTTGAGAGAGGACAGAACTTACAAAAGAAGGACCGTCCTCCCTAAAGGAGGACGGTTGGTCACTTTATATATATCCATTTAGCCATGGCTAAATCCTTAAAAGCCATCTCAGTTAAAAGCCATCAGTACAACTCATGAGAGTGAGTTCTACAAATTATGTGTTATATATTTCTCAAGCTTGAGATATACATCTCAAGCTTTCTTGCATAAGATGTTTAAGATGTGAAATCCCTAATATAGTACTGATTGACTGATTGATTGAATAAATGATTGATTGCTTGGGTGGTATCAAGAGCCATGATGGTACAGTGGTTAGAATACAGTAATGCAGGCTAACTTTGCTCACATTGCCAAGAGTTTGATTCCCTCAATCCTGACTGGCTCAAGGTTGACTCAGCCTTCCATCCTTCTGAGGTCAGTAAAATGAGAACCCAGATTGTTGTGGACAATATGCTGACTTTGTAAACTGCTTAGAAAAGGCTGTAAAGCACCATGAAGAGATATATAAGCCTAAGTGCCATTGCTATTGCTATCAAGTCATTTTCAACTCCTAGCGGGCACATATATTTTTTCTCCCTGGTGATCTATCCAGAACCATGTATTTCAGGACTCCCAATGGTGCATACATTGCCACTGTACCTGAGTCCATCAATCTTGCTACTGATCATCTTCTTCCTTTCTTCCCTTCCAGTTTCCTCAGCATTAGAACCTTTTCTAGAGATCTGGGTCTCCATATAATATATCCAAACTGGAATAATTTGAGCTTGTGAGCGAAAACTCTCAGTTGATTTGTCTGATAATCTATTTCCCACATTCTACGCAAATCGAAACATCAGCTGCTCATATATTATTTTAAAAATCAGTGCAAGAAAAACAAGCCATTCACAAATAAAAAGCAACGACAACAACATCAAAAAGACACAACTATCAGAGAGTTGCATGAAACACAGCACAGGGCAAAAGTTTTTGTGGATCAGAAGGTACTTATTGTAAAAGGAAAATAATGGAAGCTTTGAAGAAGCTGAAACAGGTCTTGCAAATCTGCCTTATAAAATAAATTTGAGTTATAATTTTACTATATTTTCTCTAAGGGCAACATTAAACAACATCTTCAGATTATTGAATGAAGACAACAGACAGAGGTTAATCCACCCATGTTTTCATTCTACCTATTGTTTACAGTTTGGTTAACACTGGATAATTCTGTTCCTTCAAATTATGTATAGCGATGCTGCTAGAATTTTATATCCCTTGAAAATTATAGCATCATCTTTAAACACTCAATTTCAACTTATGTTTTCTCACATGAATTCAAAGGGCAAATAGGAGATATATTTTTCCAACACAATGATGTGTTGTTGGTGGTGAGGATGATGATGATGCTAATAATTCACTGACACTGCAAAAATAAAAGAAAAAGCAAACTTTATTTCATCCTGTTGCTTAACAAATTGCTCCTAGAAATGTGCTGCCTTAATCACAGGAAAATCATTTTCATATGAATGGTAAAGTGTGAATAATAAATTCATTCTTATGAAAATGATTGTCAAGAGTGTGGAAAATCATTCAATTACAAGCAGGGCTGAATGTTCTTAATTTCAGTTAAGAGTTTTTTTTCCCCTGAGAAAGATATTGGTTTTCCTTCCTTCTGAGATCAGCTTCCAAAATCTACCAACGTTGAGTTGGCAATTCTCTCAATTGTAGAAAGTATTCAGAGATTTGATTCCCGCTGTGTCTCCCCTGCATTTAATGTGTTCCTTCGAATAACATTACATTAGGTTTTGTAATGAGCAGGTATGCAGGCAGGTTTTTAAAAATCAAATGCCTTTTTATCACTGAGCAAGATGGAACACTAAAGGAAGACTCAGGTACCTGGTATCCAAATGATGATTTTGTAGCAAGCAATTGTCTTGTTTGCATTTCTGTTTGGATAATGACACCCCATTTGTACCGGTGGCATCAAGGACTACCAGCAATCGTTCCTTTAGAGAGAGAAGGCAAATGAAAAGAAGCTCAAATGGATTGTGATTTCCTCCTTTAACTGTTTACAAGTTTAACATTTAAACTTAAAATGATGATGCCTATAAACTCATGTACGAATTGTGCCGCAGCAGCTCTATACCCAGTGCCCTGTTGAATGCATGTTTTTTTTAATCTGAAATATATTGCTTTTCTACAAGTGGTATGCAATGATTAAACAGCTGGTGCTGCAACTGTAGCCAAGGAGATAAATTGCCATTTAAACCAGGCAGTGTTTTGTCTCTTTCACAGTTGCAACCAGCAGGGCAAACAACCCAAATCTTTAGTACAGAGGGACAGAGGAGCTGGCTGTTTCCATCAGAGGTGGGTGGTGTGGGGAGTTGGCAGGTATGAAAGAGTTGCTCTCCCTTCATCGTTGTCTCCTGCTAAAAGCAGCCAGGTTATCAGCTTTGTGAAAGCGCAATTTTCAGCTACTAACATGGCCCACAGACAAGCCGTTTTGGAAAGGTTAATGCTTTGGTTCAGTCTGCCGAAACGGAAAGTTCACACTTCCTTGAAAAGTAACACCAGCAAATTCCCTGATATTTTCAGCTGATGTGGCCTTGGCAGCCGGCTAAGCTGACGAGCTCACATATTTGTATAACAAGCCACGCTAAGTATTTCCTGGGATTAATGTTTAAAAAAAAAAAAAACACAGGCAGAGGGAGGGGTGGCGAAGAAATTAATAAATATGGAAATCAAATGTAAAAACTTCTCGCGCTGGCAACGGGTTTCCCTGGAGGGAATTCTTTTTCCCTCTGTTCTCCCTTCTTCCTTCCACTCAGCAAAATGACTGCCAGTCATTAAGCGGAGCCATAAGGAGCTTACTGTACAGTAATTGAACACCAATGGGCTCCCCTTCATTTGCATTTCCCATTTTTTGATTGGCAGCTGTACATGAGATGCCATATCAGTTGAAAGTATGTTGTGAGCTGGCACTAATGATCCAGCAGCTCCAGGGAAACCTGCCATATTGTAATTTGGCTATCAGGCATGAAAGAAATAATTCTAAGTGCCAGCAACGTGAAGCCGAATAAATGTTTCAGTGCTGTGGGTTGCCAAGGGTGACACTTCTGATTTACTATAAACGAATGCCCTGTTGCCTTGGGGCTTTGAGGAGGGGGGGGGTTGCATTGTATCTGAGATGTGTATATAAAACATTAGTATTAGAAAATGGCTTCTGTTCAGAATGGGGAAACAGAGGCCTAATCCCAGATGGCAGCACAGTGTTTGTGGCAAATGGCTGGATGAAAAGATTTTGACGCTCCCTGAACTTTCTCCTGTTGCAAAGACGGGGGTGGGGGGTGGAATAGGATTTGTGTTCCTCTTTTTTTTCTCTAGCAGGTGAAAAATAAGAGTATTAATCCACCTTCTCTTGCTCTTCCCCCAGACAAAATGTCATTGATTTTGCAAAGAGGGGGGGGAAAAACCCAGGAACCTTTGTTTTTGGTATTTAGGCAACTCATTCGGGAACAAAACCTATTTATTAAAAAATAAAAAAAAGGAAGCTTAGATTTCCTCTCACAAAATAATTTAATTTTAAAATAGGAGAGTGTCATTTTAGTTTTGCTGAGTTTCCCCCCCCCCCACACCAGTGGTGGGATTCAAATATTTTTTGCCACTGGTTTGGTGGGCGTGGCTTGGTGGGTGTGGCTTGGTGGGCGTGCTTTGCACACGTGCACACACTTTGCGTGCACACATGCGTCAAATGCGCACTTTGTGCAGGTGCAGAGGTATTTGCACAGGCGCAAAGGCATTCTAACTCGCCTCCTGTAAGCCTGCATGATCCTGGTCGCTTCAGTACCTGCCGCACAGCACTATTCTGTGCCACATAAAGCCGCTGCACTTCAAATTCAGCGGATAAAGGTGAGTCTGGGAGTCTGGGTGGGTGAGTGGACCCAACAGCAGAGCAGTGGAGAGAACTGGTTCGGTCTCTGCTGCTCATCGCTCCTACCGGATCGCCAGAACCGGGCCGAACCAGTAGAATACCACCACTGTCTCCTACCTAATTATCCCTTCAGCGAGTGATTGTCTTAAAGTCAGGATTGTTTTCCTTTTGAGTAGATGTTTATCATTTACTCCGCATTAATAGGGTGGAACACGAGGGAAGAAAATTAAAACAATCATGCGAAGCACATGGGGACTGGAGATTAAAACATATGAAGAATGGTTACAGGAACTGGGCTTGGCTGGTCTAGTAAAGAGAAGGGATAGGGGAGACATGATAGCGGTCTTCCAATATTTGAGGGGCTGCCGCAGAGAGGAGGAAGGGGTCAAGCTATTTTCTAAAACACCCGAAGGCCAGACAAGGAACAATGGATGGAAACTGAACAAGGAGAGATTCAACCTGGAAATAAGGAGAAACTTTCTGACAGTGAGAACAATCAACCCATGGAACAGCTTGCCCTGTTGTGGAAATGAATTGTTGTAATTCTTAGGACTACCTGTACTTCAGGTTTGTAGCTTTATTGGCAATTGTGCCCTGATGCCACTGGGAAAAAAGTTCAAATGGTAGAATAGAATAGAATAGAATAGAATAGAATAGAATAGAATAGAATAGAATAGAATAGAATGGAATGGAATGGAATGGAATGGAATGGAATGGAATGGAATGGAATGCAGTGGAGTCGAGTGGAGTCGAGTGGAGTGGAGTGGAGTGGAGTGGAGTAGAGTAGAGTAGAGTAGAGTAGAGTAGAGTAGAGTAGAGTTGAGTTGAGTTGAGTTGAATAGATTTAGAATGGAATGGAATCAAGGGTGGGATTCTACCAGTTCGCACCTATTCGCTAGAACCGGTTGTTAACATTCTAAGCAGTTTGGAGAACCGGTTGTTAGAAGAAATTACTGGCCTAATCCTGTAAGGAAGGCAGGAAGGAAACATTCTGGTGTTGCTTACAGAAACTGCCTCTTCATTAACCCTTATTATATTCTTGGCAAGACTAGACTTCCTGTCTCAGGAACTTCTCTGGAGTTTTTCCCCACTCCTTTGCTGGTACTTTGCTTGTGTGGAGTGACCATTCAAAGTTACAATGGCACTGAAAAAAGTTACTTATGACCATTTTTCACACTTACGACTGTTGCAGCATCCCCATAGTCATGAGAGGCCAGGCGAGGAGATGCGTGCCTCAATGTGAGTGATGTTGAGTTGGCCATGCCCAGCCAATAACATGACCACCAAACCACGCCCACCAACTAAGCCACACCCACAGAACCGGTTGTTAAAAAATTTGAATCCCACCCCTGAATGGAATGGAATGGAATGGAATAGCATAGCATAGCATAGCATAGCATAGCATAGCATAGCATAGCATAGCATAGCATAGCATAGCATAGCATAGATTGGAATGGAATGGAATGGTATGGAATAGAATAGAATAGAATAGAATAGAATAGAATAGAATAGAATAGAATAGAATAGAATAGAATAGAATAGAATAGAATAACAGAGTTGCAAGGGACCTTGAAGGTCTTCTCATCCAATGCTCTGCTTAGGCAGGAAACCCTATAGCATTTCAGACAAAAAAAAAAAAAAAAGGAAGGCAGCACAAGTGCCTTCCATTTTTCTGAGCAGACACATTAAGGGTACCACAACTGTGGAGGATTTCTTTCCCATCTTTCCAAGAAAATGTAAAATTCCCAGAAGTAGAGCCCAGAAGACAGAGGTTCAGTACATCTTAATTATCATCTAAAATATAAAGGTGTAAGCACGCCCACAAATATCAAGGCTAAGGCCCAATATCCAATTATGGCTACAATTATTTAATGGTCAGTTACCTTTAAAGCCATTAATGGCTTGAGACAGAGGACTTTTGCATTTACTCCAAAGCTGGTTAAAATTGATTCTCATTTTCTGGATAGGCTATGTAATCCATACAGGAGAAAACAAGGATGGAAGGAGGCCATGGGTGATCGAAAAGTTGAGAACCAAGAGACATCTTCCCAGAGAATCCTTTTAATTCGTCACCCAGAGCTACCTTTTCAACATCTCCAGGAAGGGTACATCCAGAGAATTTTTTGGCCCACTGTTATCCAAGAAACAGTCACAGCTGCAGGTAGAATTTAGACGGAGAGCATCAAAACAAACAGGAAAGCACTTATTAGAGCAGAGAGTTCAACCTCTTGGGAAGCCATCTTTGTGTACTCATGAGTGGATACTATATGAATTTAACTGGCTCAATTTCTTTTCTTGGAGGCATTATTGCCTCAACTGTTTTCCATTGCTATCTCCTTTTCATTCTTCTCCACTTTTCAGAAGTTTTAAATATTTATGTGGTGGGAAACAAGTCAACAATTCTGCCTTGATCGCTCAGTTGTGGTCCTTCCCTTGCTTTTCCTTCCCAAGACTTTGGGAAAGACTTCTTATGGGCATTCCGTGTGTGTGTGTGTGTGTGTGTGTGTGTGTGTGCACGCGCGCATGTGTGTATTAATTCCACCAGGTGTTTCCACTATATGAGAGTGCAAAGCTTACAATTGTATCAATACTTGTCCCTTTCTGTTTTGGGAATGAGGGCTGGTGTGCATTTGTTTTTCAAAAGGAAACTTACATGCAAAATAAAGAAAGGAAGCAATTGAAAGGAAGCCTTATGTACTAATGCCTTCAAATGTACAGCAGAGGAATTTGTTTTTTTAATTTCATTTTTGGCAGCTTAATCTTCCTCAAGAGGTGAAAATGAAAAGTCACTCATCTCCAGACATGTGAAAATTGGAAGGCAAAGTAGAAGAAACATCTTACTGACATTCCTACCATCGTCTTTTCTTATCCTTTTTTTTAAAATTACACCTGTCCAGTTAAAGGCGCAAGCCTTCACTTTGAATGCAGTGGTTACATATTTATGCATAGCAAATGTTTCTATTGTTTCAGCCTCATGGACTTCTTTGTGCCCAACTTATGATTGTTGTCCATCTGCAAGTAACATCCAGAAGTCTGAGAAATTATACAAAGAGCTTTGAGGCTCATTGGTAGAAAGTACGTTTGCATGACTCAAAATGTCAAGTCCAATATATTGCTTTTGTTCACAGAGAGAGAGAGAACTGCATAAAACTCTATAGCTATCTCTTTACTAATCAATGACACTGATAGTTTGCAAGATGGTCCAGTTATATTTCTCAGGATGTAGCAGCTTCCTGTATTCCTAGGAACTCAAGAAGATTGTGCAATTCCTGAATTGCAAAAAAGTTTGAATATGTGATGGGGTGGAAATGGCTTGAATAAGACAGTAGATATTGCTTTCAACCCATGTAGCTAGTACATGGATTGGTCTTCCTAATTGCTTCATTATAAGCAGGCTTAAGTTCTTGGAAGATAAGGAAGAATATAAATGCTTCAATCTAAATGTTAATTAAATGATCAATTAATTAATAGACTGAGCTGCTGTATTTGAGAGGACGACTTGTTTGGGTTATGACATTTGTGAGAAGGAGATTTAAAATGCTTTTCCTTTTGCTGGAGGAAAACATATATCCCTCAGTAGGGATGGATAGATCAATCAGTTAATAATTATGTGCCCAACTCATGTCTAGGTTGATTGGCGATTTTTTTTTAAACATCCATTTGGAATAGTGCACTTAAATATGCATCCTTAAATGTATTTTCTCTGAAAATATGCATTTGAGGATGTCTTTGCCACAATGTGAAATTTGAAATTATGTTTTAAATGTATTGTCTCAAATCATTTCTACTGATTAAAATACACACAAGCTGTGTTTTTCTACAGCTTTCTTTATTGAAATATTTAGAAGAACCAACTCCAGGGACTGGCAACAGTTTACAAAATACAGATGCAAACAAATATAATCTTTAATCCATAATAACAGTAGCCCAAAACACCACAGAATATTTTAAATCAGGATTATCTGACCTTGGCAACTTTAAGATGTGTGGATCTCAACTCCCAGAATTCCCCAACCCTACTAGGAGTTGAAGTCCACATGTCTTAAAGTTGCCAAAGTTGGACACCCCCATATTAAATACAGGTGGAGCAATGAGAGGTGAAGATATTCCACTGGAAATGAAGTGGGAGATGATGTGGTAGAATCTATTTGAATCAGAATTTGCAACCTAGATTCCTGAAGTATTTCTACCTATTGGCTGCCTGAATTATATGTCCTCCTAATTAAGCAATTGCATTGAAAAGATTGCTTATTGTTCATTGGGGAAATAAATAGTTCTGGCTATTGATGTCTAGCACAAACAAGTTCATCAGAACAATCTAGTGTGGTTAATCAAGCACCAGTTAAGCCAGAATTTTGAATCATAATAAACAGCAAGGGCCATCCATTCAGATTGTTTTAAAGTACTATTCATCAAATTCCATACATCCCTTTAATGTTGAGATATAGAAATAGGTGAAGTCATGGAAGGTCACGTGATTAAATTGTCCAACTCATGACAGCTACTAAGCATTTGGTATTGCCTTCAATATAATATCACAGTTCTGAATATTAGTTGCCAAAAATTTGAGCAAGAACTTGCTAATTCTGCTCATAGTCAGCTTTTGATTCCCAAGAGTATCTGAGAGGTCCTGGTGGGGACAGAACACAAGAGTAGACAAGCTTTTAGTCTGATCTAGCTGAGCATGTTCTGAGTTTTCATGAGTCTCAGAATCACAATGTTTCCCAGCCTATTTATTTCCAAATTAACCTGTCTGGGTCTTGAGATGTCCCAGAGGCTCTTCTTGAAATTTCCACATTTAATCTGATTTAAAGATAAAGAACCATAAGAAGAGATCAAGGCCATTCATTTTGCTGATCACTGAGAAGTGGTAAATTGATCAAATTCAGTTTAGCCATATTTCCTATGTTTTCACCTTTTGTTTTCTTCATTAATTTATCCTTTGGGTGAAAGGAAATGCTCCATTTTTTTTTACAATACACACACATACATACACATCCTTTTATATAAAATCCAATATATATATATGATACTCTGATGCAGTTCATATATATAATATAAATTGCATCAGAGTATCCAGAAATGTTGGATTTTGGGACAAGAACTCATTCATAGCTGGAAAATATCAGCTACAACTGCATGGAACAATCACTTTCCTATAGCAGCCTATGCAATAAAATAACATTTTTAAAGGAGAAGAATGAATATGAACTTGGTCCATGGCTCCTACAAAGGGAATTTTGAGTGCTTGCATTTGTATTGTGCATCATGAATATGAAAAGAACACACATTTTAACCTAATGACATAACCATTTGCAAAAACCTTAGAATAAGGATTCATGCATAATGCAACATTGCAACTACAAATTGCAGATCCACACAAGGTAATTTAAACTTGTGTGCTTGGACAGAGAGCTGATTCTTTTAAGGGGTCATTGAATAAGATGCTGTGTGATCTTTCCGGTATATAGAGATACAGCCGTTTCCCCCTCTCCTATCCTGCTTTCTTTTCCTCTCCTCGTATCTGCCCATATATGCATGACACTGGCAGAAGTCACATTTAAAATACGGGATGCAATTTTAATCCACCCATGAAAGTGAGTGAAGTAGTTGTGACAAATACCCGATGAACATTTTCATCATTCATGTAAACATTATGAAATGACATAATTCTGAACCATGTCATTTTCCAGACCCTTTTATTCAATAAAAACAAGACTCACAAGAAATCAGGTGATTAGGTAGGTGCAAGCACAAGGATAGAACCCAGGAGACCATAACTTGTAGTTGCACCTTGGGCAGAAGGCCAGCTGGGTTATCCTGTGTCCATCCTTCTTAATCAGCCCTGGGAAGGAGACAGAGGTGGTATTCAGCAGTTTCTGACCAGTTCTGGAGAACTGGTAGTGGAAATTTTGATTAGTTCGGAGAACTGGAAAATACCACCTCTGATTGGCCCCACCAACCCCATCTATTCTCTGCCTCCAGAGACCCAGCTGATTGGAGTCCCAGCTGATTGGCTGAGTCTTTTTTTTGTTGCCCTGCACAGGAGAACAGAGCTGGAAAGCAGATTAGTGGGGTGGGGAGGGAATGGGATTTTGCAGTAACCTTCCCCTGGAGTGGGGAGGGAATAGAGATTTTACAGTATCATTCCCCTGCCACGTCCACCAAGCCACACCCACCAAGCCACACCACACCCACCAAACCACACCCACAGAACCGGTAGTAAAATATTTGAATTCCACCACTGGCAAGGAGGCAATAGCAAGTCACTTCCAAAAGGAGAGGGGAGGAGAGGGGAAGGGAAGAGAAAGAGAGGAGAGGAGAGGAGAGGAGGAGAGGAGGAGAGGAGAGGAGAGGAGGAGAGGAGAGGAGAGGAGAGGAGAGGAGAGGAGAAGAGGAGGAGAGGAGAGGAGAGGAGAGGAGAGGAGAGAAGAGAAGAGAAGAGAAGAGAAGAAGAGAAGAGAAGAGAAGAGAAGAGAAGAGAAGAGAAGAGAAGAGAAGAGAAGAGAGAAGAGATTGGAGATCTTCTAATCCAACCCCCTTCTTCAGGCAGGGTTTCCAAATGGTTGTCCAGTCTCTTCTAAACCTTCCAGTGTTGGAAATCTTGCCAAGAAAATTGCAGGGACTTATCCAGACAGTCATCAGGAGTCAGCCTTGACTTAAAGATGCATATAAACACTTTTTATTTTATACCAAAATCTGCTTTGCAGTTGCTCAGAGATTTGCTTCCTCTGCAAGTGGTTTTCCTACCATATTCTCAGGGTCCTTAAGAACTTCTTTTGATGCAGGCTGGTTGGTGGTACCACTGGCATTTTTATTTAAAAAAAAATCTTACCTATTGTCCATCATATTAAACCCTCTCTTCTTGACTGCCCATACTTCCAAGTACGCCAGGAGTAAGGGACCTCCTAGGAACAATCCCATCATAAATACTTCTGCTGAGAATAATCTGAAGTTTGTAAAGCCAGGGAGACTAGATATTGTTGAAGAGATGATGCTGTGGTTAAAAAAATAAAACTCTGTGCATCCTTTGCTCTTAAGAGCATCCCATTATACCCATGAACATTTTTTTAAAGTTCTTTCCAGCCTTCAAACAAATTTTAAAGCAAAGTTTTAAAGAAGTTAATAGCTGGTTGTCTCTTTCAGCTGTTTCTTTTTACTGGGAACAGTCTCTGCTGTCCAGAGCATATCTGAGAAAATCTCTATCTTAAAAACATTAGAAAAACATGACAAGCTTTATCCAATATTCAGGAAATTCATAAAAATGAGAGGCATTGTTTGGTTCTATGGAAAAGGGCAATGGGTGTATTCACTTTTTTCACCTATACTTAACACACTGGCATTTGCAAGGAAACATCAAGGATGGTCAGTTTACTAGCAGCCTAATAAAATAATAGCAGAAATAGTTGTAATATGTCCAGAATAAGGTTGAACAGACTTCAAAAATCTACATTTTTTTTACCCACCAGTCATAACTTGACAAAAAATGATCCGCAATTTCACCTTTGTTGATGTTATATCGGAGATGCATTGCAGTTCCATTACAATTCTAGTAATTCTTTTCAAAGTTTTTCAATTGAATTTTTGCAACTGATGTGCAAATTTATGCCATCAGTGAAATGATGATTCCGTCTCCTTTCAATGGCTTTGAAGTGGCCCCTCAAAAAATAGTCAGGTGATCAGCCCCAGAATTTCACAGCTAAATTATATTTTCTAAAAAAGTTTTTGCCATTTAGCATCCCTCGTTCAAAGAATTGACAAAGCCCGCCTGCTTGTTTGCTTTTTTCCATTGCAATGGTATTCTCATAAGAATGAAGAGAAGGGTTTGCTTCTTCATTGACTCCGATAGCCTGCTTGTTGTTACAGTTTTATTAAAGTGTAATGATTCTTTAATAAGCCTGCATGTACCATAGAGTTGAAAAATTCATGTCCGCCCATGAAACACAAATAAAGAAATCTTATGCTTCCTGGCAATTAATCGTTGAACTAATTCAGCAACTTCTTGAATAATTACCTAGGAATATGCAAAAAAAAAAAAGTCACTAGAGTCATAATCTTTCTGCTGTAGCTGAGATTTACATAGGTCCCTATTCTCTAAGGCAGGGGTCTCCAATCTTAGCAACTTTAAGACTTGTGGACTTCAACTCACAAAATTCCTTAGTCAGCTGGTTGAAGTCCACAAGTCTTAAAGTTGCTAAAGTTGCAGACCCCTGCTCTAAGGCTAATAGCTTCTATGTTTGTAAATTCTGGAAGGAATGTTGGGAAAGGACAGAAGGGTCATCCGCTTTATTGTTACATTTCTCTGGCATCACCCATCTAATTATTAAACTGATAAATTGTGTATATAGTCTTTAAGGCTCAGGGAAAATATCTAAAGGGCTTGCAAAGATAATTCTCCTAGTCTAAAAGTGTTGGTCTCTTTTCTACAGAGATTAGCCTGTACAATCTACAACTACAATCATTTTTAATTATGATGCATTGCCTCAAAAGTTACTCCTTTCTCTAGAATGATCTTTCTGCTGATGAAAAGAGATTTTGCATTAAAGTGAAGGGTAGGACTCTTAAATAGCTTACATAAGTTATTGCTTAGCATACCGTCCCCAATGCTTACAAAGTAACATGTGGATTGAAAGCAAGCAATTAATCATGTGGGAGACTGGGTTGGAACTGAACATACTGTTATAAATCTGAGAACTTTCCACATTAACCTTTTTTTAATATGAAATTTCTCCTCTCGATTCATGAACTATTTACAGAACATCCATGCATTTTTACTTACTAGTTAAATTTTGGAATTACCTTATCGTCCTGGTTTTTAATGTTGACATTGTTCAGATAATTATTTTTGCAGGCAATTTTGCAATGGTAATGTAGGACAAAATGCCATCATTGTTCCAGTTTCCATGTATAAACAAGGAAGATGTTACTCTTGCTTCTTAGGATTCTGATGTGTTTAAATGGAATGTTTTCTCTTTCGCAAATCTGTCCTATTTTCTTTCTTGCATTTGACCTTGATTTGAGGATTGGTGATGAAACATCCTTTTAGTCGGTCCAGTTTCTCACTAAAAAGAGGGTGATTTAGTGAAGTGATTCATTAGGGAACTCACAAAAACTTCCTTTTATAAATTCATATTTGGATGGAAAATAACAACTAAGCTTCTTTGTTTATTCATTTATGTATTTAATCCTGGAATTGCCCCAATTTTTAAGCCTGTGGTCCCCTGGCATTTGGCCAACTCTGTTGGCTGCTGGTGCTAGATCTGAAGTTCATTCAAACTATAAGAGCAACTCTGCATACATGAGAGTCTTGGATTAAGAAAATTGAAATTTGGCACCTGTATGAAGGGCACAAATCTGGAAAGCTAAATCTTTCATTGAGTTCAACTGAGAAGAAAGTAATTTAGAAGTTCCCTGTTGTAACTTATTCTTCCATGAATGTCAAGACACTTCCTTACCAAAGAACATAGGATGCTACCTTGCACAAAGCTAAATGATATGTCCATTTAGCAACATCTCACCCACTTTTGCCATAATTTCCTATGGCCATGTTGGCTAAGACTATGCGGAGTCTAAACATTAGTAGGGAAAAACCGTTCAATACATTTCTAGTCACTCAGCAGAGATCTTTCTCCTCAGAATCAGCTACTGCAGAGGTGAACAACCTTTGGGGCTTATAATATGGTTTTTGCATATTTCCCATGTCAAACTGTGCTGTCAGTTTTCGAAGATGCTTTTTCAAGAGGCAACTGGACTTTTCTTTGAAGATGTTTTGCTCCTCATCCATGAAGCTTCTCAGATCAGAAGCGAAACATCCTCAACAAAAAACAAGAAAGTCCAGTTGCCTCTTGAAAAGCCCCTTTGGGACCACTATGACCTGGATGACTGAGAATCTCCATAGACTGTCACTTTTCAGCAAAATTGCACAGCACCAAAAGGAAACTCAGGTCACAGGTTGTCCACCCTAATGTTCCTTGATTCTTCGAAGCCAGGAGATGCCAAGACAGGATCAGGAACTTTCTGTTGTCCTTCAAAGGGGCAGCTTTTGAGAGTTTTTCTTACCAATAGATTTTGAGCAGCAATACCGAAGGAGTGCCAAGTAATAAATAAGTATGAATCTTCATACAAACTTTCTGCTGTTGATTCCAGCTTATATCTGTTTTATCTCAAATGTCAGAATGTACTTGACAAGAAGCTGTGGAGAACTGATGTTGCATGAACTTTGGACTTTGTTTCCTACCGACAGCTTTGCTATAAAATCCTCAGCCAGAACGTGAGTAAATGCATATGGAAGGAAAGGGCTTACCTCACAAAAATGGTCACTGTTTTTTTCCTCCGTTCCAATAAGTTTGTGAAATGGCTGCAATCATTTGCGATGAAAGTGCTGTAGTTGTTGGGACAACTACACTCTGTGAAAGATGCTCACAGGTTTAACATTTCATAGTGTGAGGAGTTGACTCGGTGCCAAATGCTCTAATAGAACAGCGTTTTTGAACTCCAGAAGTATGACATTAATAAAGAAATTACAAAAGGCCCAACAAATGGCATTTATGTTAAATCAATAATGCTTGGCTTGTTTGTTTGTTTGCTTAATTCTAATCTTTCTTTGAGGGGGGGGGGAAATTATCTTTCCAAACAGTTGGCAATCCCTATTCTTATTCTTCTTTCTGAATATAATTAGAAACATGTTATGGTGTCTACTTAAGACATCAACTTTCTCAAGCCTGTCTTGTCCACTGTGTTTTAAACAAAGACACTTGTTTTGGCACTGTGCCCTTAATTAATCAGCAGAGGCTCTATTATTCTGTATGTGTGCGTACGTGCACGCACAGACTTTGTTCATGAGAAAAAACACCAGTTTCTCCAGTTTTTGTCAGAAATGGTGTAGGGTCCTCCCGCTTGGGTGGGGGATTGGACTAAATAACCTGCAAGGTCCCTTCCAACACTGATTATCTGTTATCTGTTATCCAGAACTTAATCAATTTATGGAACTAAGATTCTAATCAGTTTAAGAAATAAAAAATTAGAATTTTTGTAATGGCTTCCAATGGACTCTTCTGATAAAGGCATTTGTCTTGAATCACAATCATTCATGATTACAGCTTAGGGAATTGAATTGGCTACCTATCCCATGCACAATTAAAGCTTAAGTGTTGTAGCAACTATTCATCTGATGATAAGAGGCAACTAGTCTCTGGAGAAATACAGGAAAAAAACTCCATGCTCTATTTCCTAGCATAGGAATTAGATCTAAAGTCATACCCTGTCATATGATTACTGAAAGTTAGATTTTTTCTATTGAATGTGCATATCTCTGCAGTCTAGGTCATTTTGACTCAATGTTGCATCTATATGCTCTTGTGGGAAATGAGGCTCACTCTTGGAATAAAACATATAGAGAATGACATTAGGCAGGCATTGTGGAAGAGCAACTAACTTCTTTGCCAATACATTTACAACCATCAGAAGGGAAAGAGCAATAATGAAACATGTTCCCTATACAATTATTTCCTACTGCTGGCTTTTCTTCTCTCAGTTTTCCATTTCAGAGGTATGCTTCTATCTCTGCGTGTATTTGTAATCCAACATAAACAATTACGTGTAACAAGTAAATGTACAATGGGAGTAGCTGTTATCTTTTAAAATGTTTTGTTCTTAATGGCAAGCAACTCGGCTTTCAAGTGAAATAGAGATTTAAGAAGCCATGAGCTGAAAACAAATTTGCATGAAAAGAATCCCTTGTTTTTGTTGGTATTTTCTTTAAACATTGAAATATACATACATACTGCACATACATACATACATTTGTGCAAGTATATGGATAAGGGCTGTAATAGCTTAGTGGTATCCAAATTGTGCTGAAAATCTCCTACACATACCTCGACTTACCCCACTTGGGACTGGAAAATTTATTGTTAAGCGATACATCTGCTAAGTGAAACATCATGCGACCCAATTTTATGACCATGTTTTGTTCTGGTTGTTAAGCAAATCACCCTGCTGATTAAGCGAGACATCACGTGACTATGACTTGTGACCTTCCCCATTGACTTTGTTTGTCAGATGTCAGCTGAGTGTCAATTAAAAAGATACTCCTTTGGTCTTTTTAGCTGACAAAAAAAGGGAGTGTGGGAAAACAAGGCATTCTTGAAATGCCTAGATATCAACTCAGCAGCCCAAAGTTGTCGGAGCATAAGAAGATTATTGGAGAGCATGATGGATGACTCTTGGAGACTGATGTGTCCTATTGGAGAAGTCACATCCAGGGGGTGGGGGAAAGACCAGGGTCAAGGGGGAAATGTATGATGTGATTTAGTACCAGCTGCACCCAGCCATGCACCAACATGTCCAACAGATTGGACTGCCATTTGTCAGAAATGGTGTAGGGTCTCCCGCTTGGGCGGGGGGTTGGACTAGATGACTTACAAGGTCCCTTCCAACTCTGATTATCTGTTTGATGGCAATTTCTAATAAACCAATTTACTTTTTCTGAGATGCGGCTAGAGACTTTTGCTTTGAATGAGGGGGATTTGTTGGAGCCCTGACACTGAGAAGGTCACAAATGACAATTATGTGAGTCCAGGGCTGTTGGTCACTTGAAGCCAAATAAAGATAGCCCCTGATTTACAACCATTTGTTAACCATGGAAAGTTACAGCAACACTGAAAAAGTAACTTGACTATTTTTTACACTTACAGTATGGACATTGTAGCATCACCATGGTCATATGATCAAAATTTGGATCAGCTGGTTTATATTTATGATGGCTGCAGAGTTCCAAGGTCACCTGGTCACCTTTTATGATCTTCTGACAAGCAAAATCAATGTGGAAGCAAAGGTTCACTTAACAACCATGTTATTAACTTAAAAATACTGCAATCGCTGCAGTGATTCACGTAACAACAGTGGTAAGAATAGTTGTCAAATGGGGCAAAATTCACTTAACAAATGACTTGTCAGCAGAAAATTTGGCTTCAGTTGTGACTGTAAGTCGAGGACTACCCATGTATAGGCAGAATCTCAAATTCTGCCTTTTTATAACATTCACAGAAAATGTTATATAGAACTTGACACTTCAAAGGTAATGAACCTCATATGTAAAATCAATGACAATTGCTAATATTGAAGATTGATCATATCTATAGGCCCATATAATTCTATATATTTAAAAACTTTTCAGTTTGAAAAATCAGAATTTATAAACCAATGTTTATACTGAGATAGTAGAATTAGGATCATCAAAGACCCTAATTCTACTATAGTAGCACTTTAAAGAATACAAATCCTAAAAGAGTTAGAATCTATGAAGTGAATAGTTGCCTATCTCAATATGAACATGGAGTTATAAATTATAAGTATTAACAACTAAAAATAAATGCATCCAGAACTACTTAGAAGAAAACACTAGACAGCTGTCCACCTGAGACACTTTAATTTTGTTTTCTACACTGGGTGGAGGTGGGAGTCACTAAATTCCTACTACCTAAACTACTAAACCACAAATGTGCCTTCAACTCCTTTTAAGACAAAACTGTCAATATTATGGAAACAACAGAAGCCATAGAAGTATTGTTTGTTATCTAGTTTAATGAAAAGAAGGACTAGGGGTGATATGATAGCAGTGTTTCACTATCTAAGGGGCAGTGGTAGGATTCAAAAAAAATTACTACCAGTTCTGTGGGCGTGGCTTGGTGGACATGGCATGGCATGGCTTGGTGGGTATGACAGGGGAAGGTGACTGCAAAATCCCCATTCCCTCCCCACCCCACTAACCTGCTTTCCAGCTCCTTTCTCCTGTGCAGGGCAACAAAAGAAGACCCAGCCAATCAGCTGGGATTCGGGAGGCAGAGAATAGATGGGGCGGGGCCAGTCAGAAGTGGTATTTGCCGGTTCTCCAAACTACTCAAAATTTCTGCTACCGGTTCTCCAGAACTGGTCAGAACCTGCTGAATACCACCTCTGCTAAGGGGCTGCCACAAAGAATAGAGGGTCAATCTATTCTCCAAAGCACCAGAAGAGAAAAACAATGGATGGATGGAAACTAATCAAGGAGAGAAACAACCTAGAACTAAGGAGAAATTTCCTAACAGTGATAACAATTAACCAGTGGAATGAGTTGCCTTCAAAAATTAGGGGTACTTTAACACTGGAGAAATTGGACAACCCTTTGTCTGAAACAATATAGGGTTTCCTGCTTGAGCAAAAGTTTGGACCAGAAGACCTTGAAGGTCTCTTTCAATTCTATTATTCTGTAATAAGAATCATTTCTGACTTTCCAAGGACATAAACATCTGAAATCAGAAAATCTGGGCCCTTTAAAACTACTTTTAAACATGAATTATTTTATTGAAGCCAATAAGTTTTACAGTGGTACAGGAACACTTCATGTCATGTGGCTCCTTTTTGCCACCAAACACAAAACACCCTTTTCTTGTATGCCAGAAATGAAGCCATAAGGATGTTTGTTCCTCCTCCGTGTAGTTTACTATTCAACATATTTGGGCCTCTGATATCACGCTGGACTTGGCCAAAGTTTTCTTGAGGGCAGTTCTGATGTGAATCTTCCAGGATGCCTGAGCTAATTCCCAGTGGTGCAGGGGTGAGGATGCTGAGGCCAAGTCATTTGGGCAGCTACACATGTTGTCAGTCCCTCTAGGGACACCATGTGAAAGCTGTACGACGTGAATCAACCTCTGGCTGGATCACTCGAGTTGACTTTCTTGGCTGCTTGGCACTGTAAAAGTTGAAGCTTCTGTCAGAGAAACTAGTCAAGGGGCATTTGAGTATTTGCTGTCACCGTTGCCTTGGGCAATTCAAATATGCCATCAAATTTCAAGAATCCAAATGTTTTGTTTGGATTTGGGAAGTAGGATATCAGAAGATTGGGTGCGGTTTTTAAAGAGATTCATCCTCTCCTATTATAGGACAGATTTGATTTACAATGATAAAATAGCCTTCTATATACAAATTGCCACTAGTAAAGAAATTGATATTCTGTGCCGTAATTCTCTTAGATTTTTGTTTGAAACAAAAGAATAGGTGAACAGAAATGGATTAACTAATTTGTCCAAACAATTGTCCATAATCTAAAGTTAAACTTGGTTTTAAAAAAAACTATTACGACACAAGAAAAAAAAAAAGAAAGTACTTACTGCACTGATTGGCATTTTTGTTGAATGGAGATGCAATGTTATTTTTGTACTAGAAAAATAATAGGCAATATATATTATATTGCACAAGATGTATGTTTGTTGAAAGAAGCAAAAATGACTGTGCGGCCTTCTGATAATTTTGTTACATGATACATGACATGAAAAACATAAAACAGGAATTGGGTATATGACGAGAAATATAAACATAAGTTGTATCCATTTCTCTGTACAATGCATGTGATGAAACAAGAAGAAATTTGCAAGAATGATTGAGTGATCAGTGAATGTTGGGCACCTTGAAATAAGTGCAGGGTGGTAGTTTGGCCAAAAGAAGATTAAATTATAAAATAAATATATGACAGAAGAGTGAATTGGTTGAGAAGAGAAGAACCAGAAAGTTAAAGAGAATTGATGAGATCCTTAAAAGAAAACAGATG
Source organism: Notechis scutatus (assembly GCF_049901735.1). Taxonomy (NCBI): domain Eukaryota; kingdom Metazoa; phylum Chordata; class Lepidosauria; order Squamata; family Elapidae; genus Notechis; species Notechis scutatus. The sequence continues at coordinate 19,734,328 of NC_142011.1, read as the reverse complement.
AGAAGTTTAAACAATAAAAAGTAAATGCATGAGATAGTGTGTGAATGTGGCCGAAACAAGGATGGTTTCCAAGGATAGAAAAATATGACAAAATGTTGGTATAAACTAAATTTAATTATTTTTTCCCTTTTTTAATCTCATGCCTTCACCTTTTTTTTACTTATTACGTCTCACTCTCCTTCTGTGCTTTGTGTCTTGAAAGGAAAAAGTATGGTGGGTACCTGCATAGGTATATTAAACTTGTTTCAGGATTTGCACTTGACTTTCATGTTTCCAAGCCTTAAAATGGCAGAAAAACACTATGTCTTTTTTCAGCTGTTATAATTAGAGTTACATATAGTAATCAGAAAAGTGCTTGAGAGCCACATGTGCAGAATGGGACAACTTGCTGCAACCAACTTGCTATGGCCAATTCACCATAGCTAATTTGCCAGGGCCAATGCACCACAATCAACACGCCACAAGATAAATTGCCAGGGCATTCATTTAGTTCCTTTTATTTTTTGTTGACCATGTTTTCATCAAAATTATTTCATCTCTCGTATCAAAGAATATTATTATATGGCTACCAGCTTTTGTAATGCTTTGATGAATAATAAAAGGAACCAAACCAACACTGAATTGTCTCACCATGAGTTGTCACGCAGTGAGTTGGCTATGGCAAGTAAGTGAATTGTAGTGAATTGGCTCAGGAGAATTGGCCATTGTGAAGTGGCTATGGTGAGGTGGCTATGGTGAGGTGGCCACAGTGACTTGTCCTGGACCCCACATATTGGCATTCATCTTATTTCATACTTTGAGCCAAAGACAATTTGAATACCTCTCCCTTTTGTATTCTGATTTTCCCTTCTATGAACAGCTACTAGACACAGATGGAATGGTGGGACAGATGGGACAACTTGCCGCAGCCAACTCACTGTGGCCAACTCACGATGGCCAACTCACCATGGCCAACTTGCTGTGGAATAACTTGTATGGCCAACTTGTCACAGGACAACTTGTCGTGGGACAATTTAACAATTCAATTTAATTCTTTCAAACACATCTTAAAATATTTTAATTTTTGTCATTCATTTCATTCTGTCCCTCCTTTTTCATCCTTTTTTTTTTTTTAAATGATTCTATTCCACCATTTCTTTGGTATTGGTGCAACTCTTGTACCACAGTGAATTGTCCCACAGTGAATTGTCCCACAGTGAATTGGCTACAGCACGTTGGCTGTGGCAAATTGACTATGGCAAGTTGACTGTGGTGAGTTGGCCATGGCGAATTGTCATAGACTCAGCCCAGAGATCTTTTTCTTACTATTGATATAGCAATACACACAGGTGGAGAGGAAATTCACCTGCAAACTTCAGACATAGAAGTGACATTTTCCTCAGATATTTAAGCCCATAACTATGGATATAGACCTTTTTAGTGGTATACATTTTCTCCTTCATTTGCTTGATGCCTCTATACATATATGTTGGCTGCTAATTTTTTACAAGTGATTTCTTGTTTTCAAGTTGTTGGAAAATGTCTCATCATCCCACATATGAGGTCACTGGGGGCCTTTCAGATTTAAGATAATTCTGAAGACAGATTAACAGCAAAGACAAATGATGATTTCTCTTTCAACAGAAGTTTCTGTCTGTTTTGTTTGCAGAGGAAGGATTAAGTAAGTCATATTTGACATAAAATGTCACATTTCTAAAAAAACAGCTTTGCCTTCCCCTCTTTGAGGGAGGAGCAGAAAGAGTAGGAAAAATAACACCCCAAATCTAGCAATTGTCCATAGGAAAGACCAAAAAAAAAGTCTGTGTGGTGGACATGACAATACCTGGAGACAGCAGAAGAGAAAAGAAAGAACTGGAGAAAATCACAAATACAAAGACCTGCAAATAGAAGTAGAATGACTGTGGCAAAATAAAGCAAAGATAGCACCAATAGTAACAGGCCTCATGGGTGCCATCCTAAAACATCTGGAGCACTATTTGATCACCATCGTCATTGACAAAATCACCACTTGTCAATTGCAAAAGGTAGCTTTACCTGGAACAGGCTACATACTGTGACCATACCTTTTACACCATCTAACAACAACAACTGTCTATCCAGGTCCTTGGGAAAGACTCGATAGGTGGACAAAAATGCCAATACCAGTCTAAACATCTGTCTGACTGTGCCACAAACCCTGATACCAATTTGAAAAAAAAAGTTTTCCCTCCCTCCCTCTTTCAGCCAACTGTATCTTTTGCCTTTTGTCTTTCTTTTTCCTTGCATTGACTGACTTCTTCAGAAAAGAGATCAGTGAAATTGTCACTTGATTACTTCTCCTTGATTAGCATTTATAAGAGCTCCGTGATACATTATTTGCATTCCTATTTAGCCGTGATTTTGTGGGGCAGCAATGATTAAACTTGTCATGGGGTCTGATTGACAGGGTCAGATCTTCACTTTCTACTCTTTTGAAATTAAAAACAAATGTGTCAGTTCCCTTCATGGGCCATAGCGCTGTGAAGCTTGCTCGCCTTGTCATCAGAGATAGGTCAGGAATGTTTTAATTTTAGGGATAGGATTCGGCTTGTCACTGTAAGATGTGATGGTGTGTAGTTCTGGAGATGAGATGTGAAGGGTGTAAAACAAAGAATGGGAAGAACAAAGAGAAAGACGCTCACATTATTAGACAGATTTAATTAGTCTGAATGGATATTATGCTAGATGAAGCAGCGAGCTGTGAAATTAACCCTTGATTATGGATTGGCGGATCTTGCTCATAAAGAGACTCAAACCCTTTGTGAATAAAAGAGAAGGTGTGATTCCCTCACAACCCTCCTCCTCATTGCTTCTAAAGGGAGGGGAATGCTGATAAAACAACCCTTGATGTTAGCATTTTGAAAGCCAGTACATTTCTCATTCAACCCCCTTTATACTAGAGGATTGAACTGCTTCAGTTCACAGGATTAGAATCAATGTAGTATTGTATGAGAGTTGACCATAGTAATTTCTATCTATATTTCAGCTCACTATATTTCTACCTATGCCTATGAGTATAGAAAAATGTGTATTTTTTTCTTTCAAATAATGCTTTTCACACAAGCACACACAGAGAGATGGGGGGAGGGAGGGAGAGAAGGGGAAGGGGGAGAGAGAGCAACCAAAGAGCTGGTATTGTGTACAAGAATATCTGCACAGAGTATGGCCAGACCCTCCCAAATCCAGATGAAATATTTCACAGAATGTCATGGAGAATAGCAAGGCTAAGATCCTATGGGATGTCTGAATCCATATGGATAGTCAATTAACCAGACATCATGGTAGTAGACAAGAACCAGAAAACAGCAGTGGTAACAGATATAGCAGTGCCAAGTAATAGCAACATCAGGAAGAAAAAGTATGAGATGCTGGAGAAGTACTAGGGCCTGAAGGAGGAAATAGAGAGCATGTGGAAAGTAAAAGCCAAAATGGTCCCACTGGTAATAGAAGCACTTTGGGCTGTAAGTACTAAGATAGGGGAGTGGCAGCAACAGATCCCAGAAACTACATCAGCTCTCTGTCCAGAAGAGTACCATGCTAGGAACAGCTAAGATGCTGCATAGAATCCTCAAATTCCCAGGCCACTGTTAGACGACCCAAGATTGAGAAAGACATATACTATCCATAGGTCTGATATATGTACAGTCTTAGTTATAGAGACAGTGGACTAACAGAGTAACTACAATTTCTAGTAATGCTTTTGAGCTTATTTAGTTGTTGGAATGGCAGGGGTGCTATACTAAAATATACTAAGATGTAACATTTCAAAGAATTCTCTTTATTAAATGTGGAAGCAATGTGGGGGGGTAAACTTCTTTTAAAGGAAAAAACGGATGGTAGATTGAAATATATGCTATATATAATACGATATGAGCCATGGGGGCATGGTGGTTAGAGTGCAGTACTGCAGGCTACTTCTGCTGACTGCTGTCTGCCTGCAATTTGACAGTTCAAATCTCACCAGGCTCAAAGGTTGATTCCATCCTTCTGAGATGGGTAAAATGAGGACCCAAATTGTTGGGGGCAATATGCTCTGTAAACTGCTAGAGAGAGCTGTAAAGTGCTGTAAAGTGGTATATAGGTGTTATTGCTGTTGCTATTGCTATAGCTTAATGCCTTTTTTTTTTTAGCAAAATGCATTTTTGCGCCACTTCATAAAATGCAATTAGTTTATAAAGGATCTTTGGGACATATACAAATCGAAAATCAGACAGAAGTTAAGATGTGTTTTCCAGTAGAAATCAACATCTGGAGAAGTTCAGTTGTCCTTGAAAAAGTGATAAGTAAGATATGACTGGTTAATACTTGGATGGACCACCAAGAATTTTTCAGGGTTATAGGTAGGTTGGGAATCTAAAACAAACAGCCAGAAGGCAATGGCAACATACTTCTGAATTCCTGTCAAGAAAAAATGTGGATGTCATCAGGCACTGAGCTCAGCTTTCTAGATTGATGCTTTGTTTCTGGGTCACAATGATAAGCATATTCTTCCTCAGCTGTCAAAATACTGTAAAATAAATTCATCACTTTCAAATTTCAACTCCTGCTGTCAACATGTGATGAACCCATTTTCAACACACCTTCTGATATTGAAGAACATCAGTAGTGTGACCCACTCAACACACCTTCTGATATTGAAGAACATCAGTAGTGTGACCTACTCATTCCTGTGGAATGTCAAGCATGACAGCTGTTTCCCTTTGAATGATCTCTCAGTTGTCTGAAATCAGTTCCTCAACCTTTCTCTTGTGAAACTTATTGGTTGCTGTTGTAGGCCATTTACTTAATTCTTGATCATCAAAATCAGCTCTTCTTGATCTTTGCACTTTTAGTCCAGAAATCCACAGTACTCATGTGCACAGCCATTACCATCAACAACTACATCCATTGGTAAATTTCAGTTGGAAGGATTCATTTGACTGTGACTTTCATATGTTGACTTGTTTGGATTAGTTCATTTTTCTTGTAATTAATGCTGGCTTCTATTTAAGCTGCCTAGCCAACAAAAGAAGAGTTCTCTCAGATCCAGCCTTGTCCTTAAAATCTTAAATAATTTCAATAGCCCTTGTAAGAAAGTTGAATGGTTCACATGTCTTGCACACCAGGATAAGTCCCTTTTAAAGGGTTCTCAAAGAATGATTCTCTGTTTAGAAGTGTCGTCTGTTTCAACAGCTGGATTCTGAAATCAATGTTGAAAAGGAAATGCCATAACAAAATGATTGGAAGTGTGAAATTAATGTTAGGTAAAAAGATTCTCCTCTTAATTCACATTGGATGAAAAAAATGCTTTTGTAAAAGCAAAACATTCTTTCCTATTCTAATGGGTGTGGTGTACTTATTAAATGTTTCATTTTTTGTTATTCAGCTATTAGTTTACTTGTACTTATGTAAGAGTTTATTTGTCCTTGCTTAAGGAAAAGAAAGATTTTTCTTTTAATGTAAGGCATATCTCTGGTGGTCCGTAGTCTCTTTGGTTTCTTATACTTCCCTTGAACCTTTTTTTCTTAGGGCTCCCTCTGTAGCAGTGTTAATTACTGCTAAATAAACATGACGGATTCAGCCTTTATGAAACTATTAGCAAATTTCCCCTTTCCTCACAAAAATATGAAGAAAGGCCATCTATGCCTAGATCTAGTTGAAACTGACCTTAGAACTTCCATATCTTCAGGCAGGGATTCCCACAGACTATATTTTTTAAAAAAGTCAAGATATTAGTCATGATTATGCAATCAAACTATATATTTTAATTCAATGCACATAGACATCCTGCTAACAGGACTCAGCTTTGTCACCTGTTGTGAATTGGATTGTATTTTTATTTAAATGACAGCAATTATTTCAGAATTGAATAGATAGTTCATTGCAAAACTTCATAGTGGTGGTTGCTTGGTGGTGCATTCATGTTTTGAAGTATGTAAGTGACCACTTAACAGTATGCTTGTTCCTACATTTACCTTTTTGTTAGCTCTTTTTTCACAGAGGTAAACATTCAAGTCTTGAAATACGTAACTGTTTGTGTAAAAGTAGAGCCTGCATTTTGCATGTTGTGTTCTTGGTATGTGGGGGATCAATAAGTATCCAAAGGAATCTAAAGTATTAGCTTTGCATCAAAAACTCTGTATATATGGCTGTTAATATTCATGTATTTTCATAAACCTGTAGCATCTAGAATTTAAAACCAGGAAAGCTCAAGAGATAATACAGTAGACATTTTTTTTTATAGATGAAGCTATCTCCATTAAATTATTATGAAATGCTTCCTGATTAGGTAAAGGAAAGAAGATGACCAACTCTTTTTAAAATGTTGGTATTCTTTGGAGGAAAAAAATTATTCCAGAATATAATTAGAATGTCACCGGCTAAAATCAGCTCTCAGGATAGCTTAAGAAAAGAAGTGAACTGGAATTTTATGAGCACATGCAGTTCATTTTATTGTGGTAGACATAAAGCATACCATAAGCCGAGCAACTTAAACTTGCCACTGAGTGAAAGCATTGCCTATCCATCAGTAATGTCACAACTAATCTCTAAGATTTTAGGCAGGATTTTAGGCAGCTCTTCCTAGGGATGCTAGAGATTAAACCTTAGACCAAGAGTATGAAAAGCAGATTTTTTTCACTGAAATATGGACCATCCCATTCATTCTACATACAAAAATATAATAGGTTGTTGTTTTGCAACAATTATAATTGAAAGTGGCTTAACAATGCCATAAATATTAAATTCATTCCCTTATATCTACAATGATGAATCACATAGCTAATTGATGTAGATCATATGAAAGGCAGAATACTATACATGAAATGTCTCCCTTGCCTAACTAGGTAATCCTTGAATATATTGGACATTCTTCTAGTAAGAAGAATCTTTTATTTCCAAATATTTGCAGAAATATTTCTATCTAGCAAGCAATAAATCTCCAATGCTGACTGTCCATAATTCTCCAAGGTTTCTGGCATGCACCATTCCAGTCAAAATTGATAATGATTAGGACCAAACCTGGGACTGTTTACATGTAAATCTAAAATCTTCTATAAATGGACCTTCTATATCTCACATACTCTGTAAAGGTCTAGTCATCACATTGACTATAATAACAATAATACAAAAAAGACAGTCAAAAGATCAGAAGACTGGGTAACTTCTACTTTAGAAAGGCTATAGCATATTTAGAATTCTTACTTTGGGATGAAAAAAAGAGAGATGACATGATCAATATATATAAAATCAGGCATGACATGGAAGAAATGGACAGGGTGAAGTTCTCCTACTCTCTCAAAATCTTGGGACAGGAATCATCCGATTGGCTGATGGGAAAGATATTTAGAACAGAAAAAGAAAATACTTCTTCACACAACACATAATTGATTGTGGAATTCATATGGTGATGGCCGCTAAATTTTACCAATGTTATGTCAATGTTATGTCATTTCCAACCTTTTTTATATTGGGGAAGAAAAGTGGTTTTTAAAATCTTTGGTCAAACTGACTTGTGACTGTGGTGGATGGAGTTGGAAGAGGCTTACTCATATCTATGTCTAGGGAGATTCTCGGTCATCCAGTCATGGTTGTCCTAAAGGTGATTTTTCAAGAGACAACTGGACTTTCTGGTTTTTCTTTGAAGACATTTTGCTTCTCATCCAAGAAGCTTCTTCAGCTCTGACTGGATGGTAGGGAATGTTTTACCACATCATGTAGCAACAGGCAGAGGGGTAAAAAGTAAATCAAGAAGTACTGTAAAAACACTTGTGTTAAAAAAATGAGTTTAGCCCAGGGCTGTCAAATTCACGGCCCATGGGCTGGATGCGTCACTTGCTGGCCACACCCAAGCCCAGTTTAGTGAAGGGGGAAACAACGCCATGATGATGCAAGTTTGACAACCTTGGTTTAGTCTATTCAATTTAGAGATGATTTCCAAGTGGGTAAGATTCAAAGCTGAGCATTAACCCAAATTTCTTAGAAATATAAGCAATACTGTTCTTTTTGAAAAGAGATTGTGCAATCAAATAAGATAATACTATGAAGTATGGGGTCAGTTACTCTGTTGTTTATTAAAAGATGAATAAGACCCCAAATTTCATTAGAACTATGATGCTATAAAAACTTAATCTTGCTACCCGGTCACTTGGATGAGGTGGCCAGCCTATAAATTATATAAATAAATAAAATGACCTTTGTGTAGCTCCTATGTGTAGCTCCTGATGCCCATCAGTTTCTCAGACACACCTATTTGGAAAATGTTCTGTCCATTAAAAACAAACAACACAATGCTTTAACTTTAGGAAGCAGTGGATATAGTGGTGAAGGGTCAGACTGGGATCAGAGAGAACCTATCTCAACTTCCAACTGAGTGACTTCAGGTCAGATACCTATTCTCAAAGCCCAGCCTGCTTCACAGGAAGTGTTGTGTTGTTGTAAAAAAAATTGTGAAAGACTCTCATATGCGCTGCCTTGAATTCTCAGAGAAAAGGAGGACAATAAATGAAATAAAAGCAAAAATGTTGCCTTCCCCTTTAATTGTTACAAGATGGGACTTGGAGGATCAATTGAGGCTTGGATAATAACCTTAGTGGAAAGAAGCCAGCAGTTCAGATTAATTGCCCATTAATTTTCCTCTTCCTCCTCCACCTCTTGGGATTGTTAGAAGGATAAATCGTTGGAATACTAAAGCTAGTATTACCTGAGGAGAGTTACTTACTTGAAAATGAATGCATTGGTTTAATCTGTCTGAACAACTAAATGCTTTCTAGTCTGAGCTATAGTTTAACTATTGAAAACTTCAGTGACAGGCAATGTAAACTTAATAAGACCTCAGATCTTTGCAAAAAAAAAGCTGAAGGGGGAGGCTGGCATTCAAGTGAGGGAATATGTGTGCTGTGATGTCATGATATAGACCCCATGTCTGAGGTACTTGTGTCTGACTCCAGGGTGCAAGTGTTTGCATATTAATCTTGTAATGAACGTTTAGTCAATTTTTCTTCACTGCAGTTTGCAGCAGGTGCCTTTAACTATTTCCAGCCATAACATTGACTTAATTTCTTCTTAAAACAAAACCTAGTTAAAAATTGCACTTGGGAAGAACAGCATGCATAAATATACAGCAGGAGATAATGGTCAAGTCAGCACTTTACAGGATTTTCTCCTCAGATGCAACTAGAATTCGATTTTTTTCTTACATTGCCAAGCTATAAACCTAGGGTTGCTACCTGATATACAAAGCAAAATTCAGGGATAGAACAACATTTGAAGTCTCCACAATCATCATATACCTTATTAACTAAAGTTGTCTTTCTCAGTCTAAGGAAGTCATCAGTCTGGATATGATAATAATAATAATTCTAATGCCCAGTAAATCTCACCAATTCTCAGACATCACAAAGGACTTAATTTAGATATGTTCTTTGTATAAATCAAAATCACTAAAAGGTAGCATCAGCATAATATTGTGCTATTTGGAAAATTAGGGCTGTTTAAATTTTCACAGTGATGTGTCACTTTGTCAACATTTCAAGCAAAGTTCCTCTTTAAAGTTGATTCACACACCAACATGATCCCTTCAGCTTCTTCTTTTTTCTTTAATAAAGCAATACAGCCGGGCTGTTTTTTCTGTCCCTTTCAAGCTCTTTCTACAGCAGGAGTGCCCAACCTGGCCACTTTAAGACTTGTGGACTTCAACTCCCAGAATTCCCCAGCTATCCATGTCTGTGTGTCTGAGCTATAAGAGAAAGCTGGGAGAGGCCCTTCTCCCCCCAAGTTGGCCAAACTATTTCCAGAATGGGTGGTTGGGGCATATCAAGCAGGATTTTTAAAATTGAAGAATCTAGACTGGAAGACTTACTGCATTCAGAGTTCTTCCAGGTTTATCAGCTTCACCACATGAGCCAAGCTGTACCATAGTACTGGCTGAAGCCACCGCCTATCCTGAAAATGTTTTAAGCCACCTAAGAACAGGTTTCTTTAGAAGACTGCTTAAAATGATCCAAGGTGACACAAATTGCTTTGGTTCAGTGAAGAAAACCATATCATCTCTGAAGCGAATCTCTTCATCCCAAAAATTCTAAGCAACTTTGTACAGGCCTCCTGAAAAAATTCTTACGTGCTTTTGTAACCCTTCCCATTCAGTTGGATGAGAAAGAAATTGTGTTTCAAGCAATTTTAAGCATTAAAATATTCAGAAAGTTCCTGTGGACAAGGAGGTTAGTTATAGTGCAGCAATCTTTTCAGGAGAGGTTCGTAATAACAAAATGGTCGCCAAAGAATCAAACCCTTAACCCTTTTAATTGTTCATTACATACTTCACATGTATGTAAAAAGGGGGGAGATTCAATTGCCTGGTTGAACCTGCCATTCTGATCAGAGGTGATATTCAGAAGTTCTGACCAGTTCTGGAGAATCAGGAGCGGAAATTTTGAGTTCTTTCAAAGAACTGTCAAATACCACCTCTGACTGGAGATTTTACAGTACCCTTCCCCGCCATGCCAACCAAGCCACGCCCACATAACCGGGAGTAAAAAAAAAAGTTGAATACCACCACTGATTCTGATGTTGTTCCCTGGGCCTGCAGATGCTAGTTGAAGAACAAGTTGGATGAATATGTGTTCATGTTTCTACTTTATATAATCACCTCTCCAGCAGTGTACAATGTATCTCACTCTGCATATTTCAGTTTCATCCCAAGAAGGTGGCATTAAGAGGAAACTCCTCCTATAGGGCTTGTTGAGATTAGGAAATGGACACAGTCAGGGAACCTGCAGAGAAATTTTGAGATGGATAATCTTAACGGTTGTGGTACAATCTAGAACAGAAATCACAGGGCCCACAGATCAAACCCAACTCATGTTGCCAACTGATAAGAATCCTCGTAAAATTTAATCAAATATGAGCTGAAGTTGCATCCAAAGATATTGCAGGTTGTCCTTGGGTTATGATGGCAATTGGGACTGAAATTTCTGTCACTGAGCAAAGTACAACCTTGTGTAACCACATGGCTTAGCGGTAGCAATGTCACCAATCTCCACTGTCATTTTAAAGCAATGATCATAGGAGTCATGAAGACCAGTGGTGGGATTCAAATTTTTTTACTACCAGTTCTATAGGCATGGATTTGTGGGTGTGGTGTGGATTGTTGGGTGTGGCTTAGTAAGTGTGGCAGCGGGACGATTATGGCAAAATCCCAATTCCCTCCCTACCCCACTAACCTTCATTCCAGCTCTGTTCTCCTATGCAGGGCAACAAAAGAAGACCCAGCCAATCAGCTGGGACTTGGGAGGCAGAGAATAGATGGGGGCAGGGCCAGTCAGAGGTGGTATTTGCCGGTTCTCCGAACTACTCAAAAATTCCACTACCGGTTCTCTAGAACTGGTCAGAAACTTCTGAATACCAGCTCTGATGAAGACTGCATGTGACCATGACATGGGAAGAGAAAACACATCCCAAGGAAGCAGCTCAGTAGGTAAGACTACAAGCAGGTATGGGGATGTCATGGATAAGCAATATGAAATATGGGCATGTGTCTACATCAGGTAGGTGCTACAGAGTATGGACAGATGAATGTGACAGGCAGGTGCTATGGAGGTCAGGTGGGTACCATGGGCAGGCATTACACTGTATGGGCAGATCGGTGCTATGGAGTACAAGATCTTCCTACCACCCAGGAACTTATCTGGAGAAAAAAACAGTGAAAGTGGGAGCAACCGACAGGAGTGACTTATGAGAAACAAAGATGATTAGGGAACTGGAGGCTAAAACATATGAAGAATGGTTATAGGAACTGGGCATGGTTAATCTAGTGAAAAGAAGGACCAGGTGAGACATGATAGCAGTGTTCCAATATTGAATTGAATTGAATTGAATTGAATTCTTTATTATCATTGTACATATATACACAGTATACATACAATGAAATTTATCTAACACCCAGAGACCAGACTCAACATGCACAAACATATCCACAAACACTTCCCCACCCACCAAAATTCCCCGTCTCCTAAAAACACACAAGCATCCACACAACAGACCAAGTAATACTGTCCAACAGCTCACTGATCATTGTTAAGTGCAATTATAACTCTGGGATAAAAACTATTCAGAAAACACATGGCCCGAGTTTTAATTGTTCTGTATCTTCTGCCAGAAGGCAACAGTTCATAAAGATGGATGGGAAGAGTCTCTGAGAACGTTGTGCAACTTCCTTGAACAGTGAAATGTGAAGATGTCATCCAGGGCATTTGAGGGGCTGTCACAGAGAGGAAGGAGTCCAGCTATTTTCCAAAGCACCTGAAGGCTAGACAAGGAACAATGGACGGAAACTGATCAAGGAGTGATTCAACCTAGAAATAAGTGAGAACAATCAACCAATGGAACAGCTTGCCTTCGGAAGTTGTGGAAGCTTCACCACTGGAAGCTTTCAAGAAGAGATTGGACTTCCATTTATCAGAAATGGTGTAGGGTCTCCTGCTTGAGGAGGGGATTGAACCAGATGACCTACAAGGTCCCTTCCAACTCTGTTATTCTGTTAAGACCTTTCCGATTGAGAGGGAAAGTTGCAAATGGCAATCATATGATTGCAGAACTCATACTTGTGTGCTGATTGCCAAATGCCCAAATTGTGATCATGTGACTGCAGGGAGAGTGAAACAGCTGCAACTCTGAGGAACACTCATAAGTTCCTCTTATTCAACATCCTCATAACTTTGAACCGTTGCTGAAGAGTTGCAGTTGTAGCCTGAGGACTATTTGTTATTGGCAGACAGCACCCCCTAGCATTCATGCCAATCCCAGCATGCTCTGCTATCTGGCTATATTAATAAAGGAAGCTCCAAACATCACCAAAAGGAATTCTACAACAGTTTTAAAGCTCCTTGAGAATGAGATATAAAAAAATAAAATCCTCTTTTGCAAAGGAAAAAAGGGTTTGATAAATTACAGGCAAGACTTCAGCACACTGTATTAATAAGAGCATGAAAAGAGCCATGTTGGATCAGCCCAAGAGTTGCTCAGTTTTAGTACTTGATCTAGAGCAGCAACTGAATTGGGGGGGGGGGTGTTATTCAGGCAAAAGCTGCTTCAAAGCATCCGTTCAATTTTGATGGTTTGGGCATGATTTAATTCCAAGAATCAAATTGTTGAATTAAATAGTCAACGTGGGTCTAAAAGTGTGTGCATGTATATATTAGATTCTATTGAACTGGTGGATTATTCAGAAATTTGCTTCAAAGATTCAGTCAAAAAACAGTGATTTGATTACCCTGATTCTGATTCGAATTTTTAGTTCAAAGTTCTGCACAGATGCAGCCAACAGATGGTCTAATCCAGAGGTCTCCAATCTTGGCTACTTTAAGCTGGCTGGGGAATTCTGGGAGTTGAAGTCCTCCAGGCTTAAAGTAGCCACGGTTGGAGACCCTTGGTCTAATCCACTGGGAAATCCATAAGCAGGACAGAACCCACAAATGCTGGTTACAATAATCTTTTCCCAATAGAGTTAGTCAGGAGTGGGATTCAAAAATCCCAGCAACCGGTTCACTGCCCAGTTGCTGCGCGGGCATGGCCATGGTGGGCGTGGCCTATTGGAACTTCCGGGAGGGCCATTTTTCACCTTCCCAAACATCTGGAGGCTTCCCTCAGGCCGCTGGGAGGGCAAAAATGGCCTCCCCGAACTCTGGAGGCCCTCCAGAAGCTGGAAACAAGCCCATTTCCGGACTTCTGGTACTTCCGGGAGGGCCATTTCCCCCCTCCCAGAGCCTCTGTGCAGATCCTGCACTTACCTGCACTGAAAATGGGCCACGTACAGAGGAACCTGGGAAGGGAAGGGAGGGGTGGGCTGGGCCAACCAGTTGGTTCAAATACAGGTTCGGTGAACCAGATGCAAATTTAATATCCAGCTCATCCGAACCAGTAGAATTCCACCCCTGGGGATAGTCATTATATATTCCTTCTGTACCTCATGGCAACACTTAGATATTATAATTAAAAGCCCTTGTAAATTCTTTAACTTGTAAAGCACATTCATTAAACTTTATGTAAAGGAAGTGAAGGCAGTGGAGAGTTTTTTTTAAAAAAAAATGACTGCTGAAGGAAACATGGCATAAAGTCTTGCTATTTAAATTGTGTCAACAGGTAGACAGTAGGTGACAAAGAAATCAGTTTATTATATAGAAACTTTTTTTAAAAAATCAGATTTGAGTTTGGCACATGGGTAATTGCCAGAGTACTTTGAATTTAGAACATGTCCATCCTCCCCCCTGCCCCCCACATCTCCAAAAAGACCTGTCCCTAGTTTTGCATGTCAGCTTGTAAGTCTATAAAACAGTTTTCTACCAGCTGGAGGTCTAACATGCTACATGAATACATAACAGTGCCTAACCAAGAAGGTTTGTAATTCAGCAATTAGCTGTAATTAATGAACACAAAGTGAAGACTCATTTACAGTTTAAATTATCACATTAGCTCCTGTCACCCTCTATGTACACAAAACAGCAGGAATTCAATTATTTTTATTCTTCGGAGCTAATTTAAAATTTAAGGAATGCCATTACATGAAATAATAGGTAGAAAATGTAATAGAAAGCACTGGGAACAGTTGGCTGCCTGTGGATGGTGGGAGAGATTTTTGGTGGTGCTCTGGAATTATTTGCATGGTCTTTTGGGGTGACGTGTTTTTGCTTTGCGAGAAGCAAATCTTTGATGGGTTAGCATGGAGGCTCTAGTCGGTGCCTTTAAAATGAAAACTGAGCTTGGAGGCAGCGGAGTCATTAAGCATAATTGTAAAAGCAGTTGAAACAGATAATGCTGTTGATAGTAACATGTTGACAGCAGGGAAATGCTCCCAATATTATCCTTAATGGAACCGAGAACTCTGGTATCTGCACTGACTTTCCTTACACAATTCACCCTTCCGGACTAGCAAAACTAACAGCCCTTAAGTAACTGTCACTTTACAATCTGCCTCTACTTTAATGCTCTCACCTGAATGAGGGAGGAGAAAAAGCTTTTTCCTTTCATTTATTTATTTTTCTCTCCCCCTTTTGCTTTTAAGAATGTCAAGTTCCATATCTCCCCAGTGGCTGCTGGTGCTATCTTCTTCCAAAGAGATCAATTTAAAAATGTTCCAAACACACTCTCGGTATCAGTTCAAAAGCTTCCATATTTCTGCATTAGTACCATCGCTATGCCAATTTCCTTCCCTCTTTATTTCAGCTGTCTCAGTTTCTGGATTTTTTCTTTTGCTCTTTTAAGCCAGAACAGGCCAAGGGCTGGCCCAGTTATTCACTGGTGATCAGCTGCTGAAGTGAGCATTTCAGATAGACAGAGGGAAGGTTGAGATAAAAGGAGGAGGAGGGGGAGTCTATTAGGGTAATGTTGCTGTAATTAATGAAACCTGCCAGTAATTGCAAAGGTGGAAAGCTGTATAATATTATAATGATAGCCATCCGTTCCATGCAGCCTTGCCTCTCTCTCTCTCTCTCTTTCCCTCCTCTTTCCCTCCTGCCCTGGAATTCCCTTTTGCACAATCCCTTATCATCTCTGCGATATCAGACACTTAGCCGTGCAAATGTTCCTGACAGTCTTCTATGTCTTTGTCTTCCTAATTGGACAGTATAGAATTGTTTATGGATATTGAAGACATTTAGACCTCAGTTGGAGGTTGTTCAAAAATAGTTAGCAAAGTTGCCTTGGCCACATTGTCACAAATTCTTATGCCCTCTTTCAATTGCTTCCCTAAGATGTTTTAAATAAAATTAGCAATATAAAGTCTAATCCTAAACAGAGCGGATGGTCACTCTCTTTATACTCAAAGAGATTAGACCTTTTCTTGTTATCAGTAACATCTTTGGAAATAAATTGGCTCAGGCTGATGACTGTAGGCAGACAGGAACTCAATGCCAACCTGAAAATCAAATATTTTAATCTTGCTTAATATGACAATTGCTCATTTGGTGCCCCAGTTTGTTTTGTTGTTGTTGTTGTTGTTGTTGTTGTTGTTATTATTATTATTATTATTATTATTATTATTATTATTATTATTATTATTATTATTATTATTATTATTATTTAGGGGAGAGCAATAGATACCAGGGAAATAGAGTGGACTGAACAGCCCTGCAGCCACAGGACGGTACATGCCTCTCAAAGTTTCACTTTTTGCACAAAAATCACCAAGGCACATTTTCTGCAATTTCAAAGTGAGAAGGACAGCAAAATATTTTATTCCGTCGGTGATCGCAATTAAGATCCTATACGCACAGATAAATCCACTAAGTGATATAATTAAAATGAGGTTAACTTTCACCTCCAGAATTCTTTGGGGAAAGTGTAATGGGAAGGAGACAAACAAATCAAGAGGTCTAATTAAAGTCTTGCCCCTTTTTAAAGTGTCACACACATGACACATATTAAAAGGAATGGACTTCTATCATACATTTGCAACAGTGGTGGGATTCAATTTTTTTTACTACCAATTCTATGGGCATGGCTTGGTGGGTGTGGCAGGGAAAGGATACTGTAAAATCTCCCATCAGAGGTGGTATTTGCCGGTTCTCTGAACTACTCAAAATTTTCACTACCGGTTCTCCAGAACTGGTCAGAAGTTGCTGAATACCACCTCTGATTTGCAACCACCATCCTGATATGTTTGAGACACTTCCCATAATAGATACCCCTATATTTGAGGATGGTCAACTATATGATTTAGAGATCAATATCTGGTACAGCCCTTGCAAAACAATTGCCTTTATTTCCTTTTTCACACACACATCAACACATAAACACACACACCCAAGCACAGGGCAGAGGATGAAACTATTTGTCATGAATGAAAGCAAATATAAGTGTCCCAGGAAAATGTTGCAGGATCCAGTCATTACCCCAATCAACAACTAAAAAGCCCCACACAACCAGGCACCACATAAATATTACACATAGAATAGCCCAAAATACACATGAGAGAGAAGTTCCCTGAACTTCTGGTCCCAGTGACTGACCCAGATTGGATCCTGAAAATATTTGTATTATTATCCTCCAAATAGTTCCCTTTATGATGGAAAATAGAGGACAGATCACCTGGTGTCCAGCTTTCCATCCTTATTCTGCAGCTCTTCTGTACATAAATTGGTTCAAAGAGGAATGGACAAAGGCCACTCCCTTTGGGATCCTCCACGCTAACTATTCACAGCATTGTTCCCAGGAACTCTGGAAAGTTCTGAGTCTTTTGATCTATAAGCTCAAAAAATATACATAATATGAATATCAAATATCAGCCTGTGGTTGATATTTTTCTCTTTTCCTGCTTTTTCCTGTCTTTCTACCATTTTGCCAATTAACTGCTTTTGATCTTTCCTGATGTTTAATAAATAAACATCAAGGTATATATAGTTTTTTTGCTAGCTGAACTGAGTGGCGGGTGTGCTTGCTATGACCTAGATGTAGGGATTGAATGGGAATGTATGTGTGAGAGGAGGGAGGGAGGGGGGGAATTAAATTGTAAATTAACAGAGTAATTTCTCAACAAAAGGATTCTAGATCCAGCAAGGAACCAGGCCTATATTGTGAACTCTCCAAAGCACTCCAGTCAACCAAACATACCAATTTATTTCAGATGCTTGGTCAAGCATGCAGCTTTATTCATAGGGCTCACAGTCCACACGCTTCATGGATACTCTTATATCATCCTAATTAAGGAGCTTTTCCCTATACCTACAGAGCTAACAAAGTTTTTGAAAAGGACAGTAACATTGGGACCAGAAAAGCTCATGCTAGAAAATGATAAAGAACGTAGCATCTGGAACATGAAGTTGTAGATTCTCCTTAAAAAGCCTCTCAGAAGTTTTAGAGGTGCCACATTCAGAAAAGGCCCAAGTTAGGATAGTTTGGATGAAAAAAGGGTAGGTAACTTAACATTTTAAATAATTTTGAGGCTGAATTCCACAAATAGTAAGTTAATTCAAAATTCTGCTTTAGGAATTGTAAACTGTCTTTAGAATTAAGAATCAGAGTATTGTTTATACCAAGGATATAGAGCTACAATTGTAAGAGAGGTGGGTTAAAATATCTATCTATATCAACCTCTCTCTCTCTCTCTCTCCTCTATATATATCTTGTCCTAAAAACAAAGTCAGGCTTGGACTGCAATTGCAAAACAAAATGAAACAAAACAATGTTGTGCAGACAAAAACAAAACAAAACAGCATTGTTAGCCCTTTCAGGTAAACCAGACTGAGAAACTAAAGTTATGAATGATAACATTTTTATCAGTTTTATTTAATGTTACAGTAACAGAATCTTACAAGTCTGAATGCACCTCCACCTTACCTTCTTTTATCTTCCAGAGAAGTAGGGAGGGTCAAGTCTGAGATATTTTCTCAAATTACATTCCTTCTGTGGGCTCAGATTTCTCTTATCTGACTGTTGTCACTGTTGTGTCTCTTTCTCCTGTCCCTCAAGATATTCTTACTGCCCATTACAAGCATTTTAAGATTGCAAATAAATGCTTCTTTGCAATTGGACATGATTCTGAATTTGAAAAGAAAAACATTTTGTCGGTGCATCAGGTCACTGTATCTGCAGCAAAGATGTGTTAATAAACCTTGCTGAACTTTACCAAGGAAGAATTAAGTAAAGAAATGGAATGTCAGTAGATTCATGAGGAAAAGCCAGCATTAAATCATAATGATTATAATGATTTTCATTAAGATAATGAAAGCAGAAATGTAATATAGCAAGAATCGTGTTGTGCATGTGAACTCAAGGCAAATTTCATAAATCAGTGTTATTTTATGGAACATAGCTGTAAAATTGTTCTTAAAAATGGACTTTGCCCTGTTACAAAGGACCATGAAGTGATGTTGATGGAAAAGCATAATGAAGCTTAATTTGGTGGAATTTATACAACCTAAAACAGAGTAACAGGATGCAGGCATAATAATAATCCTGCAACGTGGCATAGAAGAGATGTGTCTGTTATTGTGATGGAATGTACACCTGGAGAATCAGCGGATAGGAGTTTTGGAAACCCACAGTTTTCCCAGAGAAAGACCCAGATTAAGAGATTTCAAAGTCCCAAACTATATGGGGGGAAAGGGGAAGAGGTTCAGGCCCAGGGTAGCCACATCTTATAATCTCTCAAGACATATCTAGTAGTTTACAAGTTGTGGCTTTTGCTTGGCAAGATTCTGTCTGTTAGGTGGAAGCAAATAAAGGATTGAACTTGAATAGCTTTTACTATGTCATCCTTGGGTTTGGACCTGAAATAAAGGATGAGGACCTAGACCAGGGGTAGGGAAACTTGGCTCTTTTATCACTTATGGACTTCATCTCCCAGAATTCCTGAGTGAGCCATAAAAGGTTCCCCATCCCTGGCCTACTGGTTTTTCAATTGTGGGGGGAAAATCAATTTTTGACTTGAATGGGACATATACAAATGTAATATACAAATGTATATGTCCTACATTTGTATATTAAACAGTCCCATTCAGGTCAAAAATTGATTTTTTAACTAAAAAACCAGTAGGCCAGGGATGGGGAACCTTTTATGGCTCACTCAGGAATTCTGGGAGATGAAGTCCATAAGCGATAAAAGAGCCAAGTTTCCCTACCGCTGACCTAGACTGAATGTTTGTCCTTGTAAAAAAAGAAAAAGAATGAAAATATGAGTGTTACTTAAAAACAAAACAGAATAAGGAATAGCTTTCTTGGATAATGAATCCAAATAAGCTAGCCAGTTTTTGGAACTTATTTTTTTTTTCAGATTTTTTTTGGGGGGGTCTTGTGGCAATCAAAACAAAGGCTGCAAAAACTACATTGTAACATTCATAGAGCATCACTCAAGGTGTATTTGCACCTATCTCCCTGGTGTCACCTCAGCAAGATAGACCATACCAGACCAATGCCAAATAATAGTAAGGTCAAAAATACTTTTATTGGAAGGAAAAGTAACAGATTCTTGAAGATAGAATGTATTTCATCCTTCCTCAATTTATTTTCCTGTGCACTAGGAAGGAGCTTGTCTGAGATGTTTTCTCGGATTATTTTCTTGGCCTGGGTTCAAGCCCCATTTATCTGACTTGATAGTGACTCTGAAAGGTGATCTGAAAGATGAAAATTTCATATGCCAAGCACCAGATTTTGAACAGCCAGAAAAAGAAACACTGGTGTGCAATATATGCAAAAATCCATATATGGGTCAAAGCATGGTCTGATAAACTAAATCAAGTATTTCAAAACAGAGACATGCTCATCCATGTTTGTAGATTGTACAAGGGCTAAAAATGGAAGATGCAGGTACTTTGGTGTGTTGATGATACTTTGGTAGAGTACACTATCCAGTGCATGGAGATGATGGGAAGGGGGCTGTGGTATAGATCCGGGGTCCCCAAACTTGGCAACTTTAAGACTTGTGGACTTCAACTCCCAGAATTCTCCAGCCAGCATATGCTGGCTGGAGAATTCTGGGAGTTGAAGTCCACAAGTCTTAAAGTTGCCAAGTTTGGAGACCTGTGGTATAGATCATCCCCCCATTCTCTCTCTTAGGGGGTAGAATAGAGAATAGTATTCTACTATTCTTAGGCATATAAATGGGTTTAAGATGGAATAACCAAAGCTTACTCCTTTTGGAACTGTCCATGCTAACTACCCATAGCATTGTTTCCAGGGGCCCTGAGAAATTCTATGCCTTTTGGTGTATCTCTTTTTTCCATCTAATTGTGGTCAATTCTCAGAGACTGGCTGAACAAGTCCCTTCAGTTTTATGGCAAGATTTTTCAGAAGTGGTTTGCCATTGCCTCCTTACTAAGGCTGAGAGAAAGTGACTGGCCCATGGTCACTCAGATAGCCTTGTGCCTAAAGCAGGACTAGAACTTGCAGTTTCTAACTGATGCCTTCACTGCTACACCAGATTGGCTCTTTTGATCTATCGCTCAAGAGATATACATCATATGAATAACATGAATATAAAATATCAGCTGGTAATTGATATTTCTCTTCCTCCATGCTTTTGTCTGTCTTTGTTCCATTTTGCCAATTAACTGCTTTTGATCTTTCCTGATGTTTAATAAATAAACATCAAGGTATATTTTTACTAGCTGAACTGAGTGACAGGTGTGCTTGCTGTGACCTAGATGTAGGGATTGACTGGGAATGATGGGTGCAAATTAAATTTGAATTTAGCAGAGTAATTTCCTAAGGTAAGGATTATTCTGGGTCCAGCAAAAAGAAAGGCCTCCATTGTGAGCACCCTAAAGCACTCCAGAAACTCAAATATGCCAATTTATTTCCAGTGTTCTGTCAAGGAAGCCTGTCACAATCCTGTCCCAATGCCTGGAGGGCGTACATGCCTTATATGAGGGGAAACCAACTGAACCCTCTTTACTACATGATATCCATTAACAAAAGATGGGACTTGTGATTATATGGTTACAACCAGCATCCTGGTTTTTTTTTTATCCCTCCCCTTATTCCTACCTGCCTACCTGTTGTTGTGGCATCACAATATTTGCCCAAGAATAGCTGTAGATTATGTTCACTGACTGTTAGTGCCTTGCATTGAATGTGCAAATAAACATGTATTATTATTGTTATGGTTACAGTCAGCAGATGTTTAGGCTAGATTTGGTATTTTTATGAGTCTTTCCCAAGGACCTGGAATAGGCAGATGTGGTTATTATTATTTTATAAAGCAGTTCTGTAATTATTCAGGTTTTCTTGATACAAATACAAAGTACAAGTCCTTCAATTCAGAGTCAAAGGAAACACAGGGCAAATGTGCCATTTTTATCATACCACTTTGGCTCAGGAATTCTGGGATTTGAAGTCCACGTGTCATAAAGGGTCATAGTTGCTCACCCCATTATATATGTATGTTTAGACATTTATTCTCTGGGGATTTTTAATTCTGCCTCACACTAAACAAGTAAGGTACATAAAATGACCTTTTAATAACAAACCTAAACAAATATTATTATTAGATAACAAACTCAGCCTATAGCACCATTCCTTAGAAGCAGGTGTATTTTTCTCAGAATATTGTGGATGGACAGTGTGCTAAGTAGCACTCTGTGAATCTTCTGCTGATTTCCACCCACCCCCCTACTCCCCACCCCCCCAAAAAATGTTGTCGTTCCAAGTTGAAGGTGGATTGTACATTGTTTTATCATACTGAGTAAATACACAAGTCTTGCAAAGCCACTTTCCACCCTGTAAAAGACAGGGGAGAAAACTGGCTCTTCTTACAGTGAAGATCAATAGGGGAAAAAATGGGGGGGGGGAACCAGGCAGAGGACAGGAAGCACTGCTCAGTTACAAAATGCAGGACAGGAAAGAAATCCTTCTGTGATCTTCAGTTCAAAGCATGAGAGGTTCCATTTAGTCTCTCGGTATAGATCAGTGTTTTTTAAACTCAGCAACTTTAAGATGCGTGAACTTCAATTCCCAGAATTCCCCAGTCAGCTTGGGAGTACTGGGAGTTGAAGTCCACACATCTTAAAGTTGCTGAAGCTAAGAAACACCAGTGTATATATATATCTGTAGGCATGGAAACCTCCCCCCCCCCCCACAGAAAACAAAACTTTCCTGTATTAACACAGTTCTGAAAAGTTTCTGACATCTTTTTTTCTAGCAATTCTCATGCAATCTACTGTAATGGAAGGCAGGTTGCAGGTTGATTGATTGAGATGGGCAGAAACCAAGCATCCACAATAATAAACATAGGCCTAAAAACAGTAAAAAAGAACATTTCCAACCTTCTGAAAATAAGTTTGAAAAATAGAATTGTCTTTTGCAGGGGAAGAAATTTCAGGAAATAGAATACCGTTTCAAGATTTAATTCAAACTATGATAGAAGTGCTCGTAAAAGATATTTCTGCTGTGAAGCTACCATGATTTTTTAAAACAGAAAATGTCTGCAGTCTTCACCTTTTTTTTTTCTCTAGCACTTAATTTCTCCTATATAAACTTCTCTTTCTTTCCCTAGTGATTTTTCAGGCAAATAGAAACACATAACTGAGGAGAACCACTTAACATGCTTCAATCTCAGGCTTGATTGCATGATCAAGGGGTTAATCAAAGGCCTGAAACAAATTAAACAGAAGGGGGGGGAGGAAACCCCTCTTGGATAATTATATATTCTTTCCACTTCTCTGTTGCCTTCCTTCAATCCACCGCAAATAACCAGGGAGGGGGTGTGGAAAGATGTGCTGTTCACATGAACTTCCTTGACCATACCTGCCCCTTTCAATGAGAAATTTCATTGCTATCCCTAGACTGCTATCACTACAGATCTAAAAATCTATAGAACTTTCCATGTTCCTTTATTTCTGCCAGTGGCAGAAAAGCAGGGACAAAAACAACTAATACCAAGAAACCTGGGAAGATGCTCGGTGTTCACTAAGTCCATTGTCCTACATGTAAAGGAAGTTCTGGATATTTCCATAACATCTTTTTCTCATTAAACCTCCTTTATCCCACATAGATGCTGTGAATTGCAAAGGCTGACTGAGAATTGTGGTCCAATTGACATGGAGAGGAACAGATTGAAAAAGCTAAAATGGGGGGAAAGGTACTTTGTGAATATATCAGGCAGTATCAGGAAGTTCAGGACCAAATCAGCATACGCATGGAATTAGAGCAGAATGATCAAGGGTGGGAGATAGTGCGGAAAGTATTATGTTTTAATGGTGGCGACGGCGCAGGGGTTTAGACTGGTACGGCAAGCTAACTACTGCTTGCTCCAGGAGTTCGATTCTGAGCAGATCAAGGTTGACTCAGCCTTCCATCCTTCCGAGGTCAGTAAAATGAGGACCCAGATTGTTGGGGGCAATACGCTGACTCTGTAAATCGCTTAGTGGGGGCTGTAAAGCACTATGAAGTGATATATAAGTCTAAGTGTTATTGCTATTGCTAACATTTAGTGTTCGTGCTGTCAGCAAGCCTAAGGATGGATGGATGGATGGGTGGGTGGGTGGGTGGGTGGGTGGGTAAGTAAGTAAGTAAGTAAGTAAGTAAGTAAGTAAGTAAGTAAGTAAATAAATAAATAAATAAATAAATAAATAAATAAATAAATAAATAAATAATAGGTGAGTGAGTGAAGGGCAGTGCCAGAAGGGAGGGAGGGAGAGAAGCTAGGAAGATGTGTAATACTTGAATTCAAGGACAGTGGTGGATTAAGGGGAATTATGGGGGAGAAAGACATTGTGCAGTTTGGCAAGTAGGCTAGTGTGCTAGCCCTATACAGGAGAAGAGGAAAGAGAAGGTGAGTCATAACAGCTATAACCAATTATACAGTTGGATTAGAAGGGACAAGAGCAGAGATCTCCAAACTTGGCAACTTTAAGACTTGTGGACTTCAACTCCCAGAATTCTCCAGCCAACCAGCTAGAATTCTGGGAGTTGAAGTCCACAAGTCTTCAAGTTGCCAAGTTTGGAGACATCTGCACTACAGATTCAGAAGGAACACTCCCACTCTAAGTTCTCAGGCTGTGAAAGAAACAGTGAGAGAATTGTACTTTGAGACTTGCAAGATTCTGTCAATGTAGCTTTACAGTAAACTAGAATTAGCTCATCTGGTCATATTTCCTGTCTGATGTACCTGGGAAAGCTGACAATAGCTAAAATGTCTTTGAAAAGACAAGAGCTTAAATCAAACACATTTGTGACATTTTTATTTCCATCTTTAAAAAATTGCAAGCGACAGTGATGGACTTTAGTTTTAAGTTCATCAACCTTACAGGAATGGTCATTTCACTTGTCTGAGTATCTGCTCCAAATTATTCCCCTTCCAAGTTGATAAGAAAGTGAGCATGATATAGTTGTATATATTTTTCCTACCATTACCTACCCTTCCAAAGAGGTTTAATATTGTTATGTCATCTTCTTATCCTATTGAGTCATACCTGTTTCTGTGAATCCTAACAAATTATAACAATATTTGAGGTAAGGTAGTTTAAAATGCAGACAATTGTTTCTTCAACAGCATGGGGAATTGATTTAAGGCAGAGGGGCTCAAGAACTACACACATCATTCAGTACACTAAGTTAACACCATTGAAATCCAATGGCAAAAATAGCAATAGCACTTAGACTTATATACCACTTCATTGTGCTTTTCAGTCCCCTCTAAGTGATTTACACATTCTGCATATTGCTCCCAACAATCTGGGTCCTCATTTTACAGACCTTGGAATGTTGGAAGGCTAATCGATTAGCCTAATCAGATCCTAAGCCAGTTAGGGTCGAACTCCTGGCTGTGGGCAGAGTTAGTCTGCAACGAGTGCAATACTGCATTTTAACCACTGTGCCACCATGGCCAAAAGGCTGAGTTATAGAGATATTATCCCCCAAACAATGAGTCATATGGGGCAAATATGTCTTTTGATAGGCTTCCTTTCCAATCCCAAAATTTAATTCCCCATAAAGAACAAATTAATTGAAAAAATATCCTGTTTGTTTCTTCGTAATGTTATGATATTTCCTACATCATCTGTAGGTCAGTGAAGAAGGCTGTGGCCTCTAATCCAAGGCAAAATTGACCTAAAGTCACTCTTCGCATAGCAACCACACTCATTGCACAATGGAGGTGCACTCCTACTATCCCAAGCCAATCCTTTGTAGGCTGGTGACAATGGTTTAGTGCTTCGCAATAAGATGTTTAGTAGCAATGTGAGCTGTAATCAGCTGAGATTTTGGTTGGGAAAAGACTATGGACATCAGGGGAAGATGCTTTATTCCAGTTAAAATTGAAGTTTCTGATCAAGGTAGCCTATTGTCACTGCCAACTGGGCTCTTTCTGAAAAGGCCCACCTTCCAGTTTTCCCCAACAAGGTATATGTACCACTACTGAATGCTCTTAATAGACTTTTAGTTTCCCATTGATTGGTTACCATGTTTCTCACAAAATAAGGCCGGGCTTTATTTATTTTTTTGAGCCCCGAAAAAACAGCTAGGCCGTCTTTTCGGGGGTGACTTAATTTCCTCCCCCACCTAGAGTGGCCCATACGCACGTACCTCTCCACGAGGCTGTTTCTATCGGCCAACAAAAGCTCCCTGAAGGCAGAGTTCCCAGCCGCTTCAGGGTGAGGCGTGGCTGCCTGTGTCCCCTCGCCATTAGGCAGTGTCTTTCGGGCGATGGAAGCTCCCCAAGGGCAGTCACCAGCCACTTTGATTGGCCGGTAGAAGCGGTCTCAGGATGAGTGCACACGCACACTCCCCTCTCTGCGAGGCCGTTTCTATCGGCCGATGAAAGCTCCCTGAAGACAGAGTCCCCAGCCGCTTTGGTGTGAGGCGTGGCTGCCCATGTCCCCTCGCCATTAGGCAGTGTCATTCAGGCAATGGAAGCTCCCCAAGGGCAGTCACCAGCCACTTCGATCGGCCGGTAGAAGCGGCCTCGTGGTGAGGGGAGTATGCATGTGCGCTTGCCCCGAGGCCGCTTCTACCAGCTGATCGAAGTGGCTGATGACTACCCTTGGGGAGCTTCCATCGGCTGATGTTCTATCGATAGATCGGGGTATTCTAACCTAGGCTACCTGCAGGGCCTTCCTATTGGTGAAGGCCGTATTGTTGGAGAAACATGGTAGATTATCGGTCCCCAAGCTATCGGTCCCCAAGCTCTGCAAATCAGCAGTAGAAGTGATAGGGAGGCAGGGAGTGGTGGATTTGAGTGTGTGTCCACTGCTTGTGCAAAGGAAGCTTCGTGTGCTTGCACACTCTCCTGCCACTTGCATGGCCCAGTTCCTAATGGGCTGTACACCAGTACAAAGTTGCAGACTGGGGGTTGGTCCCCTGAATTAGATAGGGTCATTGACACAGTGGGCATGAGTTCAGGCAGACTTGGAGAGAGAAGTAGAGGACAGTGGGGGCAGGTGTGCTATGGTCTATGGGGTTGTGAAGAGTTGGACACAACTTAGTGACTGAACATCCCATTTATATGCTACAGCATTCATCCCATCTCTCTCCACCCAATTTTTCTCCCTTATGTCTTTCACAAACTTCTGTGCTATGTAATTGCCAAATACCTACATCAAAAGCATAAATAAACCAAATAAATTCATTTACATTATTCATATTTTCTCTGTTTTCCTTCTCTTTTATTTATGCCTTAAACAACAGTAAATATCACAATAATAATAATAATAAAGAATGCCTGCAGGAGGCCAGAAGATGATCAAAAGGCTCTGATATAGAGCAATTCATGTTTCTTCTCTGCAATCGCTAACGAATCTTAACTTGAGCCATGTTATGTTCCCATGTGAGTGATAAGCAATGATTTATTATGAAGTGTCATGAAATCGGAATGCCGTACAGTGAGAAATGAGTGAATGGGAAATGCTTTCCCAGTTTCCCAGTCTCATTACTCAAAGATGCAGAATCCCTTTTCAAAGCCTAATTCCACTGGAGGTTTTTTTTACCAAGAAACTTGCTTTGCAATGGAAAATAAACTTTGATTGTAATCTCTCCCCCTCCACTACCCCAGAGTAGCCTTGCAGTCTGTTGGTTGAACAAAATATTCAGCTTGGATATTATATTAGAGATCTTTATGTGAATAATCATGCAGCTCATATGAACAATGAAGCATGTGAGCCAAGGAATTACAGATTTCAAATGAAGTGATATTTGTTTTTATTTAGTGCATTCTATATGCACTACTGTTTTGCCATCATAGAACTCCAGGGTACATGTACATGAGATTTCCAAGTTGTTTCCATCCAAGGACAGACAGCATCTCTTTTCTGCATCATGTGGCTTTAGTCTATGATTTAAAAATGTTTAAGAAAATGTAGAAGAACTCATAAATTACTTTGTGTCAGACCAGATTATTCATCTCTCTCATCCAGATTGGTATACTCTAGCTAGCATCATTTCTCCATCATTATCAGTAGGTCTACCTTATTATTAAAAAAAAAATCCAGATGAGGAAGATTAGATTTATTCACTTGGTTCTGTTTCTGCATGCAAAACATGCTAAATCTATTAGCCATGGTTTGGCCCCAATTCCAATTCAAACAATATAGGACTATTAAAAAAAGTATTTGTTTGATAACTAAACGCAACCTCCCATTTTAGAGGAAATATACCAAAAATTGCCAATTTTTTTTTGCCCTCGAAGGATGTATAGCAGTGATCCCCAACCTTTTTTATGCTGCGGCCCAGTACCGGCATCAGCTGGGCGCCGCGGCCCGGTACCGGCATCAGCTGGGCGCCGCCATCTTTTTTTGATGAAAAAGTGCTTCCGGTGACCTCACGGAAGCACTTTTTCATCAAGATAAGCGGCGCCAGCGCTCGGTGAGCTTTTCCGGGTAGAAATGGCTTTCTACCGGAAAAGCTCACGAAGCGCTGGCGCCGCCATTTTTTGATGAAAAAGTGCTTCCGGTGAGCTTTCTTCTTCTTCTTCTTCTTCTTCTTCTTCTTCTTCTTCTTCTTCTTCTTCTTCCTCCTCCTCCTCCTCCTCCTCCTCCTCCTCCTCCTTCTTCTTCTTCTTCTTCTTCTTCTTCTTCTTCTTCTTCTTCTTTCTCCTTCTTCCTTCTCCTTCTGCTTCTACTACTACTACTATTACTACTTTTACTTCTCCTACTTCTTCTTCTACTACTACTTCTACTTCTTCTACTACTCCTACTCCTCTTTTATCACTTTGAGTATTGAATGAGATACAAAATTCAGGTTCTTGCACTTCTTGTGGCCTCAACCATTTTCGTAAATGCTTTGTATGGTATAGAATCACAAAACATTTTCTCCAAATGAGTAAAACACTTCATGTGTGTGGACATGTGTGTGGAAGTGTGGGTTTCAATTCTCAGCCTTCCCCAGCTAGCTTGGGGAAACATCTAAAACTCTGATCTAGAGTTCCTGCACATTGACTAGTTTATAGGATTTGAAAGAATCCACTTGGTCCCATTACAGTATTGCAAATCATAGCAACTAGCCAAGTACAGGTGTAGCCAAGCATAATCCTGCTTCATGCAGAACCTGGAAAATCTGAAGGAGTCATTGTATATTTCCAGGGGTGGGATCCGACAGGGTTAACTACTAGTTTGGTCATTTATGAGGTTCGGTGATTTACGATGTGCTTCCCTGCACGCTGCATGGGCGCGCCTGTAAATTGTCATCAGCATGCTGTGTGCAGAGAAGCAGCCTTTCAAAAAGCCCTTTTTTCCTGCTTTTTTAACTGCAGCTGTGCCTTGCACAGCAGCCGAAGTTGAAAAAATCAGGAAATAAAGATCAGGTAAGAACCCAAGTAGACTGGGCAAAAACATCAGCAGACATAAAACCAGTTCTATGTCTGCTGCTCTTCAGAGCTACCGTTTCTACAGAGGTGGACAGAACTGGTAGAAACCCACCCTTGTATATTTGCTACCCTGTTAAAAAGTAGAAAGTGCTCTGGAGAGCATGAAATCAACCAAAGTGTAGCCTTTTCTTCTGCTTCATTTCCATCCGTATGTAGAGATGCTGAGATTCCCAACACAATTGTTGCTGTTCCTTCTCAAAGAAAGGTTGACATAATGTTTGTTAGGGTTTTGAGATTAACCCCTAGCATAGTATTGCAGCAGTAGTCAAGCCAGGAAGCCAAAGGAGAGTGGAAGGGCCCCAGAGTATACACACACTGAACACAAACACTGTTTGTAGTTTAAATAGTTTTTAATCCAGTTAGAGTTTAAGCATTGTCATTCAGTCCATTAAGTCATTCACAGTATTTCCATCCAGTAAAACTCACTAGTATAGTCCAAGTTAAGAGTCCTTGCAATATCTTTATCAGCCGATAAAGATATCTTCTCCTCCTCCGGTTTCACTCTCCAGAGAAACAAACGCTGGATATTCAGTAGAATTACGCAGTAAATCAGCAAACAGTAGCAAACGATAACAGTTCAGTCACAGGCACTCACAGTCAGTAATCACAGTTAGTCACAGCAACACACAGTTAGTCGCAGCAGCACACAGTTACAGCCAGTTCACAGTTACAGCCAGTAACAGTCAGACAGACAGTAAGCTTTCCAGCTTCTAATGCTTCCTTATATTGTAACTTCTAACCGCACCCTTAATCGGCTAATTGCCTGCTGCATTGTGCTTAAAGTGATAAGCACTTAAACCATGATATCTAAGTTTTATATATTTATTCACCCAAACCATATTTGGTATCAATGTTATACCTAACATACTCCCCTTTTGGGTGAAATAAATATATAATACCTTTACAATCTTATCCCATATTTTTCACAACTCTCCTGGTGCTTACTGGCACCTTGGGCTTTAGTAAAATTATCAGCTAAATTGTCCTCCGACATACAGTACTCTAGCTGAATCATCTTACTTCTTACAGATTGTCTCACGTTTAGGTATCTTAGATCTGTATGCTTGCTCCTTGTTTTTACTCCAATATTTGTGGCCATTTGAATTGCTGCCTGATTATCTTCATGTATAATTATAGGATAATCTACAGTTATACCTATATCAATTAACATTTGTTTATACATTATTAATTCTGTACATAACAATGATAAACAGGAGAATTCTGCCTCCATAGTAGACAAACTTATATGCTGTTGTCTTATTGACTTCCAGCCTATTAATGTATTACCCAGCATTATGGCTGTTCCTGAAGTCGACTTTCTAGTGTCTCTTTCTGATGCAAAACTAGCATCTGCATAAGCACTTAGAATTAAATCACCCTTTGGTTCTAAATACAATGAATAATTCATTGTCTTTTTAAGATATCTTAATATCCTCTTAGCTGCATTCCAGTGTCTTTCACATGGTGCAGAATTGAATCTAGCCAACTGATTCACGCAGTACGAAATATCTGGTCTAGACCAATTACTAATATAACTCAAACTACCAATTAAAGATTGATAAATCACCTTATCAAACTCAGGGCTTTGTACATCAGTGTTGCTAAACTCCTGACTCATTGGAGTCTTAGCTGGCTTACAAAGCTCCATCTTGTAATCTTTTAGTAATTTGCTTATCTTATCTTCCTGAGATATCTTATAACCTTTCCGTGTTTTCTTTATATTCAAACCGAGATACTTCTTTATCTCCCCTAATTGCTTGATCTTTATTTTCTTTCCTAATGATGCTATTATTTTATTTGCTTCATCATTAGTTTCAGTTATCAATGCAATGTCATCTGTGAATAGTAATAATAATGATACTTTCCCATTTGTCTCCCTCTTAAACAGACATGGATCGGCTAAACCAGCTTTAAATCCTATATTGTCTAGTTCCTTTACAATATACTGGTTCCATTCATAGCCTGATTGTTTAAGACCATAGAGGCTTTTCTTTAACAACCAACAATCATTATTATCCTTATTTTCACTTTTAATACCAACAGGTTTTTTCATATAAATAATATGTTTTAATGGGGCATGCAAGTAAGCAGTTTCCACATCTAGATGGTTAACTATATAGTTTTTACTAGCTGCCCACACTAAAGCTGTCCTCAAGGTTGCTGCCTTAAGACTAGGTGCAAACACCTCATCGTAGTCATTAGCATTCTGCCTAAAACCTTGGGCTACTAACCTTGCCTTATGGATTAAATTACCATCCTTATCTGTTCTTACCTTAAATATCCATTTGCAGCCAATGGATTTCTTTCCTACAGGTAATTTGGCATTTTCATACACCTTCATATCTCTTAATGAATTCAGTTCCTTATTCATTGCTGCATACCATTTTTCTTTTTCCTTAGTAGGATACTTTTTAATTTCTTCAACAGAATTAGGAACTTCATTAATCTGGCACACTGTGTTAGCCTGGTACCTATCAGGCGGTCTAGATACACGTGTAGTTCTTCTGGGAATTACAGGGCTTACAGGAGGACTTTGTTGAACTACTACCTGTTCATCTTCCTCATCCTGTTCAGCTATTGAATCTGTTTCTTCCTTTATGGGCACTATTTCATCCTGTATTTGTCTCTTTACCTTATTTTTAAAGTTACAGGGATAACTAATGGGATTTCTATAGGATTCAATAATTACATCTTTATTGGCATCCTGTTCTAATTTCTCCCATCCTTCATGTTCTAGAAATTGGGCACTAGCACTACATAACACTTTAGATGTGCCTTTCTCCCAAAATCTATATGCCCTATGGTTTGCCTGATAACCAACGAAGAAAAATCTTTTAGCTCTATGTTGCCCTTTTTTTCTGAGTTGTGCAGGAATATGCACCCATGCTGGTGCACCAAATGTGTGCAGGTAACTTAGATCAGGTTTCCTGCCATGCCATCTGGTAAATGGAATTTCACCTGTTGTTGTATTAACAACGTTGTTCAATATGTTATTAGCACACATTGTAGCCTCCCCCCACAAAGAATCAGGTAACCCAGAATCATTTAACATTGTTCTAACCATTGCCTGTAGTGTTTGGCCTCTTCTTTCAATAAAAGCATTATGTTCTGGCCTGTATGGAGCAGACTTCTTATGCTCTATTCCAGCTACCTTAAGTCTGTTCTGGAATTTGTTATTAATAAATTCCGTGCCATTATCTGTCACCAGGGTTATCAGTTGCCGTTTAGACTTTCTTTCAGCAAACCTAAGCCAATTGAAAAAATGTTGATATGTTTCAGTTTTGCTTTTCATTAAATAGCAAAACCCATATCTAGAATAATGGTCCATAATGCTCAGTATATATCTAGCACCCCCCATACTGGGTTTCTTTGGACCTATTATGTCTGCAAATACTACTTCTAAAGGTTCTTTTGTTTTGAAACCATTTAGCCTATTTGCAGGCAATACCTTGCTCTTATCTTCACAGCAAACATTACAACGCAAATATTTATCACAAGGTTTTAACCTTATTCCTTCAGATAACTCAACTGTACGTTTTAGCATTTTAAAATTTACATGCCCCAAACGCCTATGCAATAAATGGATACATTCTTCATGAGGCTTTATATTATTAAATACAGTTTGTGCCTCCCCTTTCTTACAATTATCTAAGACATATAATGTTCCATTTAAAGCTGCAGTTACCCTTTTGTTATCTTTTTCAATTATGCAATTATTATCTTTAAAAGTAATTACATAACCTAATTTATCTAATACCCTTACTGAAAGCAAATTAAACTTTAGTTGCGGTACATACAACATTTTTATATCCTGGTTTATGTACGGACAACGTGCAAAACCTTGACCTTTCGCTTTCAGGTTCCAGCCGTTAGCAAGAGATATATGTTGAGAACTTGTAGACATTTTTATAAATTTTGTCTTATCTCTTGTGATGCAGTGGGATGCTCCACTGTCAACCACCCATAAATTATTCTTCACATCAGAGTTGCTAAACATGGCTAGTTCAAATGCTTTCTTTGGCTTTTTTACATTCTTGCTTTTTCTCTTTTTGCAGAATCTTGCCAAATGTCCTCTGCCTCCACAATTAAAACACTTTTTAATTGTGTATGCTGTTGAAGATAAATTCTCTTCTTCCAGGTGCTTTACTTTGCTTTGCTGGTTTCTTTCAAGCTTTGAAGATAATTTCTCTTCTTTCTTATCTTCTCTCAGCTCGTCACGCTCACGCCTTCTTCTGGCTTCTTCTAGTAGCCTGCCTGTAATCTCGGTTAATGAGAGGCTTTCTTTTGGCAATACCTCTAACGAAGTCACATAGTCATCATAGCTTTGATCTAATGAAGATAATATTATGTAGACTTGTTGCAGTTCATTAAATATAAGCTCTTTTTCTTGCAATTCTTGAAAAATGCTCTTCATACAGTTTAAATGAACTAACATATCTCCATTCCTCTGAAGATGCGTTCGAAAAGCTTCCGTGTAAGATTTATATGTGCTCCTACACTGTCCCGAACATAAATCTTCCTGAGGTTCTCCCAGCAGTTTGCAGCATTTTCTTCTCCACGAATATGGACAAGCTGCTGATCACAGAGAGTCAGTCCTATGATGCATAAAGCCTGCTCATTCTTCAGTTTAAAGTCTTGTAACTTTTCTTTATCATCATCATCAGCAGGATCCCAGCTACTCACATCTGGTGGGTTTGCTATAATGTCCCACAAACCTTCTCTGCGAGAAGTAAACTACATTTCATTGACCATGAAACATAGTTTGTTCCATCCAGCCTGGATATCATGGACAGTTGTGACAAATTTACTTGTGCCATTACTCTTCAGATATTTTGACTATTTTAAACTAATTAAAACAGTTTGTTTTTACAGTAATGTGCAACTCACACCAACTCTCTCTGCTATATCCTGGTTAGTTAGACTATGCTGCTGGGCCCATAACCAATGTTAGGGTTTTGAGATTAACCCCTAGCATAGTATTGCAGCAGTAGTCAAGCCAGGAAGCCAAAGGAGAGTGGAAGGGCCCCAGAGTATACACACACTGAATATCTAAGTTTTATATATTTATTCACCCAAACCATATTTGGTATCAATGTTATACCTAACAATGTTTCATTTAAGAAATGTATTAGTGATGAACGAAGAAATATTCATGGCAGCATGAGGGAAAAGTGAAAGGAAATAATTTTTTAAAAGCTCATTAGTTTGATACTCTCTTGACCCACTTCTGACTAGGGAAGGAAAGGTTTTTGACAGAGAAATCTAAGCTTACATAAATTAATGTATTTCAATATTATGCTCCTCTACTTTAGTATAAAGTACTTCTGGACATCAACAGTGGTGACAGTGAAGGCTTTGGCACTTTTCATTAGTGGGTTTGGGTGTCATCAAATGTTCAATATTTTTTCTAAGGGAACAAAAGGGCTAAAAATCAGTCAAACCACACTTGCAAGGGAAAGGCAAGGCAAAACCTTTTGGATTAACCTTTCCCTGAGGAATCTGGTCAAGAGATGGAAGGGTGATGAATCTTAAGCCCAAGGAGGAAAGGAAGCAAAGATCTAGAGATGCAACAATAGTAAGATGGGAATAAAAATAACAGAATAACAAAAGAGATTTTGGAGGACTTCTAGTCCAATCCCTTGATCAAGCAAGAGACCCTATATCATTTCAGATAAATGGCTGTCCGGTCTCTTCTTGAAGTCCTCCAGTATTGGAGCACCCACAATTTCTGAAGGCAAACCATTCTACCGGTTGATTGTTCTCATGTTAGGAAATTTGTCCTTAGTTCTAGGTTGCTTCTGTCCTTGATTAGTTGGTTTTGTCTTGCCTTCTGAAGCTTTGGAGAATAGGTTGACACCCTCATCTTTGTGGTAGCCCCTCAAATATTGGAACACTGCTATCATGTCTCCCCTATTCCTTCTTTTCACTAGACTAGCCATGCCCAGTTCCTGCAAGTGTTCTTCATATGTTTTAGCCTCCAGCTCCCTAATCATCTTTGTTGCTCTTTTCTGTACTCTTTTCAGAATATCAACAACCTTTTAATGTTGCAGTGATGTTTCAAAAGTTAAAGAAATGTGGACTTGAGATAAAGAAAGGTTGAGTTAAGGAAAGGGAAAATGAATGAGAAGAGGCAGGTATGAAAAAGATTCTGAGGAAAAGATTGTGTACCATTGGGAGGAAAATGGAAGAGAAAATGCTTGGCAGCAAGGGAGTCGTGCAAGCAAAAGCTAATTAGAGGTGATGTGTTTGGAGACGTGGCAAACCAAGCTTGTAGCTTAGCTAGAAAACCTTGGCTTATACCTTCTGGTCATCACACTGACACAGAACAGTGTAAGAGTGGCTTATTGTAGTATCTGAAATGTGTGATGGTTCCTTTCCAGAACTGGCTGGAAAATCAATGAAAACAAGCCGTAGTTTCTTTCTCTGGTCACTTCCAGAAGAATCCCTTGTGGACCTGTAGGCAACAGAACAAGACAGGTTTACAATGGAAATAGATGTGCAATGGTTCAGCAATTAAAGATGCTGAGCTTGTCAGCTGGAAAGCTGACAGTCTGAGTTCAACACCCAAGTGCTGTGCAACAGAGTGAGTTCCCATTACTTGCCTCAGCTCCTGCCCACCTAGCAGTTCAAAAGCATGCACATGTGAGTAGATAAATAGGTACCACTTTGGGGGGGGGAGGTAACAGTGTTCCATGTGCTTCAGCATATGCAGGGGTCTTCAAACTTGGCAAGTTTAAGACCTGTTGACTTCAACTCCCAGAATTCTTCCTCCAGTCATGTTAGCTCAGGAATTCTGGGAGTTGAAGTCCACAAGTCTTAAACTAGCCAAGTTTGAAGACCCTTATATAGTCTTGCTGGCCACATGATGAAGGAATTGTCTTGAGACAATGCTGGCTCCCTTAGCTAGGAAACAGAGGTGAGCAGCGCCCTCTAGTGTCAATATGATTGGATAGGGGAAAAATTTACCTTTACCATTACAATGTCAAGGATAGTTAATTCACACATAATTTATATTACTATTTATCTTTTTATCTCTTTTTTTTTTAACCTTTTTGATCTCTCCCCACAAATGAATGCATTATCCAGAAGTGGATGATCAGGCAAATGGGCCCACTTGGTTTTACCCAGCTTCCCATGGACAAAAGTCCAAAGATTAGGAAGAACCAGAATAAACAAATAACTGGATCTAAAACAAAAACTGGATATGTTTTAATTAAATGATTTAAACATAGTTATGATTAATGCATTTAATTACAATTCCTTTATCCAACAATTACTTCGATACATTTATTATGGCCTATGCGTCTTTTAATTTTGCTCTTCTGTTACATTAAAAGAATGGCACCTTACTTGCTATAGTACAAGCTCTACGATAATCAGATTTGGGAAGAGGGGGGACATATAAGCAAGACATTAATGGGTTGGGCCCCTAGTCTATCTAGTGCATCAGTCTGTTTTCAGAGTGACCAACTGATTGAACAAGGAAACCTACTAATCTCTCAGTGCAGAGGTCTCCAAACTTGGCAACTTTAAGACTTGTGGACTTCAACTCCCAGAATTCTCCAGCCAGCAGCTGGCTGGAGAATTCTGGGAGTTGAAATCCACAAGTCTTAAAGTTGCCAAGTTTGGGGACCCCTGTCATAGTGGAAAACCTCCACAGCTGTCCCACGGCTATCAAGCCTAATTGCCAGTGATCCAACAAACCTCTATTAAATGGACCAACCCTTTTTTGAAGCCAACCAAGTTGGTAGCCCAACACTGTATCTTACAATTGCAAGTCCAAAGTCTGTTTACATATTATGCAAAAATGTGGGTCCAGCACAGTGACATATGCATCCCTGATTTACAGCTTAACACACTATTAAGCATCAATATTCACACACTGGATTTAAACCCTGTACTTAGTAACATTTTCTCCCAATATTGAAAAGTCAGGGTGATAACCTGCACCCCTCAGGTCACACGCAGCTCTTAAATTGATTTATTGAGGATCTGGCTTCCCATTATGAAAGGATATCATAAGCAATTGAAACCTTTGATAGGAATGACAGCTTCTTCCTATCTTTCCTACAGCATGTGAAGAAAAAGAGAAGTATTGTAATAGGTATATCAAAAGTAAATTCTCAGTCACTCAGGTCATGGTTGTCCCAAAGGCAACTGCACTTTCTTGATGTTTTCTTTGAAAATGTTTCATTTCTCATCCAAGAAGCATCTTCTGTTCTTGGATGAAGAACTAAAGAAGCTTCTCGGATGAGAAGTGAAACATTTTCAAAGAAAACACCATGAAAGTCCAGTTGCCTTTTGGGCAACACACACACATACCCCTTTGGGATGGTCACAAGTAAAGAGAAAAAAGTAGGCACCCCCAAAGAAACTCCAAAAGAAAGGAAATAATTAAAGGAGAGAAGTGGAAAGAAAACAGCACTCCCTCACCCTTGGGGCCCCATCCACCAGTAACTTCTGCTCTCTCAGCACCAGCAGAATAGGCTCCAAGAGGTTCAAAGTACTGTCCTTCAAGTCAAGTTCAAGTCCCAGTGACCTCAACAAGTACGAACTTCATGGGCAGGTCCACCACCAAACCCATCCCTCCCCCCAACACAACTATCAAAAAAAGAAATTATTGTATAAATGGGCATCATCACAAAACAGGCTTCTGATCCCAAAGAAGGACCTCACCAGCATGGGCAGATTAAACATGGTAGGATGCATCCTTGAAGACATCTTTGATGAACCGTGGTGGTACAGTGGTTAGGACACAGTATTGCAGGCTACTGCCAGGAGTTCGATCCTGACTGGCTCAAGGTTGATTCAGCCTTCCATCCTTCCAAGGTCAGTAAAACGAGGACCCAAATTGTTGGGGGCAATATGCTGACTCTGTAAACCGCATGGAGAGAGCTGTAAAAGCCCTATTAAGCAGTATATAAGTCTACGTGTTATTGCTATTGATTTTGTTACCCACTTGCATCCCACCCCCACCCCCAAAGACAGACACCTCTCTCATGGTGCATGACTCGAAATGTGGTTGAAAGGTGGGGGAGGAGAAGGCTGCACTGTTATTTGCATTGTTGTTTTTATCATTTCTAATTGCAGGACCGATGCCTTAATCCCCAAGCCCACTCTGAACGCACCTCTGCATGACGCACCACTTCTGACATTGAACTTCCAACCACCTGGACAGAGAAGACTGCCAAAAGAATAATAATAATAATAAAAATAAAAATATCTCCAGCTATTCTTCTTCATACTCACTAACAATTTGGTAATGAAGTATTGATTTCCACTCCCCTGCTTATGGACGATATTAGATTGTCATTGATAAACTGCACCAAGGCTTTCTGAGTTCCACTGTCCCCTTTTTGCTGTCAGTAAAACAAAGTACCACTGAAGTAGGATAATGACTGAAAACATTGATGTACTTATTTTGTCAATTTGTAACACTCAACGGGGGGAGAAAAAACAGAAAACAATTCTTCATAGTTTAATGTCGAGACATGTTCCACAAGATGCAGTCACACTAGACGCTTTGCTTTTCATGGTAATGTCCATTTCCTATTTATAACCCCTTTGGGATAGTTTGTTTAAAGGAAATGTTTCAACTCAGTGCAGCTATTACCCACACCTGGCCTGCCCAATCCAGTCATTGCACCAGGGATCAATACATCACCGTAAGTAGAAGAATTATTAAGTTAAAACAGATTCTGAGCCAAAAAAAACTCAGAACAGCGTTAATCTTCCCAGCAAGTTGTTCAGATAGTTATGTGGTTAACCATGTTGCTGCCAAAGATTTGTTGAAAAACGGATTTCTGGTTTTGTTTTTGCTTTTGCTTTTTTGCATCTATAATTCATGTTGTCTTCTCTATCTTGTTAACAATTTTTATTTAAAATCTCCACTGTTCTGTCTATCAAGATGTATGCAATGGAGTGGATTTTTTTTTCAACAAGCCAGCAAAGATTCTGTGTATTCAGTGCTAAAAACAGTGAACTATGGTACAGTCATCTCTTGCCTGTATTATTGAGAAACATTTTTGTAGACTACCTACTCTAGTCCTGTGGCTTTCCGATGGGTTTGGAATAGAAATTCCAGATACAATAGATCAAAAAAGGGGCCAGATTGGAGGGGTTATTTTCAGATTTTCTGTAATATGACAAAAACTCCATTTACCCAGGGAGTGAGGGTGGAGAACAATGTTGTGCACTTCCTGATATCGTTGTGCAACTGACATTATGATGTGCATGGATTATTGTTGCTTCTTTAGATAGCTATGGTACAGAAACATTGCCTTTTAGTGTTTTTTTAAAATTCCTGCTTAAGTTCACAATACTATCTATTCCCTAGAAAAGGGGAGAAATGTTTTGTTTTTAAAATGGTCCCTCTCAACTTTTCTTTTCCATTAAAACTTTGGAGGTCCTGATTTTAATTTGTGGAATATTCACGTTAATAATGAGATCTAATTAAGACATCCATTAAAAGCCCGTTAAAGTTAATTTAACGTAAAAATTCCAATAGAACCATATTAGATTTTCTCCATTAAATTAACGTTATGGATTTTTAACGGATGTCTTAATTATGTGTTGTTATTAACAGGAATACTGTATTACACAGATTAGAATCAGGTTCTAAGTCAACTCAGAAAACCTTTCAAGACATTTGCATGGAGCAAATTCTCCAGCACCGATACATTTTTGGGTAGGGGTTAAATAGAGGCATAACCTTCTTTGTCCAGGATCGTCATTTCCCGTATAAATAATGCCATCCCCTGTGAGAAAACATGCTTGTGCATAAGGACAAGGCAGAAATAAGACCGAATAAGGGCAATGTTTGCTCTTCAAAAGACAAGTGAATTGTGTCCTATAATCAAAGCCTACACATGAAAATACATGAGGGGAAAGATAGAGTCATTAGAAGAATAAATACTGTAAACAAGTGAAATGAAAGGTAAAGTTGGCCATACATGAATAAAATAGGTCACATCACATTTTGTGTCGCCTTCAGTTTTAACAACAGGGTTTTTTTTTTGTTTTTGTTTTTAAAAAGCTTCTCCATCAGAACTGAGAAATTCTGACAAGATCCCTGAATTCAACAATCAGGGAGGAAGGGGGGGGAAGGGGGGAATTCCCTTCTTATTTACCTCCTAGGGAAAGAGCTGCCCTTATGCTGCATATAATAGCAAATTGCTTTTTTTTTATGGCATGCATAACCGAGATGGGGGAAAAAAATATGGCGCTTGAGGGAAGGAGGGAAAAAGGTAAATGAAGTTCCAGGAATGTCATTCTGAAGTAATGAGGCATGGACAGAAAATATACCCCTCACATCATCGGATTGAGATGGCAGTCGAAATAGCTTCACTGAAGTGTCAGCACTCATCCATCAATCAATCATCCACAAGGAAAAAAGTAGCGACAATACAATCGAGTAGCTTTTATGGGATTTACTCATGAGCATAGGGAATAGCGGCTCGAACATAGTCCTGACATGAAAGCAAGGTGCTGATATTATTTTTTTATGATAGGAGGATCATAAAGTGAATTGAGAACAGTGAGGTCTGTCTTTGCTTAACCTACTCAACTGGAAACGAACGGAGCCTTCGGATGGGTTAAGATGGAAGCGATGCACGTGCTGCGGCTGGCCACTGTCTCTGAATGGCAAAATACTGTTACAGACAAACTGATGCATTTAGCGTGGATTTCCTCTGAAGCTGTACGGTTGCACCAGGCCGAGTTGGGGATAATTCAATGAAGTTCTGCAGAAACATTTGGCTGCTTTGTTGCGTGTATTAGGATGAGGTGGGAAACAAGTTATTTGGGGGGGTTGGGGGGGGAGATAAAATGCCCATTCCCCCAAAAGATCTACTCATTGCCTTTCTAACAACTGCCGTATGCTTGATGCAGTGCAGAATGAAGGCTCTGTTTAAGGGGAAGCACTTACATGCGGATAATGTTGTAATTGATAGGAGCTGAAAATGACATTGACAAGAAGGTGCTTTTGTGCATAGATGGGAGGATCTTCCGAGTAAAATATTGCCTCTGCCTTAAGATCACAAGCTGATGATATCTGTTTTGTTTTGTTTTTTGGCCTCAGTCTCCACATGTCAAAAACTGGAAGGAATAATAGCAATCGTTACCATTCACCTTGCAGTTCGGTTTTTGACTTACAGCCAAATAATGAGCATGAAGACTTTCAAAACCTTGAAATACAGGTAATCCTCGACTTATGACCACAATGGAGCCCAAAATTTCTGTTGCTAAGTGATGCAGTTGTTAAGTGAATTTTGCCCCATTTTACATCCTTTCTTGCCACAGCTGTTAAGTGAATCATTGCAGTCGTAAAATGAGTTACACGGTTGTTAAGTGAATCTGGCCTCCCCATTGACTTTGCTTGTCAGAAGATCCCAAAAGATGGATCACATGACCTTGGGACACTACAAAGGTCATAAATATGAGTTAGTTACCAAGCATCCAAATTTTGATCACATGACCATAGGGATGCTACAAACATTGTAAGTGTGAAAAATGGCCAGAAGTTCATTTTTTCAGTTTGAACAGTCACTAAATGAACTGTTGTAAGTCAAGGACTGAGGTGGTATTCAGCAGGTTCTGACCAGTTCTGGAGAACTGGTTGCAGAAATTTTGAGTAGTTTGGAGAACCAGCAAATACCACCTCTGACTGGCCCTGCCCCCATCTATTCTCTGCCTCCTGAGTCCCAGCTGATCAGCTGGGTCTTCTTTTGTTGCCCTGCACAGGAGAACGGAGCTGGAAAGCAGGTTAGTGGGGTGGGGAGCTACGCCCACCAAGCCATGTCACGCCCACCAAGCCATGTCACGCCCACCAAGCCACACCATGCCTACCAAGCCACGTTAACAGAACCAGTAGTAAACATTTTTTGAATCCCACCATTGGTCGAGGATTACCTGTACCATGTTGGCTTATTATTAACTTGCGGTTTTGTAGATCCTGCCCAATCCAGTGTCTACACACATGAAATTGTTTAGTGGTCTCCCAT
This sequence comes from Notechis scutatus, assembly GCF_049901735.1. NCBI lineage: Eukaryota > Metazoa > Chordata > Lepidosauria > Squamata > Elapidae > Notechis > Notechis scutatus. The sequence goes on along the minus strand of NC_142011.1, from coordinate 19,692,046 downwards.
CCTAGTTCAGACAGGCTTACCCTGCCAGGCTTCAGAGCAAGACAAGGCTGGCCAATTCTGCCCCACTTGAGCCTCATGTCAACAGGCTGCATGCCAAGATAACTTTCTTCAGTTATTTCCTAAGATAGAGAAAGGAGAGTTGATAAGGTTGCAGTCTCTACCCTTCCTTATTCAACTTTATGCCTAAATGACCATGAAGAAGCCAGATCTTGAGGAATCAAAACTTGAGGTAAAGATTGCAGAAAGAAACATCAACCATCAGCAGAATTATGGGTGCGTTTTATAATTTGACTCGAGAACATTAGCACAGGTAGCAGACTTCCTTTTAAACAGTTTGTTCAGGAAGAAACCAACAAGCTTGCATATTTTTCTATCTGACTAATGTTGAGTGCTACTGACCTTCAAGAGGCCTCCTTTGTTGCTGTCATTGGGTCTGCATCTGTCTTGGCTAAAAGGTGGAAATAAATCAATGCAATCCAATGCAAAATTACCCGAAACTAGTGGGGATGTAGATACTGCAAAATCTTTCAGAAAGTTAGACAGAAGATGCTTTAGAGCAGGGCGTCAAACTTGTGGGCTGCGGGCCAGATGCGCCATGCGCTGGCCACGCCCACGCTTGATTTAGCAAAGGGGGAAAAAGTTGTGATACGTCACATGACAACAACGTGTCATTGCAAGTTTAACATCTCTACTTTAGAGATTCCATGTGAAATTTAGGATCTCCATTCAACTAGGGCTGGTGAACAATGATCTTGCAATGATCTTGCAATCTACTACATTCATCCTTGGTATTGTACGGTAAGATTTTAACTAGACATAGCCTCTGTCTAGTGTAGTCCAACATTGGCAGAGCTGAGAACATCAGTTTTTATTCTAAATAAACATTAAGCTTCCAGTTCTGCTGGTTGCAGATGGTATTAGAGCGATGGCTACTAACAGTTTAGGCATAATTAAAACCCATCTTATTTCTCTAAATGAGATAAAGGTAATGTACCATTGACTGCAAAACGTCTTTCCTACCCTTTGGAAATAAGGAGTAGTAGTAATAGAGTGGATTATATTGGGAGCAAACCTTTTTTGAGGAGCAAACAGTTCCAGATACAATTAACAGTAAGACCACACCTTTGCACTCAATCTGAAAACAGGCCTCCATGTATTTTGGATAGAACAGAACAGATACACCAAAATAATGCAGCAGACTTTTTACCTCAAAAGGACACCATGCCAATCACAAGGGTAATTCTTGATAGGTTTATCTAACAAGTCAATATTCATCTTCAGGAAGATGACCAAAGAAAGCCCCCTGCCCTCCCAATCCTCCAGCCTGGGGTCCAGCTCTCAAAACAAAAAAAATTAAAGGCTGCCCACAGATCACAAATCCTTATGCAAAACTATACAGAAGTTTCAACTTTGATCATTTTCCTTCCATTGTTCTCGTTGGGGAAGATTTTTGGATTATACAATATGCTTAAACTCAAATATTTACTCCCTCTCACAGATTTCTATTCTTTCTCGTTACAAACCTGGTTGAACTGATAGTTTATCTGTCATATAAATCAGGTAATACGAGGGGAAAATCACTGCATCGTTCTCTGCCGCCTCTGCTCAATATTATCATCCTGACTTTTATTCTTATCAGAGATCCTCAAAACATTAATTAAAAAAAACAGTGATCAAATAGCTGAATATTTATGATTTGCATCCCTACTTATTAGCAAGTGGCATATTGATACACTATATATCCAAGCTGTTTACTCTTTCATGCAGCAATAAAATAGAAAGCCTTGTCACCAGCATCACTGTTTGGGAAGATTTACTCAGAAACATGAGATTTTTTTTTTAATCATTATCCTGATCAGTGTGTAAAATAAAAAAGGTGGGAAAGTGAAGATCTAGATTATGCCTTTTCCTCTCATCACACATTTTTTGCATGATCACATTAGTGGGGGAAAAGAATGTGCTGCAAATAACTTGCATCTCAGAGTATTTCCTAATTACTTGTAGTTCATAATACCATGACCAGCTGCTCTACATAGCCAGCATTGGCTCGTCTACATGACTTTATAGCTTCATTTCCATCACTTGGGAGGAAAAAAAGTGTTAAATAAATTGGAGCCTAGACAGATGTAACATCTTTAAAGAAGTCTAGTTAATTTGTAAATATTCTCACTGCAGTTTTGTTCCAAAAAGCAAATAAAGAAAGAAAGAAGAAATGCTGGGTTCTTCAAATAGGGAAGAAATGCTGACTCTAGATCAGGGGTCTCAAACTCAATTTACCTGGGGGCCGTTGGAGGCAGAGTCTGGGTGAGGCTGGGCCGCATAAGGGATTCCACAGTGGCACTGCAGACGTCATTTCCGCTCGGCTTCTACTTGTCAGCGGCTCCTGGTTTTGCCTTTCCCTTCCCAAGGCAACGCGGGACTGGAGCTGCGCGGACCTGCGCCGGCGGTAGCAACTCCTGACAGCCCCAGCCGGACACCTGAGTGGAGCCCGGGCGGAACTGCCTGTTGCTGCTGTGGGCGCTGCTGTGGGCGTCTGGCTGCCCAAGTAAAGAACTGCACCAGCTCAGGGCAACTGTGAGGAGCAAGAGGGGAAGCCGGACCATTGGAGAAGCGGAGCAAAGCCGGAGATTAGTAGCTGCCTCTTTCGGCGCAGAAAGCTTCCCCCAACCAGCCGGCTGGTCTCCTCCTCCTCGGCCATACAGAACAAACAGGCAGAGAAGGAGGAGAGCAGCTGGCCAGTTGGGGGAGGCTTCTTGTGCTGCAAAAGAGGCGGCTAATGATCTCCGGCTCCGCTCTGCTTCTCCAACATCCGGCGCTGCCCTGTTCTATGTGCTGGCTGCTCGGACTTAACGGGCCTGAATGTCAGCCACGACAAGGAACGGCGGGCGGGACTTCCTTCAGAGGTCCATTCCCCCTGTGGGCCGCACTAATATTATACTTTCATATCATGGTGGGGGCCACAGGATATCGTCCTGCGGGCCGCGAGTTTGAGACCCCTGCTCTAGATGGTGCTCTTTTTGACAAGGACTAGTTATGTGAAAGCAAATCCATTACCCCTCCTGGCGGCTGCCTGTCTGAATTTTTTGGAGGAGTGGATTTTAAATAAAACCTGCTAAAGCAGAGATCATTTAGTAAAGATAGTGAATTGATATGACTTCATTCTTGCTGAACTTCTGGATAACATATTTAATGGGCTGAAGTAGAGTTCATCAAACACGTGGATAGAGCTCAGGGTATTATCTCTTTGGTCATTGTTATGGCTGGTTGCACAGTCAGTTAGATATTTGGACTGGGTATGGCATTTTTATTCAGTGATTGAGAATCCTTTTCAATGACCTGGGGACAGGCAGCTGTGGTTTGATGATATTATAGGTATGGATGCCACAGGATGTAAGCTGTTCCAAGTAAAGCTGCCTTTTGCAATTGATTGATAATGATTTTGTCAATGCTGATGGTGTTCAAGTGATAATCCAAATGTTTTGGAATTATACCAAGTCACAAATCTCTATTTGGTACTATAATCTTTGCTTTGCTTTGACACAGACTGATTATTCCTATTTGCAGGAATTTGTATTTTGTAATCTTCTCCAATTCTTTCTCTTTTTTCTGCTGTCTCCAGATACTACCATGTCCATTATCCAGGCTTTTCATTCTTATTTTTCCTTTCCTGCTTGTAAAGTTACAAACAGTCCAGAGCAATTCACAAGCAATTAATACCACCATCAGTAGTTAAATCACCTCTCCTAAAACAATGCAGACGGAAGAATTAAAATGAGCTAAATTTTAAACGATCATCTGAAAGGCAGTTTGGTTCTGCAGTTGCCTGGGTATATAACCTCAAATGTTTAATTTCCTATATTGTATAGTGTTAAATGTATACATTGTTATTATAAAATGTACAAAATCCTGGATTATATGACAGTACCTTCGTTATTTAAAAAGTATGTTCAACATTAACTCATTTTCTTTTATATGAAATGTAAAGAGATTAAAAGTCATTTTGAAAATCAATGTTACATATTAATCTCTCCCTATAACCATTTACAGGAGAACACTGTCAAAGATGTTTCCAGCAATATAAATGAAAGAAGATTATCATTTTTTTTATTATGTAGCAATAAATAAAGCACCATATGTACTAGGTTATAAATACACTTAGCAGAATTAGATTTTTACAACAAATGTAAATTTCACCTTCCCACACAAATGGGTAAACAAATTCCATCAACAAGAAAACAAGAAAAATGTACACATAAGTAATAATGGTAATAATACTTTACATATTGGGTGCAATCCTAAAACATTTGGAAGACCACGAACATCACTGGCATTAACAAAATCACCACCAATCAATTGCAAAAGGCAGCTTTACTTGGAACAGCTTATATCCTGCGACAATATCTTTAACACTATCAAACAACGTCTGCCTATCCCAGGTCTTCAAAAGCATAAAAATGCCAAATCCAGTCAAAACATCTGACTGACTGTGTGATGAACCATAATAAATATAAATACATATTTAACACTTATCTCTTTAGAACAGAAGAATAAAAATACATGTGATTCATTGCCATAAGGATATTGTAATATTCTGGTGTAGGCTATAGAAAATTTGCATTTCAGCATATAAATACAGTAAACATTTTACCTTTTTCAAATTCCAACCTCTCCTGCCATTATTTTTTTTTCTTTGACCTTTTACGATTTCAGATATTGAAAAGCTTCAATATGTGAAATAGCAAATAAGTAAATAACAGACCAGAGAAGAACAGTATTGTTTTTCTCTGACATCAGAAGTATAACTGTAATGAAAACCATGGAGAATTGTTTAAATGCTTCTCAATTCTACTTTTTAAAAGTAAAATTTAATGAAGTCTTCCACGGCTATGATAAAAGTCTGCATATTTGAAAATCTCAGTGTAGTATTACAGATTTTAGCTCTAAATCAGAAATAGGCAACTTCTGTTGGATTACTCAAGAGAAACCTCATGGCAAACATGCCAAAACCCTATTAAGAGATCATATAAAAATTCTGACATCATGAACATCTCATTAAAATCCTAATAAATTTTGTGAGCATCTCCCAAGATATCACAAATGATTTGGCTATCTTGCATGAGATCTCACAGAATCCAGTTGAAGCCTTTTGAAGTTGCATTTTTATTGCGGCTTTGGCCTTGTCCATTGCAGATTATCAACTCTTTGATCTCCAGGTACAATTTTCTAAGGAGAGAGCACCTTTGGGTGTTGATACAAAGCCAGTTATATAAGATTTTAGTTCAGATCATTCAAAAATAGTAAGATTGAAATATAGGACCTCCCGATTCTTAATGTTTATTCTAGTTGTTATATCATAGCTATGAAGATATAGTGGATCTAAAGGAAACTCGGAAGGGATGAATAGGTTCCTGTTTCTGTACTATAGAAGATCCAGCAGCTATATTTCTACTCACAGTCTTGCAGAAACACCAAGCCAACTAATTTGGAATTGCAGTTAAATAATAGTTTATAAACTAGAGATAAAAATGGGCTGGAAACCTGAAAAGTATATGTACTTGATAGCTTAATGTAAAAGCCATCTCCATCTTTATACTCAAGAATGTCACAATCTATAGGTCATTTTGCCATCTCTCTTTTTCTTTCTCCAGGGAGCTCAATCCTGCTTTTTGGTTCCCATAAAAAAAACAGTGATGGGTAAATGATGTGATCCCTAAATGAAACAGGAACAGCAGAATATAATGAGTACTTCATCCGAGTCATGTTATTGGGTTATGATCTAAAACAGTAGAGACTACATTTTATTCAGTAAATTCCTTTCTTTCATGCATTTCTTGCCTTTCAATTGCTGGAATTGAGACAACTGAATGGAGCTGAGTGTTTACTGGCCGAATGCCCTTTCTGACGCCTATTGACCATTGATATTCTGGAAAGTTTTGACTTGTGAGAAAGGTGTAGCACGGATCTCCAAAAAAATGGGAGTCATTCTCATTTACTAAAATAATTATGAACAGATCTTGCAGGAGAATTAAAAATAAGAAATCTAAGGCAGAGGCCAATGTTTTTTAGTCTCAGGAACTTTGGGGACTTCACCCCTCCACAAATTCCCCAGGCAGCATAGGAAAGCTGAAGGCTACATGTCTTAAGATGACTAAGATTGAAAAACACTGTCCCATAGGCTCGAGAGACAACCCACATTTCCAGTTGGAGAAATAAGATGCATGCTAGACTTAAGTTCGTTCCAACTTGAATTCTTAATTGTACAAAAGTGGATATAATCTTTGCTTAATTAAAAAAACAAATGTTAATGTTGAAGAGGTGCTCTATCACTGGAGGCTTTTAAAAAGAGAGTGGATAGCCATTTGTCTCAAATGATATAGGATCTCCTGATTGAAGAGAGGATTGGACTAGAACAGCGGTCACCAACCGGTGGTCCGTGGACCATTGGTGGTCCACAGAAAAATTATTTGCAGTTTTTATATTGCACTAAATACTATTCATTTTTTAAATCATATTAGTGGTCTGCGGGATTTAAAATTATGAATTTAGTGGTCCCTAAGGTCTGAAAGGTTGGTGACCCCTGGACTAGAAGACCTGCAAAGTCTCTTCCAACTCTGCTATTCTGTTCTGTTCTGTTTAATCCACAAAACCCTTCTCCCTCAATTACTCAGTCTTTACATATGATAATTGTTTTGCTAGGACAAAGATATATGGAAATCTTTCCCTTGCTAGGTGATTCACATTACAAGCTAGGAGTGGATTACAAATTGATAGATTCCCTATATTGTTATAAATGCATTTATACAAAGTATATATCTGAAGTCTGACTTGTGCTTGAGCCAAATCCAAATTTTGAAGATCTTTTCAATGTGATAGCAGGATCCCTGAAAATTTTGGAATTTTTCCTGTGGAACAAAAACTTTCTTCTAAGAATGGATTCCTCTCTCTCTCTCTCTTTTTCTTCTGAAAAAGAAACAAGAGACAAACCCTGAAAGAGTTTTTCTCTATTTCTATGTTCTTGCATCTACTACAGTATTGTAGGCCAGCCTATCTCAAGCAAGTGCTCACTTCAAATGAGAACTTCTAGCAACAAATTCAAGCAACAAATTTGCAAGGCACTAAAATGGGAAAAGCTGACACAGATGCTAAAGCACTGTGGTCTAAAAATCTCTTTAGAGAAGAGATGCAAACTCCAAGACTATTTATGACTGACTCCAAAAGTCCTGTGTGTGGATCCCAGAGTTCTTGAAGGGTTGTTTCCAAACTATAATTTTAATTGTGATAGACAAATGAAATTACTAAATGGAAGTGGTGAGGAGAGGGATCATATTAATAGGGCTCACTTGAAGATTCAGTTCAAAGAGACTCAATTTGATTTCCCATTCAAATTGGGTTTACAAATTAAAGCAAACAAATGAACTATTGAATCAAATGTAATCCCTCTAGATCAATGCTATTCTACCTGGACCATTCTGGTGTTGTTTTGCAGATATTAGCATTTGGATTGATTTGAATTAAAGGAGCTCAAATTGATGCAACTCAGCCATCAAAATGGGACTGATTTTCCTAAAAAAAACTGGGTCTGAGTTGGGTTGCATAATCCTAACATTTAAATGTAATTAAACGTGGATACATGAAATGCACTCTAATTTAATCTTTGTTGTGGCCTCATTCAATATTCTCCGGGAGTGTGGTAAGGAGGTTTGCTGTTATGCACCCCTGTTTTAGAATGCAGGATTTTATTCTATATGCTAAATTTTATATGCCAATCTATGCAGAGTTTTTAATTTTTGGGAAGTGTAGGCAGGACAATAGTATTATTCAAGAAATTATATTTTTATTTCACCCCCTTTCTGTTTGTCTGGAACAATTCGTAGTACTAAGCAATAAAGAGGACTCCTTGTTTAAAACAAATGAAGTTTTGCTGGAAAAGCTAGTAAAAATCAAGTAGCTCTTTTCATCTCAGCAAGGTACAGTATATTCTCGGATTTTTTTAAAAAAAATGTTCTTCACTAGAACTTTATTACATTTTCTATGACATCTCAGTGGTGCTTAAAACTAGACTCCATTGAGGAAGTTCTCTCAAAGGTCGACTCCCTCTTTGATCAGGTTTAGGAACCCTGGACACTTTTTCATTCGCTCTCGCATTCTCTTTTGCACACCCACAGACACTACACACACCCACACAGACACACATGTCAAATGTCCTTTCAGATCAGATCTCCCTAAAAAAAAAAAAAAAAAGATAGCGGTACAAATGAAATCTCGAAGAATCATTTCTCTCCCACCTCCCCCAACTCACAATCATTGCCAATCCATTTGTAAGAATGCTTTGGTGTGTCTGCACTATTTTGTTACGAGTAGCATGCTGTATATAGATTATATTGCCTGTATATTTGGGGGCGTGGGGGGGGGGAAAGGGCTGGAAGGGGGCTGGGAAAGGGGAGGGATGTAGGAATAAGGACAAGAAAGCTGTTTCTGTGTGCCCAGGAGCTTCAACCAGCTGGTGATGGGAGCCTTTGGTGCATTTTTGTACTGTACATATTTGTAAATGATGAATTCTATTGCCATGTTAATGAACACTGATCTTTTGTTCTGGTGGCTGGTCTCTTGTTTCCTACGCAAAGGAACCCTTGATAACAAGAGAAAGGAATCTCACCCTTCCCCAGCGCCTCCAGCCCACTATGCCTGCTGAGTCACACTGGTGTCTTTCCTTGCCTCACCAGCTCTTAATTCCACAATGAGAAATTAAAATGGACTTTAAGAGGAAAAGATAGCTTTGCGGGGAACTGCCCAGTTTTGGTGATGATGAAAATGGAGGAAGAGGGGAAAAAAATAAGTCCTAAATTTTGGTTTGAAGTCATGCTTAGCCCTCCTGAGCAATTGGAACATGTGCAATTGCCCTCTCTGTGTTTTATCTAATAGTGCCTGGGTTTTATTTTATTTTATTTTTCTCTTTAAAGAAAACTGGGGGCAGGGGAGGGAGAAAGTCTCCTCTGAAGAACCATTTGTAATTGTCAAAATTTGAAACATTAGCTTAATTTTGTTTTCATGACCTCACATTTCTCCCTCTTATTTATTTTGTTGCTATTCTAATGGGCCCTGAGGCCACAGCTGACATTGTAGTACTGTTCTTTCACATTAAGGATGTTTTTAAAATTACTAAGATTATTGAGCCAACAGGCTGTTTTAATCAAAACCATGTTTCACTTGGTTTGATGATTATGAATGGTCCTTATAGTTAAAATAAAAGGGAAGAAAATTAAACCACGAGGATGTAATATTTAGGATTATAGCACCACCTACTGAATTTTTTAAAAAGGAAAAAAATTACCACACATCTCTAACTTTTTGAGAGAGAAAAATATTTCTTCTTTTCGGTACAAAAGGAATCTAAAATGATGCAAACTATAAACTAGCCTTATGGAAGCTGGCAATCTCTAGATTTGTTGGACTACACTTCCTATCATGAATGGGTAACATGGATGAGAGTGATGGGATTTGCTGTTCAAAAAAGCCATTATAATTGGAACACCTCCGTATACCTGCCTCCAGAATAAAGCTTAAATTGATTCCCAAATCTCAGCACATAAAATTTCAGGAACCATCATTCTGCTGTTTTGGCATAAATGGACCTGAGTATTAGTAAATAGCATAAATAAATGGGATTTTTTTTTAAAGAAAAGAAACAATGTTAGATATTTTCTTTTAGCAGTTATTGAATACATTCCTTTTTTCCCAAAAAAGTGGAGGTATCGTTTTATTCAATTGCTTTGTCTTTCCATAAAACCAATTGTTAATAAAGGGAATTATTTTGATGCCCTATTCTGGAGGATAACTTTTTTCTTGATAAAAAGAAAAAGAAAACATAATTTCTTGTCATTTCTTGATAAAAAGAAAACAATGGCTCCTGTAAAACAAGGTCATCTTGTTAAAAGCTTTACAATTTTAGTGAAGCTGGAGGGAATGATATTTAGCTGACTTGTATAATCTGTAAGGACCTGTGTGTCAAAAAATATCAAGATGGTGTCTGGAACGGGGTGAAGCCCTGCCCCTTTTATACAACATATGTAAAACTGGGTGGAGCTTCTTGAGGTGTTGAGCATCATACTGATTTTATATGCCTCCCACGGATCCAGCTGCCACTGATACTTCAAACCTTGTTCCACCTCCCATAAGCACATGAAAATAAAATTGCCCCGAGTATCATACATGTAATTAAAAATGGAATCGCTGAACAAATCAGATGTCTTTAATTGTGATGTCCTAAAGGCAGAGATAATGCTCATATAGTCCTGGATGTTCTTTTCCAATGGTTAAAAAAAATGTGTATACGCATATATTATATATTTGTTTTTAAATAGAAACATGTCCATTCATCGCTCCATGGCAGAGGGACAGGAAAAAAATAGATAGACCTGTCTGTTTTCCACCGCAGTTATTGGAAAGCAACTGTTCCCATCTAAAATGTTATCATAATTTGCATCAGGCAACCCAACTGCAGACATTAAGGGCTTGGGTGTGTGTTCAATTATCATTTTGCTGGAGGCTGTCCCTCATTTTAATGCATTCCTCATTGAACTACCTTTCTGAAATCTCACTGATACGGCTTGCCGTAGACATGCTGCATAACATCATTAGCTTTGCAAATAGCTTCATTTCAGTCGAGACAGACTTCAGTTTGGGCCAACTGTATAATGGAAATTTGAAGAAGGAATAATAATTTAAAAAAAAAAACAGATGCACTTAAAAACATGAAAAGAATTATTTATATGATAAAAAATATATTTAGATTTTCAAAGCACAAGACTGAACAGAAGTGCTCTTTTTATGCTTTCTGAAAATGTTAAAAAGTCTTTCTACATCAGGCTTAATAAATCTGTAATGACATTTGATGGATTGATTTCTTCCTGTGCCTGGCTCTGTGTGTGCTTGTGTGTGTGTGTGTGTGTGTGTTTCTGCACCCACATTTGTTTCCATTAGAGACAGGGGAAGACAAAAAAGAAAGAAAGAAATCATCTGACCTGAAAAAGGAAATCTGGGAGTCTATGACTGCTTCTCCAAGAGACCTAAAATTATTATCTGGCTTGTTTTATTTTTTCCCCCCTTCCATTTCCTAAATGCATGAAGTGACATCAAGCATCAGACAGGTCACGCACAGAGGCTGACCTGCACCCTGTCAGAAACACCCGGGTGCCATTTTTCTTGGTGTAAAGATGGCAGTTTAAGTGCCTTTGTAATAAGCGTCCTCATTTAATGCCCCATCTTATGGACAGATGACTGTGGATGAATACACAGTGATTGCCCATCAGCTAGAGATCCTTTCTCCAACCTAGTGCCCTCCTAGATTGGAAACTAGAGTTGTTCCAGCTCACCGGCCTTGATGAAAACTTGGCCAGCTTGACTGTTGTATGAAGCTTAATCTAACATATTCAGATGAAGTAAAGTTGGAGAAGATGCATTAGAGCAGTATTTCACAACCTTGGCAATTCTAAGGTTTATGGACTTCAACTTCCCAAAGTCCCCAGCCAACCATGCTTCTGAGAGTTCATGTCCATACATCGTAAAGTTTCAAGTTTGAAAGACACTCGCATTACAAGAACTATTATAATAAAGGACCTCTTTGAAACAGGGTGTGGCTCTTTGCCAAAATACATGACATAAACTTTTATGCCAGTCATTTCCCATGTATGAATTTCAATTCATTGATATCTTAAGCCAATAGAGCCAATGCTGAGAATTCTAGGAGTTGAAGTCCAAATATTTGGAGGGTGTCCAGGTTGGTGAAGGTTGGCATTGTTGCATCAAGGTTGGGAATAAAATTTCTAACTTGGATTGAAAGATTCCTTAGGGAAAACAATCAAGCTGCACTGTCCTAAATGTTCCCTTTAGGTATAGTACCCTTCAACATTTCACAGATGGAAATAGGACATTCCCATTCTTCTAGTCCATGTTTCTTGGAGTGAACCTACTCCAATTAGTACATGACCTTGATGGTTCCACTTTCTTTTCTATATGATGTGCTTCTATGACTCATATTCCCTTATATAATAGCCCTTGTTCACTGGTTAAAAATTATCCTTGGAGGTTTTGTATGAAGAAAGGTTACCATAAAAGAAAGAACGATTTGCAATAGTGACTGTGGAACATACACAGCTGCAGAATGTGATGGCAATTGGTGTGTGGTTCATGTACAAGTAGTCTCACCTAAATGCCCACGGCTCTCCAGGTTTTCATATAGATGTGTTTTCCAGCCTTGGAAGGAAATGTTGGATGCACTTGGAATCTCCCAACAGAGCCTCAAGGAAGGAGAATTCTTGCAATGTTGACAACACTTTTAGCAAGATATTCAGCCAAGATCTTCAGAGGTTGTTGCACCCCCAAATTTTGTGTCACTGAGGGCTGTTTTCCAGATCAAGGATCATGTTCTATCCTTGGGTACCATGATGGGGATGTACTCCAAGAAGGATGAGGACCAAGGCAAGATTTTAGATAATTTATTGATTGATTAGTCTTATGACTAAATAATTTATTAATCTTACAACCAAATGGCCAAGACAAGAAAAAGGCAAGAAAAGATGGAGAAATTGATTAGGACTAAAAACTTACTGAATTAATTTAAACACAGTGTTATGGAATTACTTTTTGTGAAAATCATTGTTTCTCTATTCTATCACATTAAGAATGATGAGATAACAACTGGAAGAGTATTTGATGGAGCAAATCCAAGGTTTAGGAGATTCACATGGCACACAGTCATCTAGCTAAAAACCATTGTTTTGGAACCCTAGATCAGTGGTCGCCAACCAGTAGGCCGCAGAGAAATCTCACCCCCAGAGCACCCCCACAAAGCAATTAATCCAGGCTGCGCAGAAACACAAGGCTGCTCAGCCCACATGGCCCACGGGAACCCTCCCTGCCCACTTACTCCTTACCAGCAAACTTGTCTGCTAAGTTGCTATTTTTCCTTTTTCCGACCATCATCTGTTCTGCTGTGCCAGGAGATTTAGAATAGCTAGGAAGCAGGAAATCGTTGGATTTCTTGCTTTCTAGCTAAGCACAGCCAAATCTCCCTTAGGCCTGAAGGTTTGCTTGCAAGCAAATTCAGTGCAGACTCACGGCAAGCAAATTTGAGAGACTGAGCTAGCCGATGGCAGATAGATTTCTGAATGAATCTGTGATTCTGTGAGCAACTCAATCTTCCTGCCTGCCTGCTTTGCCTGATTTTGGGTAAAAGTTGCTCTTTTTTTAAATAAAAAATTCAATATTTACATGCATGGTGTGTTGTGAGTTAATTTTGTGAGTTTGCTTGTAAGCAAATTTTATGTGACAGACTGAGTAGCCAATGGCAGATAGATAGATTTCTGAATGAATCTGTGATTCTGTGAGCAACTCAATCTGCCTGCCTGCTTTGCCTGATTTTGGGTAAAAGTTGCTCTTTTTTTATAAAAAAAAAATCAATATTTATCTAAATATTTATAACATTTACATACAAGCCATGCCCAGTCAGTCACATGACCACCAAGCCACACCCACAAATTAGGCCATGCCCACAGAACCAGTTTAGTGGTCCCTGGGATCTAAAATTATGAGTTTGGTGGTCCCTGAGGTCCAAAAGGTTGGCAACCCCTGCCCTAGATTACATTACTCATTTGGGACATAGTTGTTGGAGAAAGCAACTCATCCTTGATTTCACAAACTCTTTCACCTATTTCATAGCAGTTCAAAAAGTATCCAGTGTCTTTGTAGACAGTTACGCACTAATAAAAATAGGATCTGACAGCTTTGTGATAAATAAGCCAGTTAGGATAGTGGGTATCATTCTAATTAAACCCCTTCTATTCAAGCAAGCTTTCAATTTTACAATACTGTGAAAATTGTGGTTTATTTGGGGCAAAACCCAGAAAAGTATTTTTAATTATTTGTCGCATTATCAAATGGGCAACAATTCCCAATAACGTAAATGACATATTACATATAATTAGAAACTGTTGAGACATTATGAGTAATAATTTCCAAAACTCAGCTGTGTTTAAGTAATTCTTTTGTATGTTTTAAGAAATTTCATCCAGTCTGGGTTGCTGATATGTAATAAAGAATTGGCTTTGCTAGCCTTTGCCTATTTTATTTTGTGGTATTCAAATTTCAAAGCATTAGCCCTGCCTTACTCCTTTGTTTCCTCATTTCTTTCCTCTCTTTCATTTAAATTCTCCCGGACCATTGTGAACTCGGGTTATTTATGATGCAATCTGTGTCAGGCCCTCGATGCTGTCACACAAATTCAAAGCTTGCTGGCCATAAACCAGGTGTGATTGAGACACCAAGTCTTCTCCCATCTCTTCCTCTATTTCAGATGAATGGCTCTGTTTAATACTTCGTTTCCCTAATCATTTCCTTGTTCCCCTTAATGTTCTCAGTGAATTGGGCAATGCTTCACATTACAGAATTCAGAAGCAAAACCAATAGTCAGAACAGGATAATAATAATACAGGGCTCTGTTCTTTCTTTCCTCCCCTTTTTTGCTCACTGCAGATAAATGGGAGAAATGGAAAAGATACAGCTTTCCTGAGATCCAACCTTGTTTTTTCTTTTAGGACAAAGGCCTCTGTTGAAGGTAGCCCTCCGCTTAGTACCATAATTGGGATTGAAATTTCCATTGTAAGTCACTGTGGTTAGATCCAATCTTATAATAATTTTACAGCAAAATCTATCATGTCTGTCTGTCTGTCTAGCTAGCTAGTTATCTATCTAGCCATCTATCTAACGCAAACAAAACTCTTACATCATCCTGCTGCTTGACATCTCTAAAAATGCCCTGATAGATAACCCAGCTTTCTCCAACCAAAAAGAAATGATAGCAGTGTTCTAATATTTGAGGTGCTGTCACAGAGAGGAGGGGGTCAACCTATTCCCCAAAGCACCTGAAGGCCAGAGAAGGAATAACGGATGGAAACTGATCGAGAGATTCAACCTAGAAATAAGGAGAAATTTTCTGACAGGGAGAATAATCCATCTATGGAACAGCTTTCCTTCAGAAGTTGTGGGAGCTACATCATTGGAAGCTTTCAAGAAGAAGCTGGATTGCCATCTGTCAGAAATGGTGTAGGGTCTCCTGCTTGGGTGTGGGTTGGACTAGATTGACTTACAAGGTCCCTTCCAACTTTGTTATTCTGTTAAGGAGACATTTCCTGACAGCGAGAACGATCAATCTGTTGAAGGACTTGCTTCCAAAACCTCCATCCCTGAGGTTTTTAAGAAGAGATTGGCCACCCTTTTGTCTGAAATGGTATAGGGTTTTCTGCAGGGGTGGGATTCTATTGGTTCGGACCGGTTCTATAGAACCGGTTGTTATGATTCTGTGTAGTTCGGAGAACTGGCAAATCATGCCCCTGGCTGGCCCCACCCCTCTCCGCCTGTCCCTCCCCTCCCCACCCAGTCAGTCCTTATCGCGCATGCGCAACATTGCTGACTGCATTCTTCCCTGCCCAGTCATTCCTTAAGGTATTTCTATTTTTTCCCTCCCAATGATCAGCTGTTCTTATGATCAGCTGTGCCGGGATTCCACTTGCTGTCTTACTGCTTCACCCAGAAGGTTTCCCTGAGGCCAAGAAGGCCCCAAAACGGAGCATGGGGTGTGTGTGTGCTGCACGCTCCCTCCAGGCTCCATTTTTGTTCTTCCTGAGCCCCAGGGAAGGCTTCTGGGAGCAAAAATGCCCCCCCAGGAGCCTTCCCTGAGGCCCAGAAGGCTCAAAAAATAGAGGGAGGTTGCTACCAAAAAAAAAAAAAAAGCCACGCCCACACAGTCACATGGCCATGCCCACCTAGCCACACCTACCTAGCCATGCCCACCTAACCACACCCACACAACCAGTTATTAACAGATTTGAATCCCACCCCTGGTTTCCTGCTTGAGCAGGGTGTTGGATTAGAAGATCTCCAAGGTTCCTTCCAACTCAGTTATTTTGTTATTCAATCTGATTCCACTATATCAGGGGTGTCAAACTCAAATCGTCATGGCGGCATCACATGATATATTGGGATTTCTCCCCCCTGCTTTGTTAAACCAGGCATGGGCATGGCCAGCGGGTGATGCTTCTGGCTCGTGGGCCAGGAGTTTGACAGCCCTGTGCTAGAGATATCATATTTCATCCCCCACCATCTCCAGCATAGAACCTAGAGCCTGATCTACTAGGAAGGCACCAGAAAAGCCTATTGTAAAGTATAAAGGATTATGACAAAAAGGATCAGCCTGCGCTGCACCATTAGGGATCAAATAGGTCTAGTGATTATCTTCTTTTCTATCTTTTCTTCTATCTTCATTAGGTTGCTAATCAGCTGAACTGGTTTTGTGGAAAAACCATCACTAACAGTCTCAGAGTAAATGAATCCTTTATATCAAGGCTAACTGCATTGGACAAACAAGTGAAAAATATATCTTTAAGAGTGTTGCTTTTTTGACATCTGAAAATCTTCTTTGGAATCTCTCTGTAGAATGACCATAGTGAATAAAGTACAACAAAATGCAAAGTCCTGAGAAGCTGCCTTCCTCATCCAAACATGATTTAACTTACACATGCTACTGTGATGACATGCTACTGTGATGGTGGTACCTGTGTCTGGACATTTGATTTTTGCTCTAAATAATAACATGTATCGGTCCTGTTTATTGCTTTATTACAACCAAATACCTCCCTGTTTGGGGTCTAAACAACTAGCTCAACCTTAGTCTACCAAATCAGTTATAAAATCAAAACCAAGCAATCCAGACTACAGTAACGCCAATGCAGTCATCAAGTTCCCCCATAAATACCTGAAGTTCTTACCATTGTAGCATGATGGGATGAACTTTATCCTATGGAAAAAGAAGTACTTTCATGACCTTCTGGAATATTAGTGAGAAGTAGGGCATTCTGATTTTATGGAGCAAGCTGTGCTTTATGGGGCTCTACTCACCCACATCATCTCCCTCAGGATGAGAATCTGCAGGCATGCTTATCTCCCTGTGCCCATTAGGGTATCTTTCCAAATTTATTAGGTTGAGAGAGAGAATGGTTCTACTCACAGACCAAGATCAGTTGGCTGGTGATAAAATCTGAGAATAAGTCCAGAAATACAGAATGGGGAGGCCATGCCAGCATCCCTTCTTTATGGCTGTGCAGACCTATGGAATATGGAATTGGTATGTCTAGTTCGATGAAAGGAAGGACGAGGGGTGGCATGATAGCAGTGTTCCAATATCTCAGGTGTTGCCACAAAGAAGAGGGAGTCAAGCTATTCTCCAAAGCACCTCAGGGCAGGACAAGAAGCAATGGGTGAGAACTAATCAAGGAGAGAAGCAACCTAGAACTAAGGAGAAATTTCCTGATCGTTAGAACAATTAATCAGTGGAACAAATTGCCTCCAGAAGTTGTAAATGCTCCAACACTGGAAATTTTTAAGAAGAGATTGGATAACTATTTGTCTGAAATGGTATAGGATTACCTGCCTAAGCAGGGGGTTGGACTAGAAGACCTCCAAGGTCCAACTCTGTTATTCTATTCTATCTTTTCTTTCTTTCAATTCTTTGCACTAGATGATTGATATGTATCTTCAGCATCTTGTCTTCACTTTATTTAATCTCCATACTGTTCTGTCTGCCTGATTTGTAATTACAGCAAGACACTGAAGTATGGCATCTATTACATTAATTACACACAAGTGACAAGTGGTTTTCATACATCACTTCCAGGCCCTGGAATCTAAACCCAATTTTTTCTATGCAGACAAGAGACCAGAGGCTTAATTCATTTACTCATACCTCCCTGGGGTTGGCCTCAGAGGTGGTATTCAACAGGTTCTGACCAGTTCTGAAGAACCGGTAGCAGAAATTTTGAGTAGTTCGGAGAACTGGCAAATACCACCTCTGACTGGAGATTTTACAGTAGCCTTTCCCTGCCATGCCCACCAAGCCATGTCCACAGAACCGGTAGTAAAAAAAATCTGAATCCCACCAGTGGTTGGCCTGTATGCTAACAGGAGGCCTGAAAAGGCCATTTTATTTCTTACTAGAAAAGTAGAGATCCAGCAAATGAAGCCAGGGGCAAAAAGCAAACAGTGAAGTTAAAGAATGCTAAGAATTCTGAGTTTGTTTTAACTGTGAAAATGGTGTAGTTCCCAATTCTTCTTCACAAAAGCTATACTCAAGGCTGGACAAGCATTCTTCTCTTCACAGCAGTTTTCCAGATGGGAAGGCATGTTATCTGTGTGGTTGTATTTGAAATAAGTACTGAAAGCCTACCAGTAGATTGAGATTTTGACTTCTGCTGCTGCTAAAGCATATGTATCATCAGCTATGAATTCCACAACTGTAGCTCTCCAATCATCTAACTTTTTCACCCTTACACATAGACAATATCACCAGCAAGTGAGTCTGAGATTTGCAGCTCTTTAAGAGAGCCGATCTTACAATGTAGGACACAACTTTAGCCTTCTTCAGAAGAAATGATCATTCACTGAATTAACATGGAGAGGGGATGCGGTGATGATCTGTCATGGTGAATACAAGCTTGCTCCATCCGTCTCATCCATCTCCAACATTGAAGCCATTGTCATGTACACAGGCTTCCCTGCTGGAGACATTTTGGCTGTAAACATGGATGATTGAGGTGGGAAACGTTGGTGTGCACTTCAACCACTCATGTATCGATTCATGCATTGTCAGAGGTGGCCCCCAGACCCCTGCAATAATTCTTTCTCTGGAATTCAGTGCTCTCATGGGAAATCAAGAGCTTGGCTTGAGTAGATAGGATACTTTATTGCACATACAAGCAACCTTTGTTATGATGAAGGGCAGCTTCTACTGAGGCTAAGCATCTGCTTGAATGCACAATGACACAAGTTTACATCCTGATCGTTTTTTCTGCCCATTTCTACGGACCACTTGCAGTTCAGTTCTCATGCAGGCCAGTCATTGGTATCAGCCCTGGGTTTATAAGGTGATTGCATCTGGTCCTCATATCTTGAAGACCAGTTGCAACCACTCTTGACTGGAGGAGGGTTTGTTTTAAATATTCTGAACCATGATCTACACTAATTAATCTGATCTACACTTCCATGTTTCCCTCAAGAGTTGCAGCTCAGGCCAGTATATTTCAGCCCTTGGAAATTTACGAAAGTGGTCTATTTTCTCTCCCCTACAAATCCTTGGTCTTGGAAGAGGTGGAGTCTTTATAAATCTCCTTCTACTGGAGGAAGGAAATTCCTTCTACTGGAGGAAGGCAGCCAAGGAAAATTCAGATATTAAACAAAAAACAACAACAACACCCCAACCCTCAGCATATATTTCATTAGAGGACTTTACTAGCTGATTGATGCATCTCCAAGGCACCTCCTTTTAAAAAACCATCTTATCTTTATTCTAATACCCATGCTTCTCCCTCCCTCCCTCCCTCCCTCTCCCTCTCTCTCTCTGTGCTCTGCTATTGCATTCAACAATGACTCAGAGAAGCTTACATTTCTCACATAATCCACATTATCAAAACTAACAAAATAATGACATTCTTGATAATCCAGTCAGATGGTGCTATTTCTACTAAAATCTATTCATAGCTCACCCATCTACAAAGGCCTTTTAGAAAAGCTGATCTTAATTGATTTCCAAGCTGCAGCATGGAATCAGCCAAATTTATCTACAGGGTTACTGTATGCTCCACCAGCAAAACAATCTACTACAGGAATGTTCACACTCAAAGTCCTTGATGGTGAAATTCTCTGGGATCAAGCCTCCTTAATACATGTCTTTCAGGTTTCAGTTACTTATTCAGATTCCATGACAGTTCTTGTAAATAACTTTTTCACATACACTTGTTTTTAATGCAGGTCTGGGTTGAGCATAGAATACAGAACACTTTTAAGTCATTGGTGCTGTCCCATCTGCTATAATCCAACCATTCTTATAAAAACACTAATGAAACATTTTGTATTATCTCAGTACTAGATAATGTTAAACTAATGGGAATTAAAATCCAATGTTAGTTAGTTTACTTTATTGTCATTGCACCTCGTACAATAAACTTAAATGCCATCCTCAGTGTACATTACACATAAAAAAATAAAACAAAAACACACATCCTTCACATAGCAATAGCACTTAGACTTATATACCATTTTACAGTGCTTTACAGCCCTCTCTAAGTGGTTTACAGAGTCAGCATATTGCTCCCAACAATCTGGGTCCTCATTTTACCAACCTCAGAAGGATGTAAGGCTGAGTCAACCTTGAGCCTGGTGAGACTCAAACTGTCAAATTGCAAGCAGCCGGCAGTCAGCAGAAGTAGCTTGCAGTACTGCACTCTAACCACTGCATCACCATGGCTCATTATTATGTACATGCTATACAACTGAAATGAAAACCCCTGATACTGCATTGGCAGATTGAGGTGGGCTAATATATATTCCTAATTTATGTCATAGAAAGAATGCAGAGAAGACCAATAAGGATGATTAGGGGCCTGGAAGCTAAAACATATGAAGAACGTCTACAGGAGCTGAGTATGTTTAGTGTAGTGAGAATAAGGACTAGGGGAGACAGGAAAGCAGTGTTCCAGACTACACAACTCGATCAGAGCAAAGCAATAGACGCAATCTACATAGACTTCTGTAAAGCCTTTGATTCAGTGGATCACGACAAACTACTCCTAAAACTAAAATCCTATGGTATCTCTGGACACCTGCATAACTGGATAGAAGCATTCCTGTCAAACAGACAACAAATGGTCAAAATTGGGAGCGTCCTATCAAATTCTGTACCTGTCAACTGTGGTGTCCCCCAAGGCAGTGTTCTAGGACCAACTCTCTTCATACTCTACATAAATGACCTCTGTGATCATATCAAGAGCAACTGCGTTCTCTTCGCTGATGATGTAAAGCTATTCAACACCACAGACAATAATGCTACCCTTCAAAAAGACCTCGACTATGTATCAGAATGGTCAAACAAATGGCAACTTCAAATCTCAACAAATAAATGCTCTGTCCTACATATTGGCAAAAAAAATCAGTAAATAAAATACAAGCTGAATAGTCAAGACCTTGTTGATGATCCAGACTCTGTCAAGGATCTTGGAGTACTCATCTCTAATGATCTAAGTGCTAGAGCCCACTGTAACTACATAGCCAAAAAGGCGTTAAGAGTTGTTAACCTAATCTTAAGTAGCTTTTTCTCTGGTAATATTACACTAATAACTAGAGTATACAAAACATTTGCTAGACCAATACTTGAATACAGCTCATCAGTTTGGAAACCACATTATGTATCTGATATTTACACAGTTGAGAAAGTCCAGAAATATTTCACAAGAAGAGTTCTCTACTCCTCTACTCGTTGCAGAATATCTTATGCCACCAGACTTGAAATTCTAGACCTAGAAAACCTAGAACTACGCTGCCTTTGGTCCGATCTAAGTATAGTATATAAAATCATACATTGCAATGTCTTACCTGTTAATGAATACTTCAGCTTCAACCATAACAATACAAGAGCAAACAATAGATACAAACTCAAGGTTAATCGCACCAAACTTGATTGCAGGAAATACAACTTCAGCAACAGAGTGGTCAATGTCTGGAATACTCTACCTGACTCTGTGGTTTCTTCCCCAAACCCCAAAAACTTTAACCTTAGACCAGTGGCCCCCAACCTCTTTTGTGCCACGGCCCGGTACCGGCATCACAAAATGATCCACGGCCCGGTACCAGCATCAGCACGCATGACAAGGCAAGGCGAGCCGAGTGACCATCCATCCATCCATTCCCCACTTCTCCCCGCCACCTTCAACTCCTCCTTTGTACCTTTGTTGATGGGCTTCGGGACGGCTTCAGGACGGCTGCTCGGCTCGCCTTGCCTTGGGTGCTGAAAGAATCCTCGCGCCTTAGTTTCGTTCAAAGCCGCCCCCCCCCCTTCGATGAAACTAAGGCGTGAGGATTCCTTCAGGACCCAAACGCCGCTTTCCAACTGGAAAAGCTCACCCGGAAGCACTTTATCATCGAAACAAGATGGCAGCGCCCAGCAAACTGGTGGCCCGGTAGAAAATGTTCCACGGACCGGTACCGGTCCGGGGCCCGGTGGTTGGGGACCCCTGCCTTAGACTGTCTACTATTAACCTCACCCCTTTCCTAAGAGGTCTGTAGGGAGCGTGCATAAGCGCACCAACGTGCCTACTGTCCCTGTCCTATTGTTTCTTTTATTTTTCTTATATGTATCCATGTATTCATAACTATGTTTTTACTTATACCTATTATCTTGTAAGCAATTGACAAATTTAAAAATATATATATTTGAGGGGCTGCCACTATTTTCCAAAGCAACAGAAGGCAAGACAAGAAACAATGGATGGAAACTAAGGAGAGAAGCCACCTAGATCTAAGGAGACATTTCCTAACAATTAATCAGTGGAACAACTTGCCTCCAGAAATTGTGGGTGCCCCATCACTGGAGGTTTTTAAAAAGAGACTGGATAGAGACTGGATAGTCTGGAATGGTATAAGATCTCCTGCTGGAGGAGGGGGTTTGACTAGAAGACCTCCAAGGTCCCTTCCAACTTAGTTTTTCTATGTTCTATATACAAAGCATATGTTCCACCCCAGAAAACCAACTCTCATCCAAAACCAATACCCCCCCCCCCTTTTTTTTTTTATCAAGATGCTGTCTTCAACATTAACATGAATAAAACAAATCTGGCTAGAAAGATATCTACAATATTCTATTAGGCATCGGTAGATTAGTATCCTGTCATTTGAAAGGTCCTTGTATTTATATGACACTTGAGTTTTGAAGTGATCATTTTTAGAGGACTTTGACAATGTGTATTTCACAAGGTCCCTCCTGGGCAAAATAAAACATTTGGATATGGAGAGATGGCTAAGAACAGCCAATGAATCATTGGAAAGCTTGGGAGAAAAGAAATTGAACACACAGTTCAACTCTGCAGCAGTATGGTTCCTTTAAAAAATGTATCCTGAAGCATTGCTAAGTTCACTTGAATTAACTTTAGGAATCAGAATCTGTTGATTGTCCAGAGGAAATAATCAAAGCTGGAGAACCATACAAATAAATGCAAAAACCAACATAGTAAACCAACAGGACTCTTCTGGCAACCTGGAGAGATTGAAAAACTTAGGCACATTTAATTTCTCTTGGTGCATTATTCACAAATAGGGCATTTCAGCACTAAAGAAAAAGCAGGGTTGCACTAGAGCCGTGATGGCGAACCTATGGCACGTGTGGCACGCATGCATGCATCTCACAGCTAATTTTTGGCTGGTTTGAGGCCTTTTTCAGCTTCCCAGAGGCTTGAAAAAAGCCTCTGCAGGATGAATAGGCCCGTTTCATCACTTCCTGTAATACCGGAAGTGATGAGATAGTCCTATTATTCGGCCTGCAGGTGTTTTTTTTTCAAGCCTCTGGGAGGCCAAAAAAGGCCTCAAACCAGCTGTGAGGTGCAGTGCAGGTAAGAGGGGGTGTCGTGGGGTATTGCACGTGCATGTGCAGGGGGCATGCACACATTGCCTGCTGGGTGCTGGCATGCGAGCAGGTGGGTGCCAGCACATGCACAATTTTGGGCACAGGAGCAGGGGTGGGATTCTACCAGTTCACACCTATTCGCTAGACCCAGTTGTTAACATTCTAAGCAGTTCAGAGAACCGATTGTTAGAAGAAATTACTGGCCTCATCCTGTAAGGAAGGCAGGAAGGAAACATTCTGGTGTTGCTTACAGAAACTGCCTCTCTGTTAACCCTTATTACATTCTTGGCAGGATTAGACTTCCTGTCTCAGGAACCTCTCTGGAGTTTTTCCCCCTCTTTTGCTGGTACTTTGCTTGTGTGGAGTGACCATTTAAAGTTACAATGGCACTGAAAAAAGTGACGTATGACCATTTTTCACACTTACGACTGTTGCAGCATCCCCACAGTCATGAGAAGCCAGGTGAGGAGATGCATGCCTCGATGTGAGTGATGTTGAGTAGGCCACACCCAGCCAATAACATGACCACCAAGCCATGTCCACCCAGTCACATGACCACCAAGCCACGCCCACCAACTAAGCCACACCGACAGAACCGGTTGTTAAAAAATTTGAATCCCACCTCTGCATAGGAGTCCAAAAAGGTTAGCCACCACTGCACTAGAGACTTCTTCTGGACATCCCTCCATCATTCTGAATTTAGTTATAATACACCAGAGACTGCTCAGAGCCGTTCTGAAATAAATTCAAATTGATTTGGACATCACGACCCTCCAGACAAGAGCATGTTCACCTGTTCTGAGTTTGCAGGGAATACCACATTGAAATAATTTTTTTTTCTGGCCAGTAGCTAAACACAGAGAACTGTCAGTAACTGGGACTCACTTCCCAGGCAGAAATGGAGAAATGTGTTCCTAAGCACCAAAACAGAATAGCAGAATTAGAAGAGACCTTGGAGGTCCTCTAGCCCAATGCCCTGCCCTAGCAGAAAACCTTATATTGTGTCAGACAAGTGGCTGTCTAACCTCTTCTTAAAAACCTCCATTGATGGAGCATTTTCCCCTCCATTCCTTCTTCATAAAAACAAATGAATACGTTTCTGTGTAGAAAATCAAAAGTACTTTAACAATTCTAACACTCCTGGTTTAGCAATTCTGCATTTTGGCTCCTGTACCTAATCATGCAACTTAGAAGGTGGAAGCTAGGGGAAGCCAAGTATATCTTTCCAGAGTAGACAGATCATTTTTTGAAGCAGAAGCCAGCAATGCATTGCTTCTTTCACACTGCCTATGAATAAAAAGGCACAGGGGTATACAGAAATTGCTCACAGTTGCAAGACCCTGATTATGATCAACAGAGAACTGGCTCTGCACTTCCCTCTAGAAGACCCTTAAATTACCAAGGTGCAAAAAAACCACCAAACCCAACCCAACCCAACTTCATGCTGCCAGTTGCTGCTTTTAATTGTTTTTTTTTAACATTCCTTTTCCAAATGTGTATGCCCTCTCCAAAAAAAACTGGATGAAAATTACATGCTGCAGTGCAGACCAGTCTGAGTGGAATTAAAAAAAGAGAGGGAAAGAGAGCAAACACTATTTCCAGCCAATAGGTTGGAATTATATACATAAAACCATGTTGTAATTTTGTTATACAGAAGTTGGATGCAGTCCCATGTTTTGTATGCTTTCTATAATATATAACTTGGCTAATTCACCAAAAGTTCTTTTGTATTCTGCAGGAACTATTTCCCAATAGAATAGGCATAATGTTGAATTTGGGTATTTAATGTTTGTCAGAGTGTTTGCAGTGTGACTGCTATAATGAGATAACCCAGGAGCAAAACACAGCACACAGAGACTTATACATTTAACAGTAGTTTATACACAACAGTTATAGACAAAAATATATGTGGTAGGCAAAATACCTTTACAAGCAATCTTTCTTCTTAACTCTGCTCCAAGAACTTCTGCAAATGAATATTGGACACAAGGAGAGAGAACCTCTAATGGCTACCTCTTATATAAACACCTCTTAAAGGGATAGAACCCATCCCCAGTCTTAAAGGGAAATACCCATGCTATGCTGAGTCATTCTTATTGCATCAGCTTATATTTCATCAGCTTCACTGGTGGTCGGCTCTTAAATCCCAAGACCTTAGCATTGTTTCAGTTCTGTAGTATTGATTTATGAAGCATTTGTTGAAAGATCTAAACAGGAATTAATTTTTTTGCGAGTCCAAATCTATTTCTTGCAGTTTTGAATAGAATCATGCTGATCAGTTCAGCTAAAGCAGCTGCAAACATGGTACTTGCAATTACTGAGATATTACAATTATAGGTAGTCCTCAACTAACAATCAATCGCTTAGTGACTAGTCAAGTTATGACAGCCTGCAAAAAAATACTTGCAACCTGTATTCAAAGTTCCACTGCCACCCCCCACCCCCCCGCCACATGGTCACAGGATCCCACTTTAGGTGCTTGGCAACTGGCCTGCACTTATGACTATTTTCAGCATCTTGCAATCATGTGACCAGGACTTATGACATATTTTGCTGGAAACTGGTCTTTACTTCTGGTTCCCAGCAAAAAAAAACTCCACCCATTGCTGACAAAGAGTTAACCACTAAATGCAGGTGTGCTCATCCTTTCTGCTTATGTGGGTCACATTGAGTGAAGAGGAATTGTCTTGGGCCACTTCTAGAATACATACAGGGGTAGGATTCAGCATTCTTCGCATTCTATACAATTGAATTGAAAACCTCTGATATTGCATTAATATTGCTCTATACAGTAGAATTCAATATAGTTATTGCTCTGGGATACAAGCTGTTTTTCAGCTATTTGTCCTTTTTATCATCCTGTACCGTCTGCCAGATGGTATTAGTTCAAAAAAAAAAAAGGGTGCCCAGAATGAGATGGATCTTTGGGAATGTTTTTAACTTTCTTAAGGCAGTGGGAGCTATAAAGCTCTTCCGAAGAGGGGAGAGGGCAACCAATGATCCTCTGGGCAATGACATTAACCCTCTGGAGTGCTTTCCTATCTGCCACTGTGCAATTGGCAAACCATACAGAGGTGCAGTATGTTAAAATATTCTCTATGGTGCAACGGTAGAAGGTCACCAGCAGTTTTTCATTCAGTTGTTGTTTTCTGAGAAGTCTCAGGTAGTATAATCTCTGCTGGGCCCTTTTGACCAGTGCTGCAATGTGAGCACCTCAGGTCAGGTCCTCTTTTATGAGGACCTGGACTTCCTTTGTTTTTCCTTTTTCCACTTGGAAAAAAGCACCTTTGGGACAACCATGATCTGGATGACTGAGAATCTCCATAGACATAGTACCTTTTGAGTTTGCCATTCTATAAACACATTTGAAAACAGTTGCGCATAAGCATTTCGTCATCAGAGGACACCATTACTGCTAAGATCACTCTCATTCTCCTTTTTTAAAAACACAAATGAGCAACTTTTACTTCCTAACACCATTATGTTACCGGGCAGATGAAATGCTTTTAGGAAGAGCTGGATGATTAAGAGGAACAAAAGAGGAACAAAAGAGGAAATAAGCTATAAAGACACTTTAGAGTACTGGAACTCACTTCACTTACACTAAAATATTCAATTTATGGGCCATTTTGAATCCATTGGTAATTTACTGCCTTAAGTGCAGAGGAGATTTTAATACAAACCTATTCCCCCCGCCCCCTGCTTTTACCAGCTTTCTGTCCCCTGCCCCAGTTCTTCATTCTGCAAGGAAGGTGAGCAAATATTTCACATATGAAACCAAGCCTACATTTTGAAATGTTGCAATCTTTGGATAGCTGCAATAAAGTGGGAGCTTCCTGTATCAGGAAGTGGGCTGCTGGGGGTTCGCAGGAGTTCAGGGGACCCCCTAGCTAAGATTCTGTGAAGTTCAGAGAATCCCCAAATCCCACTTCTGGTTGGCCCTGTCCACCCCTCCCCTCCCCTCCTAGGAGTCCCCACGCGGCCTGTTTTGGATGCAGGTAAGTGCAGGGCACGCACAGAGGCTCAGGGACGGCATAAAACGCGCCTCCCAGAAGTTCAGAAAGGCCGGAAATGGGCCCATTTCCGGTTTCCAGAGAGCCTCCGGAGCCTGAGGAGGCTATTTTCGCCCTCCCAAAATTTTCGAAGCCCAGCTCTGCCCTGTATTCCTCTTTGGCAGAAACCCCTTTTAAGTGAGTTAAGCAAGTTCACAATATTTAAAATTAGGGCTTGTGAATGTGGGAACTTGCCATCTAGGAATGCTTGAACCAGGAAAAATATGCTTCTAGCAAAAGAAAAAAACAATATCCCAGCAGTGACTAGCAGTTATGTTCCTGAGTGTTGGTCCAGCAACATCTGGTAGGCCACAAAGGTTCCCAAATCCTAATCCGATCCTTGCCCTAAAAGCAACTGTGCCCAAGTGCTTTCCTCAAAAGTGACGGGCAACAATGTCCATGGTATTAAATTTAGACCAATGCATTTGGAAAAATCTAACTTGCATCCATTGCTCTAAAGAGGAGTTATGCAAAAATTGTAATGGGACACATGGTATATTAAAGATGAAAATATATGGGGACTTATGCGGAGGTGGGCTGCTAGGGGTACTCAGGGGTTCGGGAGAAGATTCTGTACAGTTCAGAGAACCCCCAAATCCCACTCCTGGCTGGCCCTGGCCACCCCTCCCCTCTCAGGATTCCCCACACTGCCTGTTTTGGATGCAGGTAAGTGCAGCAGAGGTGGCATTCAGCAGGTTCTGACCTGTTTTGAGAACCAGTAGCGGAAATTTTGAGTAGTTCGGAGAACCGACAAATACCACTTCTAACTGGAGATTTTACAGTCTCCTTCCCCTGACACATCCACCAAGACACGCCCACAGAAAAGGGAGTAAAAAAAATTGAATCCCATCATTGAAGTGCAGGCGCGCATGGAGGCTCGGGAAGGGTGAAAAACGGGCCTCTCAAAAGTTCAGGAAGGCGGGAAATGGGCCTATTTCCACCTTCCAGAGAGCCTCCAGAGCCCAGGGAGGCCATTTTCGCCCTCCTGGAGGTTCAAGGAAGGCCTCCGGAGCCCAGGGAGGGCAAAAACAAACCCCACCGTGGTGCAGGAGGCTGGCTAGGCCACGCCCACCATCACCACGCCCACCCAGCAACTGGGCAAAGAACCCGTTGTTAAAATTTTTGAAGCCCACCCCTGGACTTATGTGAATATACCTTTTGTCATGTGAATATTGAACATTAGAAATTTGTAATGGCAAGAGTATGCTTTCTGGATAACTTCACAAAAAATTGCCAGGCATACTATATTTTTGTTCCCCAAGATTCCAATAAGGTAAGCACAAAAACTCTGAAAAACTGTTTTCTATGTATCTCTTAAAATTAGCAGGGCTTAAATTATGATTGGTAAAACAGCAATTTTATAAGACTCATTAAGAATAGAAACATCCTTTTCAATTAGTCGTAACTGTTAGAACTGGAGGAGTATGCACAGCATTCAAATACCAAAGAGGAAGTCAAAGCTTTGGAACAAGAATGTAAAAATTCTACTTTAGAATTTCTGTGTGGGTCTCGTCTTAAAATCTTACAAAACAGAAAATAGGATACTTCTTCCCACCTGTTGAAAGATTTGCAAAGAAAGCAGACTTTGTATTCTGAAAGTGTTATCTGTAGACTAAGAATTTCATATTGAAATTCATATTGAATTTCATAATGATATAAATGCTCACCCTCACCCTATATTTAAGTAAGTCCATGCATGTGCGTACACACACACACACACACATATTGAGAGAGAGAGGGAGGGAGGGAGACTCTGAATAAATGGAATCCTACATATATGATGACATGCCTGGATTGTTACAATCTTATGCAGGTTAGGATTGCAGTTGAAGTTCAGTAGAAGGCTGGTTTATAAATCTTTACAAAGATATTCTTGTTGCCTATCATGTTTTTTGCACGATAAGCACAGATATGGTCTATATATTTAGAAGCAGTAGAGATCAGTCAATACTGATTGCAAAAACCATTGATACAACCAATGATGATTAATACGCAAGCATCCCTTATTTTCTTGACTAATGAACCTACACAAATGTGAAATTCCTTTAGACTGAACCAAGCTACATCAACTAGTCCATCCCTGATCTTTTTATTTCCCCCAGTGGTATCAGACAAAGATGATTTTTGAAGGTACCAGCCATTTAATGAGTTCATCTTCATCTTTTTTCAGAATAAAGATTTATGGTCTTCAGTGGATAGCCTGCCTATGACTAAACGTCAGTGGTGAGCAGGACTAAACTAAAGATTAGGTGGTGGAATAGTAAAATAGGCAGGATATTCTTCTTTTGTGCCATTCATAATGATCTGTATATATTCATAATCCTTTCTAACCTTACTCCACCTTACCTCCTATCAATATAAACCCATCAATATACTAACTATGCTATAACTTAAGACACATTGAAATCATATTTATATCCATCTCAGCATTCAAGAGTTCACAACAAGATTGTTGCACTTTGATTCTATCATCTTTGTTTTTATTTGGCATATATTACTTTAATTTTAATGATGTCTAATTTTTTTAAATAAAGTCTATTGCCCCATAACGCTGTTATTAAAACTTAGATTATATAATACAGATTTATTCATTTATCTTCATAAACTTAGAATGCAGTATTGCAGGCTAATTCAGCCCACTGCCAGTTCGATCCTCATCGATTCAAGGTTGATTCAGCCTTCAATCCTTCTAAGGTCAGTAAAATGAAGACCCAGATTGTCAGGGGCAATGTGCTGACTCTGTAAACCGCTTAGAGAGGGCTGTAAAGCAATGTGAAGCGGCATATAAGTCTAAGTGCTATTGTTATTCAATGTTATGTAATATTGAGAGGCAGAAGCTATTATTTGTGATTGCAGAGAGCAACTACAAAGTATCTTCTGTGTAAAACACCTTTAACTTTCCTTTCCAAATTTGTGGATCATGTAGGAATATTCTAGGTCCCGTCTATGAGTTCATACTGTCCCCCTGTGGTCACAAGTCTTACAAATTATTCTAAAGTAGGTTTTCCTAAATGTTGCTGATTTTAGGAATATCTAATCAGCCTAACACGGCAATTAGCTGAAGTGGGTGGATTGGGAATTGCAATTCCATTACATCTAGATGGCATGGGATACAGGAAAACTGAACTAATGCAATTATAAGCCATTTAATTCCATTTAGCTATTTTGAAGAAGCTGTAGTTTGATAAGGCATGTAAGTTCATCGTCTCTTCAGCCAGAAATCCAAAGAGCATTCTGCTAACAAGTCTCCTATTGTGTTGCATTGGAAGAGACCCCTATGTTGGAATAGATTGAAGGCAAAACAGGGACAGCTGAGGATGATGGTTAGTGTCAATGATGCAATGAACATGAGTTTGGTCAGACTCAGAAGACAGTGGAGGACAGGGGGGCTGGATGTTGTGGCCCATAGGGCTGCAAAGAGACGGACACAACTTAGCAACCTGTTAACAATTGTATTGAAAGACATCCCATGAAATATGTCCCAAGATGCTTTTTCAGGAAGGAACTATACTTTGTTTTCTTTGAAGGAGTTTCGCTTCTCATCCAAGAAGCTTCTTCAGCTCTGACTGGATGATGGGGAACGGAAAGATTTATATTCCTTGCAGACAGCTGGTCATTTGCATTCTTTTAGAGTCATTGAGGCCATGCGTGTCCTCAGGGTCCACCTGAATAATGCCTGCATCTCAAATGGAAGGAATACAATAAGAATATAAATCCTTCCATTCCTCACCAACCAGAATTGAAGAAGCTTCTTGGATGAGAAGCAAAACAACTTCAAAGAAAAACCAGAAAGTCCAATTGCCTCTTGGAAAAGCACATTTGGGACAACCATGACCTAGATGACTGAGAATCTCCATAGACATCCCATGAAGGAACATCCAACACCTCCCCAAACTAATCTTACCCTTAGGTAATTTATCTAGTATGTTTCCCTGTGAGTTAAAAACATTGTTTTTGTGATCTCAACCCAGAAACAACAGAGAATAAGATCGTGCTATCTTCTGGGACTTCCTTCCATAACAAAAACAACCAGCTCCCACCTTAGTTTCCCTTTATAAGGCTTATAACATAATCCCCATTTCCCTGACCATCTTAATTTTCCTTCTTGGAATCTGTTTCACTTAGTCACAATCTTTTAAAGTGCACAGTTTAAGACTAGACCCAGTACTTATGTGGAGACTGACCAATGCAAGAAGACAGACAACTTTTACTTCCTACAATTTAGAAAGCAATTCAGAAAATATTCCTATTGATGCAGTCTCAATTTATCCCTGTGCTTTTTTTACCATGTCACACAGCTGACCTATATTCAGTTTGGAGTCAAGTGCAATTGCAAAGTTGTTTTAGAAGTATTATTTATAGAAAGAGAATTAAGTATTTGTTGAATAGTATTATTTCAGTATGTCAAGATGCCTTGAAAGGCACTTCCACGGTGCTGTCCTCCAATTCACAGTAGCAGCAAAGCCCTTTTTTTTTCTGCTGGCGTAATTATCTAATATGATTAAATATTTATTACACACACACACATACACACACCTTTATTATACAGAATCAACACTGATGTAACAGCCTTATTCGGTTGATGGGTTGGTGCAACAGTGTGTTGCACAGACTTGAGTGGAACACGGGATGGGCAACTTTTAAATGTCCAGATATTATTGGACTCCAAATTCCAACCATTTTTTATGTATCTAAATGGAAAAATGATTTAAAATGGAATTCCGTTGCAAATATACTAGAGCTGGCATTTGTAAGAATAAAATTAAATTGCTTATTTTCAGTGTTCACTAGCATTTGTACAAAAAGGATTTAAAGCTATTGGGAAATTAATGTCAACTAGCCTTGGGGTGCCCCCTTGTGGGCTGTATGAGACAGACAGAAATGTCTAAGATGGAAGTGACTCTGAAAAGCAAAGCGTCCCAGGAACAAAATCTTTACTCAAAAAGAAATTACTTTTTCCAAAGCAGCACTTTTTCCTTAGCAGAAAAGTAAAGGAAGCTTTTCATTAGCTTCCTACTAAGCACTGCTGCATGGGAAAATAATTTTACAAAAGCTTGATGGGCTCACTACCTATTGTGCAAAATCCATTTCTCTTAAAATTCTCAGGTTTAGGCTATCTGGCTAATAAGATTATTATATTAAATGGATTTGAAAGTTTTATGAACATACAATGTGGAAACTGTGTTACTAGTTTTTCTTATTAAGAAAATTTATTTGCTGCCCTTCTTATATTGAACTGTTTTTTTAAAAAATAAGGAGACCTTATAACTTAACTATCCAAAGAATTGGATATAAATCACAGGACTAAAAGTTTCTGCCATGAAAACACCTGAAGGAATAAACCCCTTCAATTACACTTATTGTTATTTATCTTTATTTCATTTTTATTGTTTTTATAACTTAGGTGATGGACGTATCAAATACTCCTTCGTCTTATTTTCCCTGCAACTACCCTGTGAGGTGGTGGGTTGGGCTGAGACAGTGACTGGCCCAAAGTCACCCAGCTAAGCTGGGCTTTCATGCCTAAGGCAAGGCTAGAATTTGCAGTCTCCTGCATTCTAGGCCGGCTACACCAAACTGACTCTACTCTATCAATTCTTATTTCAAGGTGGCCATCCACTGCTTTCATTTAAATCTGAATCTAGCAAAACTGGATCACTGCAAAAATGCAATGGAAGGTTATGCTTCAAAAATCTTGAACATTACTGAAAACAAGATCTTAGAGGTACAAAAAGTTCTCCTGTAACCACTCCATGTTCTGCTCCTGCAGTATAGACTCTACTCCCTCCAAGCCAGCATCAAATCTAATTTACCAAAGCACGTATGATTTGCACGTAATTTATTTAATGACCCGTGTTTTTCCAACTTGGGTAGTAGGGCTAGGGAGTTTGGGGAGTTGAAATCCACTCAACTTGAAAATGGACAAGTTTGAAAAACATTATATTAAACCAAAGAATAGTTGAAACATGGCCACATGGGAGAGCTAACATGCAAGCCAAAATGCAGCATGCTTTGTTTCTTTTAGTGATCTGGCTGAACGAAGGCAAAATCTAAACGTTCTTTTGACATTATTGCTTCTTGGCAAAGCACACATTGTTCCTAGTAGACCAAAGGGAAAAAATTCATTTCTGGTGGTGTCCGTAGGATCTTGTTGCCTTTGTTAAATGAATGCAGCATCACAGCATAAACCAGACCTGGGCATGTTGTGGCCCTGTCTGGCCCACCTGAGGTCAATTGGAAGGTAGAAAATAAAATGTAAATAAGCACACCACAGGAGGCAGGAAAAGAACACACTCTTTTAGAACAGTAGTAGCTCAGTGGTTAGAGTGAAGCATTTTGCAGGCTAATTCTGCTGACTGCCAGCAGTTCCATTCTCACCAGCTCAAGGTTGACTCAGCCTTCCATTCTTCTCAGACTGGTAAAATGAGGAGCCAGATTGTTGGGGGCAATAGGCTGACTCTGTAAACCACTTAGAGAGGGCTCTAAAGCACTGTGAAGTCGTATATAAGTGCCATTGCTATTTAGTCAGTTAGCAAGATAACTTTTCGGCATCTATGACAGAAAAGTGGTGGCTCTGCACTCCCTCTTCCCTCAACATGTGGGTGTTAAGTTCAGTTTATTGCTTCGGCACTCCACAACAGTCCCAATTTCTCATGTGGTCCCTTGGAAAAATTAATTGCTCACCCCTGGTGTAAACTCTGCCTCTTCTGGACATAACTGGCATCTTGCAATGCTCTAAAGCTTCCTTCATCAATGTGACTCCCTTTGCCCTCCACCACATGGGCCACTCTTGATTCCCCCCCACTCCCACTACAAACTATGAACCAACATTTCCCCTATTTGGCTCTTTTCAAATATATTCAGAAGACCAAAAAAATAAAGGACCACAAAAGTATTTTCAAAACAAAAACAAAAATCAAACCCCTCGTGTTTGTATTTACACCACATATAACAAATTGCACTACATTGAAAACGCAGCATAAATTAAATGATTTTTATGGTGTCTACAGTTCAACAATGTAAGGATTTAACCATTATAAATCATGGTAGAAAGAAATAAATATAACAAATTGTACCAGCATTCTCATCACTATTACCAAAAAGAAAAGAAAAGAAACACACAGTAGTATCCCATAGTTAATACTGATGGGCAAAACCTATTTTGGAGACTTTACAAATAACTACAAATAAGCAGCATCTTTTTTCTTTTGACCTGGTTGGTACCACATCTCTGCCCAGAAAGGTCCATATGGACTATGCTTAAGGACTCTTTTGCAATATCCCATTAGCTCCAGATGTATAGAACAGCTCAAAGAATGATCAGACCCTGCTGCGTATATGAAGAGTTGAAGTCCACACAAAATGCAGAAGTTGCTGCAAATATAACATCAGAGTGTGAAGGAAAGTAGTATTACTCCCTCCTGCAACCCAATCCAACTCTGATATAGACTAGAACAATAGCCAGCCAGGGCCTGTCATAGAGACTTACAGTAGGACAGGAAAAAGCTTGTGCTCCAGTAATTCCCGTGCTTAAAAGGGAAATGGGACTGGGGACTAAGGCCTCTGTTCATAATTTTTCCCCAGTTTTGAAGGGTGCCTATAAGCTTCTCAAGGGCTGCACCAGCAAAAAGCAAGATATGCTTCTAAAACCTGTAATTAAATACAGTCCTGGTCTTTTTTAAAATTATTTCATTAAGCTCCATTACTTAAAAATAGAGAGAAGAAAAAAAAAAAAGACTCATTGAAGGTTCAGGCAAAAATAGATTAGCCATCTTCCAAATGTATTCATCTTCAAAAATAGGCTATGAAAGTGCAAAACTAGGAAAATAAATCTAGATTTTATGTACACATGGCTCAGCTTATGAACAGGAAAAGGGTAAATTTTGTACAATTTCCTGATACACAGCACTTCATTCCATTGCCAGTTTTACAGAGATGCTTTTTTTTTTTTTTTTCACACACAGGAAGTCAGAAAATTAAAACGCTTCCAAAGTTGCTTGCTGGG
This sequence comes from Notechis scutatus, assembly GCF_049901735.1. Classification (NCBI taxonomy): domain Eukaryota; kingdom Metazoa; phylum Chordata; class Lepidosauria; order Squamata; family Elapidae; genus Notechis; species Notechis scutatus. Next base: position 19,656,492 of record NC_142011.1, on the reverse strand, counting down.
TGTGAAGAAAACTTCCAAGAATGTCTACCTAGCTTCTGCATATTTACATCTGATAGGAAACACATTCAACAGTGCAAAAAGTATTTTTGAAACCATTTTTGTTCTGGAAACTTGGGTATGTCAAACAGAAAATAAACATTTAAGCTGTTGTTATAAAGGCTTTTACAAAATGCTTGGAACAGCCAGCTTCAACATGTACAATTCATTTTTTTCAGCCAGCAAACCATTTTCCTATTCAATTTTCAGTCCTGTGCAGTTGGAAACAAAAAAGAAACCTCTAGGGTTTAAAAACAAAATAAAAACAAAACAAACCATCTTTCTCCATTAAATTTATAATTCAACTTTGGGCTGAACTACTTACAAAGTGTGGACAGACGAAAATTACCTCACAAGACCCCTTATACACACAACTTTGATTTTGGCAAACAATGCTAGGCATATGCCCCGATTTTTCAAATGAGACCCAAGCAGTACATGTAGCTTATATGGAGAAGTATGGCTGCAGAATCTCTTTAAGGGACCACAAGTCTCCAATTCAAGGGAACTCCTGCGTGCATCACAATGTATCTAAAATTTTATCCTGACCCAAAGCAAACAATCTTTGAGATGGGGACAAGGAGTGAAGAAAAGCATGGCAACCTGTGAGAATCTTCCATCTATGAAGCCACGTGAAGGAGGCAGATTGAACCTTCAGTTTGTCAAGTAAATATGAAAGAGTTGCTATATCCATAAATATATATATATATATATGAATTAGTATAATTGGCATTGGTATTTGAGAGGAATGTTACCTTCCCTCTTAGGCATATGTACACAATCTATTTACATCTATACATTTTTTTGCAAAATGATTCATATGTAGAGGTGAAAATGGTATTTTAAGAAAAGAAAAAGGGGTGAACTGAAGTACCCAGAAGGAATAGTTAGAAACATTCTGTGTTCATTGTAAGAGAGGAATTATGTCTTTATGTCAAAGGTCTGACTAACTTTAATCTCTATACTAGGGGTCTCCAACCTTGGTAAATTGTGGACTTCAACTTCAGAATTCTGGGACTTGAAGTCCACAAGTCTTAAAGTTGCCTAGTTGGAGACCCTACACTATCCAAGAGTGCAATCAATCAATTCCATTCCCTTATGGAAGTGATGTTAAAAGAAAAACAAAACAAGATTCAATTTGAGAAAATATGATGTCTTCAAAGACAGTAGGGTCTTGCTTGGTGCTAAATGTTCCTGATATAATCTGACGGGCAATAATTGTGCTTAAAATGAATGTAAGTAGTACATGGGGGGTTCATTTTGAAAATTATTTTTAAAGAAAAAAAACAAAACCTGAAAATATTTAGGCAAAAAAATCATCTCTGTATTTCAATGTACAGCTTTACCTGAGATGCAAGGACTGCACACAATATCAGCAGCACTCACATATGCAAAAATATATTTAAGTTGAATATTTGGTCAAGGTAATTCTAAGAAAAAAATAATAATATTCAAGATTGGGAAACGATACACACACTTAGACAACACTGTCTTGGACAACAGCGTTTACATTGCTTCATCCAAACAGGATCAAATCTTCCGTTACACAACTGTAGTGTTTTTCCTCTGTGCACAGTAAAATCACAGCTTAGTTTGTTAGCTTTCGTCATTCTATCATTCTCAAGAGATGAACTGTAAGGGGATTCAAAGCCTGTGTCTTCATACCTGGAATACAGAGGGGAAAAAGTGTTTTCAATTGACTCACAACAGATGCATAAACAGTATTTTTAGCATTGTTTCTAGATATTGTAAAGGGATTGATCTTTCTAAAGATTGACTACAAAAAGCAGGAAATATGGTATTGAAGTTTAGGTAAAAACATGACTGGGGTCAGATTTCATTTTACGTAATTTAAGGTTGCAATGGAAGATGGCCTTTGGAAACTATGATGTGTCGGTTGTAAAGTAACAATATTTTCCAACAGGACCTGGTGGAGCCCTGAAATCAAGTCTGAGTTCTAGTTACAAAACTTCAGAGCCATCTTAGGAAAAAATATGATTACTTTATGGTGAAACCAAAGACATGAATCATACATAGTCTGAAAACTTAGAATGCATAACATTTCTGGTAAGCAACCCCCCCAAATTTTCAGATATTATCACATCACCACCTTCATAGGGCCGAAATGTAAACACACGTGCCAGAAGTGGCATGCAGAGCCATTTCTGCCGCCAAGCAAACTGTCGCCCGGAACAAATCCACTGTGCATGTGGGTCTGCCTCCCACCAGCTGGCTGATTGTCGGATATCTGCTGTGCATGCGCGGGGGTGGGGGATGCCACGCACGCTTTGCATTATGGGAGGAGGCACGTATGCGTGCATGTACTTTCGGCACACGACAACGAAAAGGTTAGCCATCACTGCTATAGGGTGTATGTGTAGAAAGGTCCCTCTAAAGACATTTATCGCCTCAGAACAGGTAACATGGGCATCCCCCTTAAATACTACCGTCCATTAGGATCTTCCTCTTGAAGTTAGGCAGACTTCTACTAACACTAAAGACCTGGCTTTTTCTCCAAGTACTAGGATAGGGTGAAGTGGACAAAGATTTAATGTTGGACTTAGCTGTGGTGCCAGGCTTGTAATGTTTATGGTTTTAATAGATATATATGTAGAACCTCTGGCCACGAACACTTCTGACCATGACTAAATCGGGTTCCGACCAAAAAATTCACAACATTTTTGAATCTGGTCTCGAACACATACACGGGTGGTGATCAAACACGGCCACAGCCCATTTCCCTTTCTGCGCCAATTTTTTTTCTTTTTTGTAGGTGCATGCTCAGTCAGTCTCGCTTCCAGTCATGACCAAATTGGGTTGCAACCGAAGTTACGGAACGAATTATGGTCGTGACCAGAGGTTCTACTGTATGTTGTTTTATTCCAAGTGTTGTTTTAACTGTTGGTTGGCAGCTCCCCAGAGTTTGATATCAGATGGGCAGCCATATAAATGTTTTAAATAAATAAATCAGCATCGTTGCTCTTTCTTTTGCTATAGTCATATACTGCAAATCAAATGCTGTTTGATACTTTAAAATAATCTTTGCCAGGATTTATCAAAGTGTGTCCTGTAGTTTGGAAAAAGCAAACCAGTGAAGGCAGGGCCAAATGACAGATCTCATCACTGGAAAATCTAAGCCAACATCCTGAAACTAATCTGTTTCAAAGAGTCCAGCCCTCTATACTCCAGAACAGTATGGTGTGTTAAACTGTGTTCTCTTTCATGAAAATTTGCTTATTCTTAAAGATAGCAATCCGATTAGCCCAGAATTACACTTTGACTTCTTGAGCACCTCTTATCTATTTTGGCTATCTGGCAGCAGAACAACAACCTTGGGAGAAAAGATTTTAGCTCAATGCTCTTTAAGGCTGCTCCTTCAGTGAAGCCAATTTGATCTGAGCAGAAGTCGAATTTAGATTCTGCCTTTCTCTCCCAGTAAGATATACTGATGAACCAGCTTCTCAGTAGAACAAGCATTAGATAGTGATGGATACTTGGAATTGTAATTCAGCAATATTTTCCTACCTAATATAAAGTGAAAGCACAGTAATTTTCTGGAAAGGTTATTTTTACTTGCATGTAATGCTTTTTTAATAATTTGAGCACTTTTTAACACATATTGTACTTATTCCTCTAACATTTTCCAAACTGAAGGCATAGAAATTCTGTATCCCCCAATTCAATCTTGAAAAGGGGCATTGGCTTATCTAATATGCACTTTCTCAGCATGTCGATGGAGAATCCACACTCGGTTCAGTTTCTGAGGAGAAAGGAATTGTGATCTGAGAAGAGGCTCTACATCTGCTTGCCATTGGCGAAGCCAAAGCAGTTGGCATGATGTAATGGTGGAAGCGAGAGCCCTAGAGGAAAACCGAGCCTCATGCAAGGTGGCATCAGCCATAAATTCAGCCGCAGCCACCAGTTTATTGATGTCTTGATGAAGCCGGATTTCCTCAGGTGGCATTGTTTGCAACTGATGAAGCCAGAACAAGGAAGTCCTAGTAAAAAAGGAAGCGGCCATCTCCTGTTTGATGGCCCAAGCATTGGCCTGATGTGTTCTGCGGAAGTTCAGTTCTGCCCTCCTGTCCTCAGCCTTCAGGGTCTCTGCTACGTCTCCAGACACGGTGGCGGCAGATGTAAGGGCTGCCAATGGTTCGTCCACTGAAGAAATTTGTACAGCCTCTTTCTTCTCAGATCGCAATTCCTTTCTCCTCAGAAACTGAGCCGAGCGTGGATTCTCCAATTGGCATGCTGGAGAATGGCTATTTTTGAGATATTTCAAAGGTTACTGCCAAAATCTGATTTTTAAAATGCCAATACAGGAAATGTGTTAAAATGTATGATCTTATTAACTGCATTAATTTATTATTTCATTAACTTTAAGTAAAATCACATTTACTTTTGTCTTTGCTCACCCGTACTTTGGAATATGGTTTTAGAACACTACTTGGAATAATCTAGGGTAATTTAATGATTCCGCAAAATTACACTCACTTTAAACTGGACAATTTACCAAAACCTTTAATTTTCCAGATGTTTGGGGACACGATTGTTCAGAGAATTGGATGTCTTGACACATCCAGAGACCATAGAGTTAAAGAAAATTCTTCTACAGTAAAGAGGAGAAGCGTGACACTTTCCAAGTGCTCCTGAACTATAGCTCCCAGAGAACCCAGTCAGCATGACTATAGTAAAAAAATGATGGGTGCTACAATTCAGCAAGACATAGTGACTTATAGGTTTTTCATCTGATAGCAACAAAAACGTAAAATATGTGTATTTGTGTATGACATGCGCCTTACCATCTGTTGCAGCTAAATCATGTTTTCTTATCATTCAGGCGGCTGTGGGTATTGCCAATAAAGCTCTCGTAACTTCGCTTTTGCAGCAAGGTATTAGATAGGTGTTGATATGACACTTGTTTTTTCCCTAGTAACAAACATTACAACACACGAACAAAGGATTACAAATTAAGACAGGACTATTCAGTGCACAAAACCTACCATATTTTTTGGAGTATTGTTAGGAATAACCATAGTTACCTAACGTTGTTTGGGTAAATAATATATAAACCATGATAGCAAAGTTTAAATGTGTTTTTCACTTTAAACTCTAAATCAGTGATCCCCAACCTTTTTGACGCCGCGGCCCGGTACCGGCATCAGCTGGGCACCGCCATCTTTTTTTGATGAAAACGTGCTTCCGGTGAGCTTTCTACCCGGAAAAGCTCACCGGAAGCACTTTTTCATCAAAAAAAGATGGCGGCGCCCAGCAAGCCAGCGGCCCGGTAGGAGTTGTTCCGCGGCCCGGTGGTTGGGGACCCCTGCTCTAAATGATATAATTTGGGTGCGGTTGAGAAACTGCCATAAGAGGGAGCTAGAGAACCTGGATTGCTACTGGATTGATGGTTGATTGTTCTGTGTGTTCCCTGTTGCTGACGTCGAAGGAGGAAAGAGTTTTGAATGCTGCATATCTAATCTACTGCGAGAAGATATTTACTGGACTGATTTATGGATTGACATTGTTAAGTTAACTGACCTTTTTTTTTCGACACTGGATTTTTGCAATTGAACAATCTCCGGACTGAACTGACTGAACATTAGTGAATGATATTTGGACTGTTTGACCCTGCTAAACTCTTAATGGAATAAACTATTCAACTAAGACAGTGTATCCGTTTTTACTGAGTATGTAAACTAAAAAACGCTTTCTCTCATATTCGCCTGAATGCCTGACTGCTGTGCACATTCTGCTAGGGTATATCCCTAACAAGTATAAAACACACTTTTTCCACCCCCAAAAGCGGGTGGAAATGTCTGTGCATCTTATATGGCGAATGTTGCCGAAGCCCCAACTACCCCCACCCTTTGGCCTCTGCCTCCCAGCGATTTGCCTCCTTGCAGCAAACAGCCAGTTTCAGTTTCAGCAGAGCCTGATTAGCACAAGTGGCTGATTGTCGGTAAGATCTGTCTCCCGACAATCAGCTGTTTCAGGCTGCAGGGATTGCCATTGCCTATTGCTGCCTCCGTGTGTCCCATTTTTGGCCTCTGCATCCCGTTATTTGCCTCTGTATGCCTCATTTTCGGCCTCCACAAGCCCCATTTTCTGCCCATTCCGGTCTCCGCCGCCCGCAACGGGTGGAGAATGGGGCACACAGAGGCCAAAACGGGATGTGGAGGCCAAAAATGGGGTGTGCAGAGGTGGCAATAGGCTATGGCAATCCCTGCAGCCTGAATCAGCGGATCGTTGGAAGGCAGATCCTACCGACAATCAGCCGCTTGTGCTAATCAGGCTGCGCTGAAACTGAAATTGAAAACAGGCTGTTTGGTGCAAGGAGGCAGAGGCAGATTTTTTTTCTTGTTTTCCTCCCCAAAAGCTAGGTGTGTCTTATACTTCGGAGCACCTTGTACTCTGAAAAATACGGTATGTCCCATGGCTACTGCAATGGCCGTAAAAGATTATGATTTCATTTGGCAAGTGTTCTCTGTTTTAAAGAATGTCTTATTTTTCCATCATTTATTGCTGAAAACTAAGGATGTACATACCTTCTTTTGAAGAGCTGGGAACATGGCTGCTACTCGATCCACGGGAACTGGCAAATGCTCCTGGGCTGTATGTTTCATATGGTTTTAGAACAGTCATTGGATTTACAGCATCTCTGTCGGAGCTCATGAGCCCTTGTTTGAAAAGCAGGAGAGAGGCATGCTTGGTGTGTGAACATTCCTGAGGGAGAAGACCTGAATATTTGCCTGAAAGAGGTAATCTAGCAGTTTCACTCTCTGTCCGATGTCGAGCAGAGTCGATCTGTTCCAGAGCAAAGAGATTAGGCCTAAGTCTTTTAGAAGGCAGTCCTTCAAATCCCACATATCTATTCCCGGCGGATTTGTTATTGAAAAACTCTACTTCTCGACTAGCTTTGTTCTCCATAGAGCTATTGATGTTGCTATTGCCTGTCCCTAACTGAGAAGCCAAAAGTCTTGATTTCCCTTTATCTTGCCCTGAAGAGCGACCAGGGCTCTGGTGCATTTCCTGTCTACAGTTATTAATCGGAACGCCGATCATTTGAGGTTTGCACGATTTCAAGTTGCTTAGGGCCCAGCCGCTGGAGTTTTGTCCTGAGAGAATGGGTTCTTTGCCCTTTGGGGTGGGACATGGCCTCGCCTTCTCCACAGGCAGAGATTTTGACTGAGCGAGCAAGGAAGGTTTGATTTTCCCAGAATTAAGAGGCAGTGGTGGCACATCCTTGCCCAAAAGACAGGGTGGGCAGCCTGTACGTCTGGCTTTATGAGCGGCCTTATTTCTAATGCTATTTTTTGTCGCTGCATTGAGGTTATTAGTGGACTTATGCATCAACCGTTGATGCATGATGAGAACTTCTGGATATAACGTCCGGAAAGTACAAAAGGGACAGGTGCTGGTTGCTAAGGAACACCGAGGATGAAGAATTACTGGAGCATCCTGAGAAGAGGCGGTAGATAAATTTAAGGGCTTTTCTTGAACTGTTAATCTGCATTTTGAGTTTTCTGTAATGTCGCTCAAGTCTGCCTTCGTTCTTCCAGCATAAAACACATTTTTTGTTAACTCAGAGTTCTTTTTTTCAGTTCTATTAACAAGAATGTTTGCCTGATGTTCCACTGTGTTTTTTTCACGTTTTAACGCGCCCTCTTTCAAGCCATCACAGTCAGAGTCTTTGCTCCTGTCCTGAGTTATACTTTTTGGCGCACTGTGAAAAGGGTAAAACTCTTCTTTCTGCTGTTTTACAGGTGGGGCTACTCCTTTGGCATCTTTGGCGTCTTCAAGGAGCCTTTTCAGGTTTTTGGTTTCTGGAGCATGACCGCTTACTGACAAGAAGCCTGTCTCCTGGAAAGGCAATAACCCTTTACTGTCATTTTTCAGATCTGGTGAAGCTTCTGTATGCTTGTCCTTGTGATGTCTCTCTAAATGGTAGCGCAGAGAGGTTTTCTGCGCTGCCGCATACTCACAAAATTCACATTTGTATGGTTTTTCACCTGCAAAAATAATGAGCCAAAAGTCAGAAAACTCCCACTTCCTTCTTTTAATTCACCAGAAAACAAAAACGAGTACTGTGCATTTTCTTTGCTGCTACTAAACATCTTAGAACAACAAATATTTTTGTCAGAATAATGGTTTCATTAATTGCACTAACTGGTATTTGGCTTTGATTTCATTTTTAGAAATTAAAAGGGATGGTTTGCTTAGCGCAGACAGAGAAAAAGTAAGGACAAGTTATATTGCATGTGATGCCAAAAGCCTTTAATTCTTCTTCTGTCTTTATACTCATGTAGGACTCATTGTTAGCCTGCCTGCGGCTTTTTCCAGCATTGAACTGCAAATCCTTAATATTTACCTTGTTCAGTCTCCTGGAGATACAAGGCATGTTTCAAGACCTTCAGGCCTCCCAATTGCTAATCACAGCAATTTGCAGAGTAATTCGTTTATTTGTCGAATTCATAGCCTTATTTTACTCCAGAAGCTAAAGTTGGCGTGAACAGTACTCACTCTTTCCTTTACTTCCCCCCATATCACCCAACCAGTAAGACAGGTTTGGTTGAAACAAACACAAATACTGACTGGTGTGTGTGTGTGTGTGTGTGTGTGTGTGTGTGTGTGTGTGTGTGTGTAAAAGAGGTGAGGTGGGGAAAGTTAAGAAACATGCCAACATTCTTAATATCAGAAGTAATGGAAGTCTTTGCTCCCAACACTGATTAAAATCCTAACAACTGCAGGCTATAAAGTGAGATTAGCAAATAACAGGAACCTTAATATTGCTGTTTTAAAATCTCTGCTAAAAAGCTAACTCTTGTATTCAAAACCAAAAAATAAATAAAAAATCCTTTGATAGTCAAGAGCCTTTCCAGATTTTTAAAGTCTCACAATTTTGGGATTTATAGCAGGATAGGATAGAAAGGAGACAACAGCCAATCATTTTTGTCACATTATCCAGAAGCCTACACGGACAGCAGTCTGATCTCCTCAATAACTCTAGGGAGGTTTTATCTAGCTTTTTTTTATCCACTCCTTTGGTTTGGTGGTCTCCACTGTTTCTCAGCATGCAACAAACTATTTTTTCCAACAAGTGTCAAAATTGAATCATATTTGTATTTTTAACTTATTGAAAACTTTCTCCTTTTGATTCTTCACCAAAGGCATAATCTCAAGCTTTCTTTACCTGTATGAGTTCTGAGATGAATATTGAGGTAATAGTTTGAACGAAAAAACTTTCCACAGTAGCTGCATTCTCTGGAAGCTCCAAGATTTTTTACTTTTGATCTTTCCAACCCGTCTTCATTTTTATCTTTAGATTGGGGGTGGGGTGGGGGGAATAAAAATAAAGAAAAGTAAGGAACACAGTTCTGGACATTGTAAAAAAAAAAAGACACATTGTGCAATAATTGGGCAACCTCTGTAATTATTTGTTCATCCATAGATATCTTTTCTGAAAATAAACTTTTGTTTTAAATGAAAGGATCATAATAAGACAAAAATAGTAAGTGAACAGATTACTGTTATGTTAATGTACTTCCTAAAAGGAGAAAATGAACATGTATCTTTATTTATATCTGTATAACTGTATGCTGCAAAATTGTTAAATAAAAAAGGGAGAGGAAAAAAAAGAGAAGAAAACAGAATTTGTTTTGTTTTGCAAAGATATCTGCCAAGAATATATACTGCTCCTGACTCTCTGGAGAGATTTTACTCTAATCTTTTTGGGGTCTATTGAATTTGGAATTGATATTTCTGGGAGGGAGGGGGGGAAGGGAAGGAGGGAGGGAGGTTCTTTTTCTCTCAACATACATATTTTTATCATTATCTTATTCACATCAGTCACACTTGCTCAGTATATCTTGTATTATCTAATTCACCATCTTCCTGCAACCCTTTAGAACTACACAATTCATGCTATTACACAAAAATATTCCACCACAGAGCAGATTTTAACTATGACAGTGGGATACAGTGGCGTGCAAAAGTTTAGCTACCCTATGGTCAAAAACTGTTTCAAATGATTGCAGAAGGCAGATTATTAAACACGACATCTTTCTTCAAACACATATGCCAATTATATAGAGTTGTATATAAAAAATTGTTTATAATTTTTTAAAAATTATGAATATGCCAAATCCAAAAGTTTGGAGACTCCCTGTCAATACTTTATAACCCATCTTTTGCTAGAAATTGCAGCTTCCAAATCTTTTCTCTGGCCAACTAAGAATCTTTCTCTCTCTCTTTTTGGATGTTTTCCCCGCTCTTCCTTGCAAGGTTCAAAAATATTCTTAGGTCTCTTTTGCATACACTGAATCTTAAAGATAATGATACAAAAGTCCACAGTACAGGTAATCCTCGACTTATGTTTAGTGACCGTTCAATGGCACTGACTATGATCGTTTTTCACATTTATGACCATTGCTGCATCCCCATGGTCATGTGATCAAAATTCAGACTCTTTGCAACTGACTCATATTTATGATGGTTGTGGGGGTCATGTGATCTCCTTTTGTGACCTTCTGACAAGTCAATGGGGGAGCCAGATTCACTTAACAATGGTGTTATTAATTTAACAACTGTGGTGATTCACTTAACAACTGTGGTTGCAAAATGAGTCAAAATTCACTTAACAAATTTTTTGCTTAGCAACAGAAATTTTGGGCTCATCTGTGGTCCTAGGTTGAGGACTACCTGTTCTGTTACATCCAAATCTGCGGTCTTGTGAAGCAGTTTTGAGTTTACAGACTGCAACAGCAAGCAGAAAGACAATCCCCATGCCTTCAATGAGTTATTTTTCTTTTATATTGATTAAACATTTATTAATTTTCCTCAATACATCAATTGCTTTTCCTATGTTAAAAGCAGAAAACTAAAGATTGCAAAGTAAATTTTAAATTTTACCATTCAATTATATATTTTTCTGTTTAAAAAAATATTTCCATCTAAACTATTTTAATAGTCCTGGATATTTAGGTAGTAAAACAATCATTTCAGATTATAAATGCCCTCTAGGCAGCAAAAGACACTGGTGGGAGGAGAGATTTTCACCCCTACATACAGTACCATTTGTATCTAAAACAGTTGGGACATAAAAAAAATGACATCTGGGCACAAGAGACAAATATTTTTTTGCAAATTCTTTTTTTCACATGGACGCACACACACGCAACACCTTCAAAAATATGCAGTGGCATTTGGCAGGCAGACTACTTCAGGAACAACTCACAAAAATACAGCCTTTCAATACAACTATTAGGTATTGGTTGGATAATTTTTTCAGGTTGCATAGCAGCCAGGGAACACAATTTGGGAGTTTACACTCTGCAGGATTTAATCTGAAAAGCAGATATCAGGATAACAACAGGTAACATATGTACTAGGAAGAATTTTAAGTGAGATGGGATACATGGATAGAGTTGTAGCTTAGTTGTAATTAACAAGTGGGGAAATGAAGCTTCCGAGAGCCATTGTTCAAAGCTGAAGCAAACACAACGATAAAGGCATTTCTAAAATCATCCTGCAGTCACATGTTTTCGTTCATTAGAAAACATCTTAAATATCTTGTTTAATTTTTGTAAATAGCAACCTCACATCTCACTGCCTTATGTGAATCCTGCATGATTTAAAAGAGAATTCATTCTACTTAATTTTAGGGAAGAATCCTGCTAAATTAGAATCCTATCAGATCCATGATTTCCAAAATTGAACCCTGGAGGCAAGTATTTATTTCTTCAGTTACCCTTACTACATTTTTATTTATCTTATGGTATTTGTGCTTTGTTTTTTATATTGTGAGCTGCCCAAATCTCAATACAGAACCACCAAATCATCAAATTTATAAAAGTCAAATTAATTAGCATGCAGAGCTCAAGGTTTATCACTAGAGGGCAGCAAGCACCGCATTATGCTCATTTGAGCTTGTTTCAAGCTGTAACAGTAGTAACTATATAGTAGAAGTGAGTTCAAAAATGAGGCAATAAATATTCTGGTTGTTTTATAAATAGGACCTATGTGGCTATCTCAAAATTTCTGCCAATCTCTCCAAAGTACAAACCAGAGAACAGATAGTTCTCGACTTACATCCATTCATTTAGTGACCATTTGAAGTTACAGTGGCATTGGAAAAAGGAACTTATGACCATTTTTTCACACTCTGCAGCGTTCCATGGTTATGTGATCAAAATCTGGACAACTGGCATGGATTTAAAACGATTGCACTGTCCTGGGGTCACGTTATCACTGTTTGCAACTTCCTGACAAGAACATTCAATGGGGAAGCCAGATTCATTTAACCAACTTAACAAATGTGGCAAGATTGTAAAATGGAGCAAAAATCTACTTTAAAAAATGTCTCAATTAGCAAAAGAAAATTTCTGGCTCAATTATGATCATAAGTTGAGGATTACCTGTATTGCATAACAAAAGGATTTACCAGTATCTCAGCTGTGGTGGGAAAGAAACCCTAGCATGTCTAGCATTAAAGGAATGAAAATATCCATCTGTCTAATCCTCGATTACACTATCTTTTTATACAACTCTACACAACAGTGTCGTATGTATATGAAATATGCAATGCGTTTTAAGATTATGCAAGCCTCTTTCCATTTGGTGTAGATGCAAATTATGCCATGACTTAAAACTAGTGTAAGATGATGGTGTGACAATATTCCTTGGAAAGCAGTTAGCGAAACATATTATCCCTCCACATTATCTTTAATACGGACACCCTCTTATGCCTAAATGAACAAAATACAATTTTACCATGAGCAGTTCTTAAATTGTCTCACCTGAAGTCTCTATTATCCCATCCTCAGAGCTGTCTTCAGATCCTCCCTCCAGTCGTTCGGCTCCATTCTCATCCAGGGTTGCAAGGTCACGAAGGCATGTTCTCAGCTGCTTCCCTTCCCCACACCCGCTTTCTAGATCATTCTTCCGCTCTTTCTTATGGACCCTCGAGTGAAGGACGAGTTGGTGGTAAGTTCGAAAGGCTTTGCCACACTCTGAACAATGGGTAGGTTTGTCTTTGTTCTGGGACAGTTTAGAATCCATATGCAATGAAGGCACTTCGCGGCAAGGGTATTTATTAAATTTGTCCCGTGGCATGTTACCAATCCCTGTGTAACTTCCACCTCTGCTTCCCTTGGTCTTTCCTGCGCTTTCAGTCTGGTTTGCTTTGCTCGCGTTCCAAATCTCTCCAAGTTCTTCTTTGTCCGAAGAAGAGTCATCATTGTCCGTGCTTCCCTCATGACCTGCGTCTTTCGTTTGTCCGTGACCAATAGCAACTTTACCTTTAGTAGCCAGCTGCCATGCCTGATAGGTACTGAACGGATCCAACTCGGCAATCCATTTCACGGGCTTTTTCTGTTTGCTGTTATTAGAAGGTGCAAGTGGCTTTAGGTTTAAAAATTGCAGAAATTCTTCCCTATTTTCTTTACCGTCCCCTTCCGAGGGACAGCCATTGCTGCTGGCTAGAGAATCTTTGGTATGCACTTTGCTGTGCTCAATTAAACTTTCTTTATTTTGAAATAGAAAGCCACACACCATGCAGATTTTATAAGGGGATGTTATGCTTTCTGCCACTTGGTCCTGAACCACCTCATTTATCGTTACGGGACTCTCGGATCCGGGCAGGGCCTTGCTGCGAGAGCCAGGTTTTCCAGTGTGAGTCCTCATGTGATTTTTGAGGAACCAGGGTTCCTTAAATCTCCTTCCACATACACTGCACCAATAAGTGAAAGAATCCTTGTGCTTCCTCATGTGGGCCTCAACATCAAAAGCCTCATCAAATGTTTGCCCGCAAACCACACAGCTGAAGTCTTGGCTGTCCTTTTCATTTACATCCAGGGGTGGCAAATCAATTCCCCCTTGTCCTTTATCAAGATGGCTTACATACTCCGCTTCCACACGCAAAACTGCCGGTTCACAAAGTGTCGGCCTATGCTGGGTTAAGACATGCTTACCAAGATCTTCTGGATGCTTGAAAGTCTGTTCGCAAAACATGCAGTCTAAAGATAGGCATCCCTCACCTTGCATTAAGAACTTGTCTTGTAAGTTCTTATAGGAAATTGTGTTGGCTCCTTTTACTGGCATAGTGGCATCATTACTATCCATTTGTGAACCAACAGTACTGGCTATACTTTCTGGTCCATCCATGTACACCAAAAGAGGCTGAGTTGGCATATTTCCTTTGGATGTTTTAACAAGAAGTGTCAAGTTGTTTTTAGGTAAGAAATAGGACCACTTCAGAAATTTTCCCAGTTGATTGGTAGCAGATGTTTGAGTCCTGATGACTCCTTCCAAGGAGGGTTGTTGGGTATTCCGCTCATCTGTAGATGTAGCTAACCTCTGCCAGAAAGAAATGATTTCATAAAAAATGTACTATCTCTTTCTTTTATGAAAGAGGTGGAATTGCTTATGTTGTTCTGCAGTTTATGTAACTTGCTTTTAGCAAAACCGGTCTGTTCACGTCTCCGAGTTTAATACTGAAGAGCTTCTTCTTAAGCTTGAAGAAAATTGTTGTAGCTCAGAATCACCGAGAACATCACCACCTATGTGAAGAGAATTTGAAAACAAATTAATGTTAATTTAGGAATAAAAATGAATCAATAAAATAGTTTGAAAACAAAAGGACTAATATACTTTTATGATACCAAGTATTCTTTCTTCAACACAATGCTTTATACAGTGCAATGAAGTCAGAAGGAAATTTCTGTGTTCTTTTGACACAAATATACAACAAGTGCTCCAATGTAATCTAAGTTTAAAGATCTGCAATCCAGCTACACATTCAGATTTTACTAAATATTTATCTTTAAAATGATGCAATTATCAAAGGAAGTTGCTAATCTCTGCAAGGAAACTGCCTTAGGGAGTTACTGTAGAACATTATCTTCAGCACTCAGTCATAAAGAAGAAACTGCCTCAGTGAAAGAAACAGGACAATTATTCAGCCATTACACTTGCAGAATCCTAGAAGTCCACATTATTATCCTAAAAAAATCTAGGAAATCCCATTTTTAAGGAATAATATTGTCTTATTACAAAACCATTTAAGAAAGTTGTTTTTTTTGCAAGCCCTTATGTCCCAAAGCATTTTGTAAGGGCTTAGATGTTTATTTATAAAATAAAATGGCAAGTTTAAAATAAATCTAATAGCATTATTTTAAAAAGAAAAGAAAAAAGCATTTCCTCATGACAGAATCTGCTGTCAGTTAACAGCTAATATGCAGCTATTTTGAAATCATGGGGCCACTCCAAGTGCCAGCCATTTGGAAAGCTTGTTTATGTCCCTTTGAATACTTTAAAACTAATCTTTAGGTTTAAAACAATTGGTTTTATATAACAACTAAATATGAATATGGATGTCCATTAAAAATAATAATTTCAATATGAAACTTATGAGGGAGATAAACAAGCACAGCTAAAATATTTGATATTTATTGTCTCTCAATAAATAGATCAACTACTGAAACACACATTTACTTGAGGAAGGATGGTTAAGAGCTAAACAATACGCAATGCATAAATATTCTAAATTAGCGTAACAATATTTAGCATAATGCTAAATAATAATTTAGTATAATTAAAATCACCAACATATAACTTCAAATTTTCAAAAGTTACTTTTGCATCTTTTTTAGTGCCTATTATCCAGACGCCTAAGTAAAAAGAGATTTATTTTGGGAAAAATAATGTTTTCCTAAAGGTTAATAAATATGATCCCATTACAAGTATTACATGCATCTTTCCTTTTATTTTAATCTACATGTCATTTGGCATAGTCAAGACAGGAGTATAAAGACAGATGCAGATATTCACATCAATGTATTAATTTGCACACATATTTCACAATATCAACCAAGTGAAAAGTATTATTGAATCTGAAACATATTAAATACCATTTGATTTTACCTGTTTATTTGGTACAATCAATAGAGATGTAGATAAGAGATATTGACCTACAGACATCCATTCAATACACGTTTCTTAAATCTGTTGGTCTTAGGATACCTTCCTACTTTTACCAGTTATGGATGACCCCTTCCCACATTTAAAAATACAGAACTTCTGCTTGTGTGGCTTTTGTTTTTTACCATATTAAAATTAAAATGGATGCGCTTATAGAATACTTATTGGATCCTATAAAAATAACATTAAATTCATTATTTTCACGGAAAAAACTGGTATTTTCATCAGATTTTTTTTTTTTTAAGGAAAACAGTGACACTCTTTTTTGCAAATATCTTAAATGTCTAGCAAATAATTTTGATTTCAAGGATCCCTGAGAGGGTCTTGGGGTATTCCCAGGGGTCCTAGACCCACACTCTAAGAAACACTGTCCTAAACAATTTGAAGTAGCTTTTGTAGAAAAATTGGAGGCCAGAATGCCACGTGTGTCATCTTATTATCTCTGGAAGAAAGAAAGATTACACTGATTATGTATTACTTGCTTCTAATCATAATCCTCTTTTGCAACATTGCGAATTACAAGGTACTATTATAAAAGATGATTTAACAAGTGAGTTGCAATATTTGGGCAATTTTCCGATAGGAACCACTATTTAGTTTCAAAAGTCCATCCTGAGAAGATACAGTAATTTACTGAAGTAAATTACCAGTACCAAGCTCATGTGTCAGAAAAACAAAAATTCCTGCTGTCAATATCTTGATCCAGGCTGGTCTGCCTTCTCAGATCTTAGCATCTTCCCAATAGGTAAACTTCAACTCCAAACAATTTCAGTAAGCCTGATATTGGCTTGGAATTCTAGAAGCTGAAATGTAAGATCTGGAAGATCCCCAAATAAATTTATTCCCCTCCTTTTCTATAGTACAAATACCTTCTGCAGATATTTCCTTCTCATCAGAGGTCCCAAAGGTGCTTTTTCAAGAGGCAACTGTTGTTTTTTTTCTGGTGCTTTTTCGAGAGGCAACTTTCTGGTTTTTCTTTGAAGGCGTTTCACTTCTCATCCAAGAAGCTTCTTCAGCTCTGGCTGGATGGTGGGGAATGGAAGGATTTATACTCCTTGTAGGCAGTTAGTCATTTGCATTTTTTTAGCGGGTTGTTAAAGTCACCTGAAAAGTGACTTTAA